>NC_090922.1:1421213198-1421522553 GCF_040938575.1 Ambystoma mexicanum | reverse complement strand
CCCCGTGCAATCAGGGTACGTGAATTTCAGGGGTGCGCGGGAAGTTGCACACGCGATTTCAGCAGGGTACGTGTATTTCAGGGGTGCGCGGCAAGTTCCACACGCGATTTCTGCAGGGTACGTGCATTTCAGGGGTGCGCGGGAAGTTTCACATGCCATTTCTGCAGGGTACGTGCATTTCAGGGGTGCGCGGGAAGTTCCACACGCGATTTCTGCAGGGTACGTGCATTTCAGGGGTGCGCAGGAAGTTCCACACGCGAATGGGCCAGTGCGAGCATGGTACGTGTATTACATGGGTGCGCGGGAAGTTCCACATGCGATTCCATCAGGGTACGTGTATTTCAGGGGTGCGCGGGAAGTTACACACGCGAATGGGCCAGTGCGAGCAGGGTACGTGTATTCCATGGGTGCGCGGGAAGTTCCACACGCGATTTCATCAGGGTACGTGTATTTCAGGGGTGCGCGGGAAGTCACACACGCGATAGTCCCAGTGCGAGCAGGGTACGTGTATTTCAGGGGTGCGCGGGAAGTTCCACACGCGATTTCAGCAGGGTACGTGTATTTCAGGGGTGTGCGGGAAGTTCCACACGCGATTGGCCCAGTGCGAGCAAGGTATGTGTATTTCAGGGGTGCGCGGGAAGTTCCACACGCGATTTCAGCAGGGTATGTGTATTTCAGGGGTGCGCGGGAAGTTCCACACGCGATAGTCCCAGTGCGAGCAGGGTACGTGTATTTCAGGGGTGCGCGGGAAGTTCCACACGCGATTATCCCAGTGCGAGCAGGGTACGTGTATTTCAGGGGTGCGCGGGAAGTTGCACACGCGATACCAGCAGGGAATGTGTATTTCAGGGGTTCTGGGGAGTACTACACGTGAATTGGCCGTGTGGGTCCTCCCAGGTGTACGCTCCACAACCTCCACGGCCCCTGCAGGCAGCCCACACCACGGGGGACTACCCTGCACCCCTGCTCATGTCCCGCAGGCAGCCCATCCACCATGGGCATGCCCCCCAGCCAACCCACATGTCACCTTGCACTACTGATCAACAATGCATGTCTCCCACCACCCCACCCCCCAGCACTGTGGGGCACCTGCCAGCAGGCCCCCACCCATGTCTCCCACCACCCCCACCCCCCAGCCTCCACCAGGCCCTCACTCATGTCTCCCACCACCCCCACCCCCAGCATCCAGGGTCACCCTCCACCAGGCCCCCACTCATGTCTCCCACCACCCCCACCCCCCAGCATCCAGGGTCACCCTCCACCAGGCCCCCACTCATGTCTCCCACCACCCCACCCCCCAACAGTGCAGGGGCAGCCTCCACCAGGCCCCCACCCATGTCTCCCACCACCCCCACCCCCCAGCAGTGCAGGGGCAGCCTCCACCAGGCCCCCACTCATGTCTCCCACCACCCCCACCCCCCAGCAGTGCAGGGGCAGCAGGCAGTCAGGCAGCAGCAGATGGCAGGTGGGAGCGTGCTCGGGGCTCTGGGGGGCAGTAGTTCGGCCTTCTGGGCAGGAGCGTGGTCTTCCGTGTGCTTACGCATGGCCAGCTTGGTACGGAGTGATTTGGCACGTGAAAATCCTGCACGTCAGCGTGAAAACCGAGGAAAGGCCCTTAGCGCGTAAGCGCGTCAGCATGCATACGCGATTCTATTGGACCAAAGGCCCTCAGCGCGTAAGCGCGTCTGTGACGTGACCCGCACGGGTGTTTCCCACACAGCACGTGATGACAGAGCACACGTGGAAAGACTGCACGTCAGAGTGTCATCGCGTGTGATTGGTGGAAATGGCCCTACACGCAGAAGTGACAAAGCATGTAATTGGTGGAAATGGCCCTACACGCAGAAGTGACAAAACGTGTAATTGGTGGAAATGGCCCTACACGCATAAGTGACAAAGCGTGTAATTGGTGGAAATGGCCCTAGCGCGTACACGCCGTGTAAGTGACGCTGGACGTGTGGGCCTGTATAAAAGGTACGCGTAGAACACCATTTCCTTGTACGTGCTTTTCGTGGAGAGCGAGTGGGTGAATTCTGTACTTCTTGTAGTTTCACACGCGATTTACTTCACGGCGTTTCAAGTTCGTATTCCCTGTTACCTCTGACAGCTTTTTCTCTTTTTTCTCTTTTACTGGTTTACCTGGGCCTGTTCCCTCAAACAGTGTTCCCTTCTACTGTTGTCCTGTCTCCTCAGACAGCGTACAAATCTTCTTTTGGCGGGGGTGTTGCCAACCAAACGTGCTCCTTTTTCATGCTCTTTTACCTGGCAGACGGTGAGTCACGCACGTATCTAACATCTGTGCTCGCCCCGTGTGTAGCCTACCCCTTCAGAGGTCATTCTAGGCTGCGTGTGACACGCATACGTTCATTCTTGTGTTACTGGGTGCCACAGCGTAGTGCAGGTTTTTCTTTCTGCACACGTGGTCTAGGAGGGGTTGCGTGCACGTCATCTCCCTTTTTTGGGGCTCCTGTGCGTAGCGTGACCCGTCATCTTTCCCCAGGGGTTACAATCAGCCTTGCAAGAGCACTAGGGTACAATTACCATCTGGTACCCAACCCCTTTGACCCCCAATTGCCCAGGACAATATTTTACAGCCACTCCCATACGCACATTAACATCAGTGCCATGGCTGGGAGGCGAGGATTCCGTAAGGGTGGCAAAGGTGGAAGAGCCACAAGTGGTGGCCGTGGTGGATCCGGTAGGGGACGTGGTCGTTACTTGCAGGGTGAGCCTGTCCCCCCATGTGTGGAGGACCAGTCAAGGGGACCCATAATCCCCCCGCCCCCCCCTCCCGTTGAGGCTGATGTGGCTGACACCATCCATGCTCAGCCCTTGTTGGACCAGCCCATTGTGGCACCAGACCTGGCTGACTCCATGGCTGACTTCGAGGTCAGCAGGCCTATGACACGTGCGCTGGTGCACGTTGATGTCACCATGCCACGTGCATCTGGGGCAGCAAGGTCATCTGCTGCACCAAGTAGGCAGGGCGGAGAGGCTGCAGGGGCAGCTGCGGCTCCATCCACCCCAGCCCTCACACACCCAGCCCGGACAGTGTCGGTCCTAGTCCATGCTGCTGACATTCCCCCTGACACCATCACACTAGAGCCAATGCCTGCACCAACTCCCATGCTGAGTGTGCAATCCCACACTCCTGATACAGAGTCCACCAGGGCTCCTGCCCCTAGTGTCCAGAGCGGCGCAGGACACTCAGGATCACCACCACCTTCCAAGCGGAAGAGGAAGAGTGCTCGTCCGGCACAGGCTGATGCCCCAGACACGGCTACACAGTCAGGCCCATCCAGGAAGCCCAGCTTCACGGATGACGAATTGAATGCACTTGTCGAGTATGTGTCCGCACATGACAACGAGATGGTCATTGTTGCAGGATCCAAGACCACACCTGCACAACGCCAGGCACACTGGCAGACCGTTGCGGACATCGTAAGTGCCCTTGGAATCGTGAGGCGCACAGCCAATGATTGCTATAAGCGCTGGAATTACCTAAAGCGCAGGGCAAAGAGTAAGCTGGCCTCAAGTCATGCCGCAACTCTAGTGACTGGAGGTGGGTCTCCAGTAGTAGACATGGAACTCACTCCACATGAGTCAGTCGCTGGGACCTACGTCACGGAGGAACAGATCCAAGGCGTGGGAGATTTGGCTGATTACGAGGCATTGTCCGGTGAGTGCACATGCATGTGTGTGTCATCCATGTGCATGGTGTGTGTGAGGGCTTCTGTTTGTGTGACAGGTGAGAGTGTGTGCGCCTGAGTCGTATGGGTCAGCCATGTGCTTCATGCAATACATCCTGCGCAGCTGCATTTGGCCATAGCAGTATCCCTTCTGCCAACAGTAGACATCTAGCCCAACTGCACGCCAGTTGCCCTTGAAGTGTCACCTTGCCACAACATTGTTGCTTAATTTTTCACTGTTCATTTAGTCAGATTGTTTGCATTCCACCACTTTTACTAGGCATGTCGCAGTCCTCTAGTCACATGTCTGACATGGCTATGGTAAAGTGGAGTGACTTTGTTACCTGGATATCATTTGTTCAAACATGTCCCTGTGCAATTGCACCATTTCGGACTGGCAGCTCCAGGTGAAGAATCTGACCTGTTTGAATTAGAAAAGCTATTACATGCGGGAACTGGACTGAATGAATAGGTGCTGCCCTCCTCTCCATCTTCACTCAATAGCAATGGTACATGCCATCTGTGTGATGGCATGTGTGTTTCACCTGCCAATCACAGGCCAATGTGTGATGCCACTGCCAGGCAGCATGCAGAAAATGTGTTCATCTTCCATCTTGGTGTCATCAGTGTGTGCCATTTGCCTGCCCTTCATACGCAGTGAGGGTGCATGCATGGGAGGGTTTTAGTCATGTGGGACATGTGTCAATCAAGTACTGGTTCTCTTGCTTCTCAGCCCTCATTGTGTGCCATGGTGCTAATGCCTGTTTCCATTTCTTTGTTTTTATGTCTTTGCAGGGGAAGACGCACCTGATACTGCTGGGGTTGTGGAGATGGTGCAGACCCAGGAGGGGTCCGAGGGCCGACCAACCACCAGTGAGGGACGTGGTGTGGTGGTGGGTGAGAACCCACAAGTGCTGCAGGTCCTGCTCTCAAGGGGTGTCTCTGGCTGCACTTCTCCCGAGCTGTACTCAGGTGTTGATTCGGATGAGACCTACGTGCCGTCGCAGGTGAGTGTTCCAGGGAGGGATTCTGTTCTGTCTCACCCACCTGCACCAGGGTCAGAACCCTCCATGGGGATGTCAGTGTTGGCAGCTACGCCTTTGGTGGTTACGGATGCAGGGTCACACTCCGCGACCTCTGATCCTGTTCCTGGGCCAGCAGATCAGAGGGGGAATGCAGTCCTGCAGCCTCAGGCAGTGCCGGCACAGCAAGGCGCAGTTCGCCTTGCCCCAGACAGGTGTGGTGCCCGCCGACGTGGTGGCCGTACGCCACCTGGCAATACCGCATGGGAGCAATCCATTTACGGTATGGCAACCCAACAGGCAGCATCATCCGAGATGATGGCTCAGGCCATGGATAGGGTGGCCACTTCCATTGTCCCCCCTGAAAGGCTGATGGAGCGACTAGAGCAGGCAACCGACTCCATCTGCCAGTCACACATGGAGGACATGTTGGGGTCCAACAGGGACAGGCAGGCGGCACTGGCGACTCTGCAGGAGGCCATCTCCATTGAGTCCCAGGGCCACAGGGAAGCCCTGAGGCAGGAGCTCCTTCACCTCAGGACGACTGTTGTTGAGCTTGAGGCTTCAACACACCAAAGGACAGAACAGCAGCTGGAGCGTCTCACCCGTACGCTCTCAGCTGAGATGCAGGCAACGAGGGCGGAGGTCCGGGCATCCCGTGAGTTGTTGCATGGGGACCTCCGCACACTCATCCTCCAGAACCAGACCTTCCACACCCGCACGCTTGCAGCCATGGAGGAGCAGACTAGGGCCTTGCGTGGGCTGCCTCCCATAGTGCAACCACCTCCGGATGCAGCTGCACAGGGTGATAATAGCGACAGCAGTGATACTCCCACAATAGGGTAGCCGTGTGGGCCATGAGCCCATGGTGGTGTTTTTTTTTCCCAGGATCCTCGCAGGTGGGTTCTGGTGTGCATCCTGTCCTCGGACCTCCTGGGTGGCCTCCCCAACCCCCCCGGCCCCTTCAATGGCCATTTTTGATTTTTTTTTAATTTTATTTTTATTTTTATTTTTATTTATTTTATTCCCAATTTTCTTGGGACAATTTGTTGGCTTCCGTGGTTCCTGTGGGCATACGCTGCATTGTGGCTGGGCACATGCAGGCTTGTAATGTATTTGGTTCAGATGCTTGGGTTTGAGTCACACACACCCCTCCTGCTTCCCGTTTCCATGGGCTTGCAAAGGGTGTGCCCAAGTGACAGTGAATTACACAGTGACGTTGGACTCCCATGAGCTGTGTGGGCAGTCTGTAGTCAATACTGTGTATACATTCCTAGTGCATATTGCTGTTGTGTTGTACACTGCATGTTGCATTGATGTGTAACTCATCTTCTGTGTCTACCTCCCAATTTGCAGGTCCCTTCCTCATGTCTACACAAGGACCTCTAGTCTGGAGATGTGGTCCATGTTGGCAGCAGTGCACCTACAACTCTACATGGCGCCAACACTGCACAGTTGGTAGTGGTGGGAGTGCAGGCATTTCCAGGTGGTGAGACTACTAATATTTAACATTAGTGATGTCATGTTAATGGTAGTACGTGCTCAAGTTTGTTGTTGGTCCGGCATTACTGTGAGCATTTCAGGTGTTGCAAGTTTCTAATAGGGACACTGTACATTGTGACACTAGTGTCATGTTGTGGGGATTACCTTGTTTACCTGCAAATAGCATGACATGGCGCGGTGTGTCGTGTGGCGGTGCTGGGGTTGGGTTGGCTGACATGGCACTGTCCTCTTGTTGCATTTTGCAAGTGGGTATTCATTTTAGCTGCTTGAATGTGTAACTTCACAAAACTGCATTGGTGGTGTCTGTGTGGGTAGGGATGCACACATTGTGACACTTCCAGGTGAACAATCTCAGGCTGATATGGTTTTCACGGTTCTTTCTCCAGACATTCAGGATCAGTGTCAGGTTGAGTCATCATTGATTGTCAGATGGAATGTGCCAGGGCAGTGTGCACTCCACAGGGGTGTGATTTCTATGTGAAGTAATTAGCCACTAGCTGTGTACGGGCTGCCTCCCCCCGTGCCCTTTCCCCTCCCATGCGCAGCGGCTGTGCATGTGGTTGGGGATGGGGGGGCACCACCATGTCCACGGCCAGGCCCCGGCGTGTTGCAACGTTGTGCAGGACACATGCGGCCACTATGATCCTGCACACTACTGGGGGAGCGTACAACAGCTGCCCGCCAGAACGGTCAAGGGAGCGAAAGCGTGACTTCAGCACTCCGAATGTGCGCTCCACTATGCCCCGGGTTGTAATGTGGGCTTCGTTATATCTTACCTGGGGTGGCGTGGTGGGGTTCCGAATTGGCGTCATCATGTGGGGGCTGAGAGGGTAGGCACTGTCCCCTGTGGAGGTGGTGATTGGTATCATTGGTGGGGTTGTGACCTTGCTCAGTATCTGACATGCATGCACGTGCAGTGGCATTCATACTCACCAAGCAGCCATGTATCGCCATGCCGCCCAGCTTCTAGGTCCCGGTTTAGGGTGGACATTCGGTAAATGAAGCTGTCGTGGGTTGACCCGGGATAGTTGGCATATACTGAGGTGATGATTCCCTTGGCATTACATACTACCTGCACGTTGATGGAATGCCAGTGCTTGCGGTTCCTATAGATGTGCTCAGATGCCCTGGGGGGACGTAGAGCCACATGGGTGCAGTCGATGGCACCTAGCACTTTGGGGAATCGTGCCACAGCGTAAAAATCCAGGGTGGCAGCATGCCTTTCTGCAGGGGTTCTGGGCAGGTATATGTGCCTGCGGACTGATGGGCGTGCAGTGATGATGTTCAAGACCTGGTGTAGGCAGTGTGACTGGGTGGCCTGTGATACACCACCCACAATGGCACTTGTCCGCTGAAATGATCCAGTGGCTAAGAAGTGCAGTACATTGAGGACCTTCTCCAGGGGGCTGAGTGCTTGGGAGCACAGGGTGGGTGATGTGAGGTTATCCTCCCACTCACTCACCAGGTCCAGTATGATGTGTGGTGGAAACCTGTACCTCCCATGCACCTGGTCATCAGGCATCCCGAAAAGGCTGGTTCTGGGTGTGAATATTCTGGCCCTGACTATCCTCCTCCTCCTCCTTTGGTAGGCCACGCCCACTGCTGCTAGGAACGGTATGTTCATCCTGGGTCTGAGCTTGTTATTTTGTTAGCGCGCAAATTAATGCGTTGCGCATGTTGTAGGCGAGCGTGTGACCCGCGCACCCCTGAAATCCAGTACCCAGTCCAATAGCGTGTGGAAATTCCTGCGCACACCGGGATACAGGTGCGCTGACGTACTTGCGTGTGTAAGTGTCCGCGCACACCTGATATATACGTACACGTACATAGGCCAATCGGGTGTACGCGCACTTTTGTCCAATTATACGCGATGACACCCTGACGTGCTGTCCAATTACACGCGATGAGACTCTGACGTGCTGTCCAATTACACGCGATGAGACTCTGACATGCTGTCCAATTACACGCGATGACACTCTGACGTGCAGTCTTTCCACGTGTGCTCTGTCATCACGTGCGGTGTGGGAAACACCCATGCGGGTCACGTCACAGACGCGCTTACGCGCTGAGGGCCTTTGGTCCAATAGATTACGCGCTAAGGGCCTTTCCTCGGTTTTCACGCTGACGTGCAGGATTTTCACCTGCCAAATCACTCCGTACCAAGCTGGCCACGCGTAAGCACACGGAAGACCACGCTCCTGCCCAGAAGGCCGAACTACTGCCCCCCCAGAGCCCCGAGCACGCTCCCACCTGCCATCTGCTGCTGCCTGACTGCCTGCTGCCCACGTGCACTGCCATTTGCTGCCTGCTCATCAGCCAGGGGTGCTGTTGCTGTGACCACCCCTGCTGGAACCGAAGACTCCCGACTGGAATTCCATCGCTCCACAGCCCAGCCCCAGGACCCAGTTGCCCACCCGCTCCTGCCTCTGGGGTTGTCATGTCGGGGCAAACACCATCTGTGACCACTGACAACTCCCGGCCAGAGAGGCAGAGGGGCACCAGCTTCAGTGCCACCGAAGTTGGTGTACTGGTGGAGCAAGTCCTGGGGCAGTATGATGCCCTCTTCGGAAGTTCCCGCGCCGACAAGGAAGGACGGACTCGGATCTGGACTGACATCGTGACTGCCATCAACGCGGAGGGGGTGGCAGTCCGGGACTTACAACATGTCAGGAAGCGCTGGGAGGACTTCAGGTCCAGGACCCTGAACAAGGCCCGGCGCCTCTTGAAGGCAGCGGATGCCAAGGGGCGCCGGGGCCACTTGTCGGAAGAACAGATGGGGGTCCTGGAACGCATATCCCCAGCGCTCCACGTCCAGGTCCTAGAGAAGCAGACCCGTCTGGAGTCGAGCGGTGAGTGTACATGCATCCTGATTGTGAGCAGTGCGTGTGGTGATTATTCGGCATTGTGCCGGTTGCACATCTCTTTGTATGGGGTCGAGTATGGGTGGGGGTGTACAGGGCCGTGGGTCTGACACATGCGAGGGCTGTAATGTGTGAGACATGGATGGTGCTTGTGTGTGTGGGCTTGCATGGCAAATGCAGTTGTGCGTGCACACATGTTTGGATGAATGTGTATGTAAGTAGACATGTCCGTCATGTCAGGCATGTATGTTGTTTTGGCTGCATGTATGAGCACTGTGTACATGTGCATGTGTGTGTATTTGTCAGGGTGCAACAGTGATGCAACATGGATGCATGTGACAGCGGTATGTGGAAGCCTGATTGGCAGATGTGACATGGATGCCCGTCTGAACAGTGCGACACTTGGCAGAGGTGTAGACATGCATGCAAGTGTGGTGGTGTGTGTACATGTGTGGTGCACTTCCTGTGTTGCATGTGATGTCTGGCTCCCCTTTGGCTGCTGATGCTGTTGTATGTGTAGGGATGGTGGTGGCAGTTGCGATATGGCTGTGGTATGGCTCATGTGTGCGAGTTGCAATGACATGTGTGTTGGGGATTGTGATGATATGTCTGAGGTTTGCCAATGCCACTCATGTGCAACTGTCATGCGTGTATGTGTCCATTGTACAGTGCCCTGATGCCTGTGTTTTGTTTCTCCCTGTCTGCAGCGTCAACTGATGAAGAGGGCGGAGAAGGTGCTGTGGAGCACAGCGGCGGGGATCCGATGGCCAGCCGGAGACGCAAGGCCCGGCTCCCCTCCCGTGTTGTCATCTCGTCGGGGAGTGAGGAGTCCGGTGCCGCGTCCCAGGCCGCAGCTGCCGGGAGGAGGTCCAAGAGGCGGAGGTTGCAGTTGGACTCCTCGGCAGCAGAAGGGGCAGCTGGGACCCCACAGGGTCCAACAGGGGAAGATGGCACGGAGTCATCCAGGTTGGTGTTGGGTTTGGTGGAGGAGGGGGCCGTGCAAGCACCAGAGACGGGGTCTGGAGGTGGGGATCCCACTGGTGCTAGTGGTGCAGTGCAGGACCAGGGACAGGAGGCAGCACAGGCAGCCGCGGAGGTGCCTGTGTGCAATCCTGTCCCCGATCCTGTCCCTGCATCATCTTGCACCAGCAGGGATGCCTACGTCCAGACCCGTTTTCAGGCAGGGGATGAGCTGACGTCAACTGGCCTTCCTCTGCCTGCGGACGTGGCCATCCAGGTCCGGGTTGAGCCTGTCCTGGCTGGTGTGGCGTTGCATCAACGGGCCATGCGAGGTGACCTGCAGTCTTTTCATGGAGAGACTGCACGTCATCTCGAATGGCTCGTTGACCACGTCAGCCTGCTGGGACAGGTCACCCAGGCCGGATTCCTCCGTCTGATGGGGCTTGCTCCGACCCCCTCCTCAACTGGACCCCCTACGCGCCAGTCGTCCTCTGTGCCATCTTCCCACCCATCAGTCACCTGGGTGCCCTGTGGAGCTGCCTCTGACGGTGCGGCCAGACTGGTGGAGGAGGCATCCCTGCCACAGTCGGGAGTCGGAGGTCCAGCAGGGGTGGCCACATCAACAACTGCACCCCAGCCGGCGGAGGATGTGCAGGCAGCAGGAGGCAGTGCACGGGCAGAGGCACAGCAGCAGCAGCAACATGGTGGGAGAGATGAAGGCTCGGGGCTTTCGACATCGGAGGGGCAGGCATCGGCCGGAGGGCAGGGGGACCCAGGACAGAGAGTGTCTTCCGTGTGGTAGCGGTTGGGCCACGCCATAGGTGCGGAGCGGCGGCGGGCGGAAGAGGCGCGGCTCACAATGGTCAGGGCGTAGAACTCCATGCGGAGGGCCCTGAGGCGGGCCGAGTGCCTCGAGGCAATCCGCAGGGGGTTGGAGGAGGACACGGCGTCGTCCCTGCGGACCCTCGGGGCCATGGAACTGGACCGCCTCCGGGACATCGAACAGGAGTTCGATGATGCCCTGGCCCGGGACACCACGGAGTGAGCCGCTGGACTTGCCCGCCGCCTTTGTATATAGTTCTTTAGTTTTAGGTTTCCTTTCTTTCTTATTATGATTTGGAGTCGACGGACACTGCTACACTTTTTGTATATAGTTGATTTTTAGGTAGGTTTTTTAGTAGGTTTCCTTTGTTCAGTTGGGCTCATGGACCCTTGGTCGTTTTTTACATAGTTCTTTATTGCATGGAGATTTTTTTACTTTTGACTTTGGCCAAATATTTTTTGGATTCTGATTTGCAGTTTTGTGTTTTTATACGGACATGCAGCTTTTTTTTTCTCATTCACATTGTAGTTTGTTTTCTTTCTTTGGCATTCTTTATTTTTTTCAATACAATTTTGTTTCCATACTTCACTGTGTGGTATCATCTCATTGTTTTCATGCATGTCATGTTGTGTGTTTTCCCATTCAATTGCAACCATTGTGTGTGACGGACATGGGTTCATTAGCTTCATGAACATTGGGGGTGTAACATGTGATTTCCATTTCCATGTGGGTGAATGGGTTACTTGGTAGGGATTTTTTGGCTGTGGAGGCTGTCCATTACGCACATGATTGGGGATTGTGAGGACCTGGTGGGGGCTGCCCATGGTGACAGGGGGGTGGGGGTGGTGGGAGACATGAGTGGGGGCCTGGTGGAGGGTGACCCTGGATGCTGGGGGGTGGGGGTGGTGGTAGACATGAGTGGGGGCCTGGTGGAGGCTGCCCCTGGTGGCTGGGGGTTGGGGGTGGTGGGAGACATGAGTGGGGGCCTGGTGGAGGCTGCCCATTGTTGCAGGGGGGTGGGGGTGGTGGGAGACATGAGTGGGGGCCTGGTGGAGGGTGACCCTGGATGCTGCGGGGTGGGGGTGGTGGTAGACATGAGTGGGGGCCTGGTGGAGGCTGCCCCTGGTGGCTGGGGGGTGGGGGTGGTGGGAGACATGAGTGGGGGCCTGGTGGAGGCTGCCCATGGTGGCAGGGGGGTGGGGGTGGTGGGAGACATGAGTGGGGGCCTGGTGGTGGGTGACCCTGGATGCTGGGGGGTGGGGGTGGTGGTAGACATGAGTGGGGGCCTGGTGGAGGCTGCCCCTGCACTGCTGGGGGTGGGGGTGGTGGGAGACATGAGTGGGGGCCTGGTGGAGGCTGCCCCTGGTGGCTGGGGGGTGGGGGTGGTGGGAGACATGAGTGGGGGCCTGGTGGAGGCTGCCCATGGTGGCAGGGGGGTGGGGGTGGTGGGAGACATGAGTGGGGGCCTGGTGGAGGCTGCCCCTGCACTGCTGGGAGGTGGGGGTGGTGGGAGACATGAGTGGGGGCCTGGTGGAGGGTGACCCTGGATGCTGGGGGGTGGGGGTGGGGGTAGACATGAGTGGGGGCCTGGTGGAGGCTGCCCCTGCACTGCTGGGGGGTGGGGGTGGTGGTAGACATGAGTGGGGGCCTGGTGGATGGTGACCCTGGATGCTGGGGGGGGTGGGGGTGGTGGTAGACATGAGTGGGGGCCTGGAGGAGGCTGCCCCTGCACTGCTGGGGGGTGGGGGTGGTGGGAGACATGAGTGGGGGCCTGGTGGAGGCTGCCCCTGCACTGCTGGGAGGTGGGGGTGGTGGGAGACATGAGTGGGGGCCTGGTGGAGGGTGACCCTGGATGCTGGGGGGTGGGGGTGGGGGTATACATGAGTGGGGGCCTGGTGGAGGCTGCCCCTGCACTGCTGGGGGGTGGGGGTGGTGGTAGACATGAGTGGGGGCCTGGTGGATGGTGACCCTGGATGCTGGGGTGGGTGGGGGTGGTGGTAGACATGAGTGGGGGCCTGGTGGAGGCTGCCCCTGCACTGCTGGGGGGTGGGGGTGGTGGGAGACATGAGTGGGGGCCTGGTGGAGGGTGACCCTGAATGCTGGGGGGTGGGGGTGGTGTGAGACATGAGTGGGGGCCTGGTGGAGGGTGACCCTGGATGCTGGGGGGTGGGGGTGGGGGTAGACATGAGTGGGGGCCTGGTGGAGGCTGCCCCTGCACTGCTGGGGGGTGGGGGTGGTGGTAGACATGAGTGGGGGCCTGGTGGAGGATGCCCATGGTGGCAGGGGGGTGGGGGTGGTTGTAGACATGCATTGTTGATCAGTAGTGCAAGGTGACATGTGGGTTGGCTGGGGGGCATGCCCATGGTGGATGGGCTGCCTGCGGGACATGAGCATGGGTGCAGGGTAGTCCCCCGTGGTGTGGGCAGCCTGCAGGGTCCGTGGAGGTTGTGGAGCGTACACCTGGGAGGGCCCACACGGCCAATTCACGTGTGGTACTCCCCAGAACCCCTGAAATACACGTACCCTGCTGAAATCGCGTGTGGAACTTCCCGCGCACCCCTGAAATACACGTACCCTGCTCGCACTGGGCCAATCACGTGTGGAACTTCCCGCGCACCCCTGCAATACACGTACCCTGATGAAATCGCATGTGGAACTTCCCGCGCACCCCTGAAATACACGTACCCTGCTGAAATCGCGTGTGGAACTTCCCGCGCACCCCTGAAATACACATACCTTGCTGAAATCGCGTGTGGAACTTCCCGCGCACCCCTGAAATACACGTACCCTGCTCGCACTGGGCCAATCGCGTGTGGAACTTCCCACGCACCCCTGTAATGCACGTACCCTGATGAAATCGCGTGTGGAACTTCCCGCGCACCCCTGAAATACACGTACCCTGCTCGCACTGGGCCAATCGCGTGTGGAACTTCCCGCGCACCCCTGCAATACACGTACCCTGATGAAATCGCGTGTGGAACTTCCCGCGCACCCCTGAAATACACATACCTTGCTCGCACTGGGCCAATCGCGTGTGGAACTTCCCGCGCACCCCTGAAATACACGTACCCTGCTGAAATCGCATGTGGAACTTCCCGCGCACCCCTGAAATACACATACCTTGATGAAATCGCGTGTGGAACTTCCCGCGCACCCCTGAAATACACGTACCCTGCTCGCACTGGGCCAATTGCGTGTGGAACTTCCCGCGCACCCCTGCAATACACGTACCCTGATGAAATCGCGTGTGGAACTTCCCGCGCACCCCTGAAATACACGTACCCTGCTGAAATCGCGTGTGGAAATTCCCGCGCACCCCTGAAATACACGTACCCTGCTCGCACTGGGCCAATCGCGTGTGGAACTTCCCGCGCACCCCTGAAATACACGTACCCTGATGGAATCGCGTGTGGAACTTACCGCACACCCCTGAAATACACGTACCCTGATGAAATCGCGTGTGGAACTTCCCGCGCACCCCTGAAATACACGTACCCTGCTGAAATCGCATGTGGAAATTCCCGCGCACCCCTGAAATACACGTACCCTGCTCGCACTGGGCCAATCGCGTGTGGAACTTCCCACGCACCCCTGAAATACACGTACCCTGATGGAATCGCGTGTGGAACTTCCCGCGCACCCCTGAAATACACGTACCCTAATGAAATCGCGTGTGGAACTTCCCGCGCACCCCTGAAATACACGTACCCTGCTGAAATCGCGTGTGGAACTTCCTGCGCACCCCTGAAATACACGTACCCTGCTGAAATCGCGTGTGCAACTTCCCGCGCACCCCTGAAATCCACGTACCCGGCCAAATCGCGTGTGAGACTTCCCGCGCACCCCGGTATACACGCACACGTATTTTTTGTCAGCGGGTGTCCGTGTTTGTGGGTACCCCTTTGCACGTCATTTGTCCTGGAGGGCCACAGTATAGGACATTCATCATTGCAGTATATAGGTGCTATTTGTTGGCGCACCTTTTGGCGCACATTTCTTACAGCCGCAGAGACGCTACCGCCTGCTTTCTTGTGGCGGTCGTGTTTGTGCCTGTGCGCTGGTTTGAGCGTGCGCTTTTTTGCCCTATTCTATTCCATGAATACGTGTTGTAGGCGAGCGTGTGGGCGTTCCGCGCACTTGTGCCCTGTACTTCCCCCGTGACGCCCACGTTTTGGCAAGTTGTTCCCCATTCCGAGTGTTACGCCCGTGTTCCGCCTACTTTTGTTGCGTGCGCCGCGCTATGTGCGAATTTCGCTGTGGCCTGTGCGATTTTCGCTGTGACCTGGCGCACGCTGTTAGATGGCCTGTGCGCCAACGTGCGCCGCGCACTTTTTTATCGCACATCCGCTGGTTTTCTCGCGCACGGACTTCCATGAATCGATGTGCGCTGCTTTTCGTGCGATTTTCGCACTTGCACTGCGATTTTCGTTATTCCACTGCAATTCGCACGTTTTTGCCCACTTGCGCCGCGCTAATTATTCCATGAATCGGCCTCTTAGTCTTTTCCATCTAACATATGGATTTCATTTATTGTTTCATATTAATTGTATCTATAACGCATCAGCAGAAACAGAAAAGGTTATAGCAGTACAATTGTACACTAAGCCATAATGTTCAGAAAAAGTAGTTCTGTTTATGAAGGAAAAGCAGTCCTCAGGTGGGACAATTTAGGAAGGAAGCAGAATACAATAGTCCTGCACTTTGAGTAAAAGAAAAAGCGGTCATTCCTTAGGGTCTAAAAAAGAGAAGGAGCAGATACAAGACCTTGCACAAAGGACAAAGTACAAAATAAAAAATTTGCAAAGAAGAACGGAAAGTGAAAGGAGGTGATTAAAAGCACTGGCATAGTGGGGCTCCCCACGGCACCTGTGGTACAGAGGGCCCCACCACAACAGGCCTGGGATTAGACCCCACTCACCCTTCACCCTGGCTTGGCCAGGTCCAAATGTTGTGTGGGAAGGAGGAACTCGGACTCTATCTTACTTACACTGCATCAGGAAACTCTCACAGCATACAGTGGAGGGGAGCCAGAGGCCTGGAGTGATGCAACAGACTGGCGGACCAAGACTGAAGTGGGCATCAAATAAGAGCTTCTTTGTGTATCGGTAATATGTGTATTTAGCATGTGTTGGGAGTGTATGGGATTTATGCATATGTTATGAGTGAGTAACTGGTGGGTGAATGTGTATAGGTGTGATTATGTGTGTGTGTGTGAATGTTCTGGGTGGGTGGGTACCTGTGTGGAGAATGCAGTGTGAATGCTTGTGAGAAAATGTGTATGGGTGAGTGACTGGTGGGTGAATGGGTATGAATGGGATCGTTTTTTGAATGTTCTAGGTGGGTGGGTGCCTGTGTGGAGAATGCAGTGAGCGTGGATGTGGGAGAAGGTTATGGTTGAGTGAATAGATATGAATGTGATTATGTCTGTGTGTGAGTTCAGAGGCTCGAGGTGGGTGAGTGACTGTGTAAGTGAATGTGAGAGAACATGTACGGGTGGGTCAATGAGTATGAATGTGATTGTGCCTGTACGTGATTGTTCTGGGTGAGTTAGTACCTGTGTGGGGAATGCAGTGTGAGTGAATGTGAGAAAATGTGTATGGGTCTTTTTTTTAATTTTTTTTATTTGTATTTAGTTCAGTTACAAAGAAAAGTTACTTTGTAGAACCTTTACAAAATCAATTACAAAAATAAGAATAAAATATTTACATTTCAATTATCATTTAAATTCATATTTCAACATAAAACTTTATATCATATTGTTCGCAGGTTACAAAAAATGGAGGATATTGTGTCATACACTATATATCCTCCAAGTCTTAAAATGTAAGCAATTCTTTTTCTATATTCTTACACAGGCTGACTAATTCAAATATGATCGGTTTGTGGGTGCCTTGCATCATGCGTGTCCATAGAAATTGCAAGCAATCGTCAAAATCTGTGTTCACAAATTTCGAGAACCGATTAGTCCTCATTAAACTAAAATGTGGACATTCTAGTATAAGATGTTTCATCGTCTCAATCAGTTCCTTGAACGATGGAAAGCGACACTTCATTACCTTAGGTTTCCCAGTTTTAGCCCAATTAGCAATACGTTCTCTTGTATAGTATAGATTTAACCTGTACCTAATATAGGCTTCTCGGGTATGGTTGCATGGAAATAAAACCACGTGATCATATCGGGGCATACGTCGTTTTAAGAACGCACCATACTCCCTGTACATTTGATATGTTGATATAGTATCAATTGTGTTCCTCCAATCTTGCTCAAAAAGTTTCTTTTTTGCAAAAGCAGGACGTTGATATACGTCTTCTATGGTAATACCTAAGGAGTTCAAGATATGTTGCATGTTGCTATTGTATTCATTAAAGGAAGCAGAAGAGGAGGACTTCAGCATGCTGTTCAAATCACCGTACAAGGAGTTTTTGGGTGCAAAATGAATCTTAACGTAGCCTGATATTTAACGCCATTTCCAGCGTGTGGATAGTGCAACCAACCCAAGCTCGTGACGTATCACTGCGTTTGGTATATTCAAGGGAAGGTGCATGGCAGATTTTATCATTGATCCTTGCGTGGTATTCAAAATTGCAGTAACATCTTTTAGACACATGTCAATGGAGTATAAGATGACCGATTCAATTTTTAGTGTCAGAAAGTCAATCAATGGGGTTAGTGAGAATTTGCAATATTTTGCGTAGATCATTTTTAGTTGAGATAATAAAGGCCGCGACTTATTTTTGATTAAGTCAGTCCAAGCTTTTAATGAGTTTTGATCTGTCAGGTTATAGCCGAGATATATCGCACTACAGGTACATGGGATTTGAGTTTTCATCATTTCCCATTTGTATCCCTTACTATTTTGTTTGGTACCAAATTTTAAAATGGCTGTTTTTGCAGGGTTTGGAGTGAGATTATGAGCAACTGCAAAGTCTTGAAAAAGCAAAAGCTTAATTTGCAATCCAGCAGGCGTAGGATCAAAGACTATAATGTCGTCTGCAAACACAATCCATTTAAGTCTTAGAGCACCAACTTTAACTGAGAATAAATTACTGTGATCCCACTCCTATCAAGATCAGAAAGGTAAAGATTAAAGAACGTTGCAGCTAAATTGCACCCTTGTTTCAGACCAATGGATGTGGTGATGGGATCGGTTGTTCTACCATCTGCAGAGATTTTTATTTTATACGAGGTGTTAGTATGTAATTGAATAAACCAATATAGCAATACTGTAGGAATTCCCATTGATCTCAATTTATTCCATAATAGGTTTCGTACGACGTTATCAAAAGCTGATGTCATGTCTATCATAGCCATATATACGGATTGAGAGTTCTTGCCTTTTGTCCTCGCGACAAGATGAGACATGACAGCAGCGTTGAGCGAGGTACTCATTCCTTTCCTAAAACCTGTTTGGTATTTAGAATAAAGGTTGTTCTCTTCAATATATTTTTTCAAGGTCGTGCAGGAGAAGAATGGCAAAAAGTTTTGCATCTGTGTCAATCAATGAGATAGGTCTATAGTTCTGTGGAAGAGAAGGATGGCCCTTTTTGAATAGTGGGACAATATTCGCTGTTGTCCATGAGGAAGGAATTTGACCAGTACTAATGATTGAGTCAAATTTAGGTTTCAAGATTTCTATCCAAAACTCAGGATCAGCTTTATAGAGGCAGGGAAGAATCCCATCGGGGCCTGCTGATTTAGAATAAGATGTTTTCGATATTGCCCATTTAAAATCATCATGAGTCAATTTCAATCGGGCGATCCTGCTATAACACAATTGTACATTAGGCACGGATTCAAATCTCACAGGGATGCGAAATTTAGCTGATATATAGTCATATCATACTCCTTCAGATATACAAGAGAGGGTGATCAGGGGAGTTCTTCTATCATCCTTTTTGATCGTGCGCCATATAGTTCTAGTGTCATGCATAGTTATGGCTCTTATTAGATCACAATTCTCTCTGTTGTATTTCAATCTGCGAGCGTGTTTCAGGTTCCTCTTGTATTCTTTCAGAATTTGTGCCTGATAAACCTGAAGTGGTCTGCTCCCAAACCCGATGTTTTGAGTTGTCTTATTGCTTTATTTTTTTCACGTTTTAGGATCTTACAGGTGGAGTCAAATGGATGGGGATGAGCACTCTCCGTATACTTTTTACTGAATATGGATAGGGCTTTCTTTATCACCTCAGAATAACAATTTATCCTTAACAATTCAGGCGTATTGACAGAAAGTTGAGATGACTGAATTTGTTGAAATACATAGTTAACAAATGCTGACATAGGTTTTGATTCCATCTGATGGAAATTAGGGGACGGTCAATCTCTACTAAGGAGAGTGTGGGATTGATAACCAAAGGCCTGCATTCCCATTTCAAAATGCAATTTATACGTGCATGATCACTGGTTAGGATACGGCTACAATGCGTAGACAATGTAACAGTAGATAGAGTTCGAGTAACAAAAATGAAGTCAATTGTCGAAGATTTGGATCCACGGGACCATGTAATCTGAGACTTCACCTCATTACTTGCAACTATGTCCATATCCCAATTTTCCAGTAGCTCCCTGAATTGTGAGCCCCTTCCCCGGGAAAGATAAGAGGGCTTATCTGGTCCACATTCACTCAGTTCTCTACTGTCGCAATTGAAGTCACCGCCAATGATCATTTCTAATGGTTGGTATTTGCTGGATATATTCTCTAAACATTCGTCCAATTCATCAAGCATTGTTTCAATCAAGGATGTGGCGGGGTTCCAGTATAGGGAGATAATTAAGATTGAAGGGATAGTTTTTGACAAAAAATTCTGTACAAGTACACCCAATAGGTTTGCAGATTCCCATACCCACTTTGACTGGAGATTGACCGAATTATTTATAGCAATTACCAGGCCACCACTGGGCCGGCCTAAAAGAGGTCTTGTTGCAACCTTGCAAATCGTGGTAAACCCTGGGATGGTAAATTTGGTCAGTTTCATGGTCTCCTGTAATATGAGAATTGTTGGTTGTTTTTCGGGAGTTAGAGAAGCATTCCATCCAATGAAGTTAGCATAACCACAGATATTCCATGAAAGTATCTTATGTGAGCTATGTTGTGCAAGCTATGAGGTGGTCGATGACATTTTAGATCCTAGAATAGCAGTGAGCATTGGTTCGAGCCAAGGGATGTCCTTTGTTATGGCTATATGCGCTAGGAGTGTGTGGAAGTCACCATCAATGCTACCCTTGGTCTGTTGAGCACTAGTTACGCTTGCTGCATTTGCAGTGACAGCTGGGTCATTATAGGCAAGGAAATCGTTGGCTTGCGATTCTAGTTCGTGGGTGGTTAGATTTAGCCCATGGTTTTTAATCTCTTCCCGATTAAACCATATAAATTTCAATATTGTTTCAGAGCTCAGGTAGCATACTGCTCTACAGTTGTCAGTCTGTGAAATCGAGACTCTAAGGATGTCCTCTGATTTAACCATTCTGAGTTGAGGTATGCGAGAGAAGAGCGACAAAATAAAAGATTGATTAATCCTCTTCCCTGCAGTCGACTCCCTATTGCCTTCGAGGCCCACAAGATGAAGTTTGTTCACAACTTCAGGTGAGCTCTCGTGGTATTTCAATTCGCTTTGCACAGAAGGGGGAGATTCACTTTTCAAGGTCTGGAATGCAGATGTGGATGTTGCTTTACTCGAGGTTTCATCATACAAGTCGTTGGTATGTATGGCTTTTCTCAAGATGTCTAGGATTTCATGGGGGACTTTCACTGAACTTTTTGGTTCTATGCATGAAGGAGGTACTACTTCTTCCTGGGCCTTCGTCGACACCACTGTCTGAAGCGACTTCATAAGTGTTTCAATGCTAAGTGTACCTTCCTCTATAGCTTTTTTAATGGTGTCAAGAGAATCCTGACGACTATTCATAAGATCACTGGAGTGGATTTTAAGAACTTCTCTGCTCAAAGCGGGACCGTGTATGGATATACGAGCGGGAGCAAAGATGGCTTTTTCCTCCTCTTTGTTGGTGGTAGTATCACTTTTTAATGGAATAGGTTGTACAGTGTCCGACACCTTGTCAGATACCATCAATTTGTCATTCTTAGTGATGCGCTCTGTCAGTTTATCCCTTTGTTGGCTCTGAACTGTCTCTAACACTGAAATTTTTCCTTTGCCATTGATCATATTTGAAAACTTAGTGTTATTGGTTGTGTTTTTCACAACCGGGATCTCTGCACAGCTTGGGGGCTCAGTGCAAACGGCACTATAGGATTTTCTTAGATCTGATTGTCTAGGATAGTTACTGATTGAATCATCGTTAGGAGTCTGTTGTTCAAATATAATATCCTTTCTGGTTGTACAGCTTCTTCCTGAAATCGGAAAGTAGCTGTTTAGATTGGATTTCAGATGTGAAAGAGGTGTCGCTTCAGTCATATTGAGATCAGATCTTTTTTTCGGAATTAGTTCAATCAATCTCTTTTTAGATGGTAGTTTGGACTTAATGGAAGGAGTTGGGATTAATGCTTCCTGGCTTTATTTTGAGAGTTGTTGGAGATCAATACTCTCTTCATCAGAAATTGCTATCACCATTTCATGTTCAGCAGTCTGAGAAGATTCAGGTCTCGGTTGAATAGTGTTATTAGCAAAGTCTTTGTCAGCGTTTTTCTCCATGAATTCTTTTCTCCTCTTAACATTCCTTTTCATTGCTCTGAGGTGCAATTTTTTTGCACGACGAGACATAAACATGAATTTCTTTGTAGAGCTAGAGGATTCATGTTCTTTCACCTGTTGCTCATCCAGAGCCCTCAACAAGGTAGAGGGACTGTCTGGGCAGTCAGCGATCGGGACTAGTTTGGTCAGTTGAGAGGAGATAGAAGAATTGATTGCTTCAATTAAGACTTTAAGTTCTTTTAATTCAGATGTACAATTACAAGATGGGGGAGAGAGGAAATGCTTGAAGGTAATGGGGGGTTAGTGATTGCCTCATGGCCACTTTGAGTAGCTTTTTCAAAGTGGTCCCGAGCAGGTTGAGACTGGTTGTTGTTAATAGCACGTAAGGTGTCTGCAGCGATAATAAAGCCTTCTATCTTGTCCATTTTGGAACATAGGTGATGTAAAGTGCCTTTTATCTCTTTCAATTCAAGATGGGTGAGATCATGCCCCTTATGTAATAAATCAAGTATTTTGATAACTACAGGAAAGGTATGTGGAGATCGCGTTTCGTTCTCACCAGCATCAGTTGGTCCATCCAGTGGATCAAGTTGAAAAGGTCTTATGAGGATATCTGCAATGTCAGGTGAATATGACATGTGTGGGGGTGGTAATTCAGCGTTAGTATTTAGAAGACTCCCACTTTAAGGATAATTTAAAGGATCTAGGTCACCGAATGATTGTAAGGAGGTCCTCCGGGACAGTTTAGGAGGACCATATAAGAGAGGAGTTAATGTGCCTATGGCACGAGAAACTTGATCATCAAGGGCAGCCATTTTTTTGATAAGGAGGTCATGTTGTTCACTAGCGGGACAAATAGGAAGAGACCTATCTAAGAGTTCCTGAGAGGGCATAGATTGGGAATTATTAATATTGCTTGTGTCGTGAATATGAGTGGGACAAAAAATAGGTGAAGAACTCGTTTCACTAGCATGTATCATGACTGCAAGTGGAGACAAATTTGAGCGATTTTTAACTTCCCTACTGGTTCCTGAAGGCAATGCGTCTAAAGCAGCAGGTTCAATGTATGCCGTGCGGCCAGGACAAACCAGTAAATCAATGCTAGAAGATGTAAGTGTCGTGATACCTAAGTCATTGCATTTGCTCCGTAAGCCTGCAGCCATCCCTAGTATGGATGGATGTCGTATAAGCTTCTACAAGTAGAAGCGCAGAGCAACTATTTTGGTAAGGCTAAATCACTAAGAGTCAGACAATTAGTAGCAAGCAATTGTTAATTAGTCAGCTAGGGGCCACGTTTAAACTATGTTGGAACACTAGTGTGGCAAGAGTAAGAGAGAAAGTCCTAATCGGGCTTTATGGAATACAAATGCTATATGTAAACTTACTAAAATGTAATCTTACCAGGTGCCGTAACTTAGATCAGGCTCAAAATGACTGAACATCAGTCATAATCATTTCGTCAATTTTGGCAAAATAGCGAAACAGCAAACAGCCAACAGTACTTCTTTGTACTTCCTTGTGCGCGCGCTAGTGCGCTGCACACGGTGTATTTGAAAGAGGGAAGGGGGCGGAGCCAAAGGTGTGGTAGAGAGGGCAGACCCAATCAGAAAACAGACTGAAAATAAATGAAAGGGAAAACTGTTAAAACTGTTACTATCAGGTGTTTTAAGGTGTTTTAAGGATGACTGCGTGCGTTCGCGCTAAACGCGAGCACGCTGGTACTGCGCTAAACGTAATGTCCCAAAAGTCCACAATGTACAATATTTACTTCAAAATTGAAGGTCAGGCAATCGCCGTGCAGAGTCAATGGGCGGTAGAAGGAAATCCGATAATTCCGTAGGCGGGGAAAGTCCAGAGATGTCGCCTTCAACAGCCAACAATACTTCTTTGTACTTCCGTGTGCGTGCGCGAGTGCGCTTCACACGGTGTATTTGAAAGAGGGAAGGGGGCAGAGCCAAAGGCGTGGTAGAGAGGGCAGACCCAATCAGAAAACAGATTCAAAATTGAAGGTCAGGCAATCGCCGTGGGCTCGGCGAAGACGTCCGCTCTCCTGCAGAGTCGCTGGGCGGTAGAAGGAAATCCGATAAATCCGTAGGTGGGGAAAGTCCAGAGAGGTCGCCTTCAACAGCCTTCAACAGCCAACAGTACTTCTTTGTACTTCCGTGTGTATGGGTCTGTGACTGCTGAGTGAATGAGTATAAATGTGATTGTGTGTGTGAATATTCTGGCTGGGTACGTGTGTGGAGAATGTAGTGTGAGTGGATGTGAGAGAATATGTGTGGGTGAGTGCCTGGTGGTTGAATGCGTATGAATGTGATTATGTATGTGGGTGTGCGTGAGTGTGAATGTTCTGGGTGAGTGGGTGCTTGGGTGGAAAATGTAGTGTGAGTGAATGTGAGAGAAGATGTATGGGTGTGTGACTCCTGGGTGGAAGGGGATGAAGGTGTTTATGTGTGTGTGCAAGTCTCTGGGAGGCTGGGGATCACTGGACCATTTTTGACATTTTCTTAAGTCACATGACATAGTATACTGGCCTTTTCGGCAAAGCCAACTTCATGTGTTTTATTACATAGATAGCATTTTGCTGAGCCAGTCCTGCCATTTCTTACTGAGGCATGACATTTATTACTGGGCATCTTTGATAAGTGGTATTACGTGTCTGGACCCGCCTACTTTGAAACCAGTTTGGACATGTTTTCTTATTGTGGCATAGCACGTTTAATGGCCAATCCAACAGGAGTATGCTCTTATATATGAATACTGGCATAAATTGGTGGGGCCTGTATGGAAATGTATGGGCATAGCCAGCATGAATATGCTTTTTATGCTGGCATATATTGGTGGGAAAGGTATGAACATGCATTGGGAAATGATCCTGTGCACTTTTGGTGACTTGCATCTATTACCCAACAAAACTGATAGTAAATTTACCGGCTTTACCCAAATTTTCAAAGAAATAGTGCTCTATAACAAACCATTTTAATCCATTATTCACTACATTTTCTCGGTGGGGGGGTGGAATACTCCCCGATCCACCCAAGCCGAATTTTCATTGGTTCGGGCTCCCGGACTACGCTCGGTCGCTATCGCATACTTGTGGCAAATATTTACACCCTCAAATAAAACAACTCACGAGCCAACAATCGTGACGATTATATTTCAGGGCAGGCACCACCCGCGTCCTACTATGCTAGGTGAAACATTTAAGCTTTGATTAAAAAAGAAACGTACATCTTTCACCTGGAGCAGTGCATGCCCCTGCAGCAGCATGAGCATCATGGGTATTGCAAGGTTGTGGCCTTCTTAGCTATTTGCACATGTTCTTTCATTGCAGGTAGATTTTTTAAACTATTTTAGTTAATTGTTAGGATTTTTTTTTTAATTGTTTGCATAAATTGAGTCTTAGCTCTCATGGGGCTCAGAATATTGCTGACTTGCCGCTAAATTAGTATTTGTAACGTTTTTGGGAACACACATTTTTTTTTTATCTTCCTTTAGAGAAACTACATTACCCAGGAGCATTGTAGATCTCGTGGTGATTAATTGACGGGGTCAGGTGCGTCAGCTCCACAGCGTCTCGGCTAGTTTGTGCCGGTTAGTGTAAGGTGAATGCCAAGCACTGGTCTCTTTTGTTAGTATGGTTATTGCAAGACAAGCCCACTTTCTGCACACACCCTTTCATATTCTTTTTATGTTGTATTATATGTAATGGCTATGTCCAGGGTTGAACGTATTGCCAACAATCGACAGGCAAGATTAACAGGATCACCTCGTTCCTATATTGGATCGTACCCTTTCCCACAATTTGCCATCGTTGACACCTTTTACCCCAGGGAGGGGGGGACTGTCGTTCTTTAAGCAATCCTAGTATTGACCCTGGTGATAATAATCAGAATCTGAGCTTTCCCGTACCTTCAGACAGATGATTGGATTCTAATACACGTTGTCTGTCTGCAGGTAAAAAACCGACTGCAATAAAATCAGTTCTTTAAATACACGCTCCTTGGTGGGTCATGCAGTCGAGTTGGCAGTTTTTATAGCTGAATCAGGAAAGGATCTAGTTGTACTTACAGAAACCTGGTTACAGGAAGCTCATTTGCATGCTATTCAAATTGCAACTCCTGAGGACTCTTCCATTTTTTGTATCAAGTACCCTCTATTGATTTGTGTGAATCTATTTGGGTTAAATTAGTGCTAAATCCATCTACCACTTTAAGTATTTTTGTAATTTATTGTCCTCCTATTGCAACACCTTTATTTGAGGAACAATTACTGGCTATTCTTGGGTCGCTAGTTAAATCTTCATCCTCCATTTTGATTCTTGAGGGCACATAACCCCTGCGACCAAGGTGAACTATGTTTGTTCAATCTTTTTGACAGTCTTGGATTTTTACAACATATGCAAAGTGCTACTCATTCTGGAGGGAATATTCTAGATGGAATTTTAACCAAAAACCATGACATTTCTCAAATTGATATTCAAAGTTGTTTTTGGTCTGACTACTCTTGTCTGCATTTTAATACCCTTTTCACTAGTCTGTTTTTAAAAAAAAGGTCCTTCGGGTTTGACTCCAGTTTTATTACAGAGCACCAGGAATGTCATTTCAGAAGCTTTTCACTCGCTTGTAGTGGCTAAATTGTCAACTCTGGAGCATAACTTACTCCTTCATGTTTTATTGATCACTTTCAGACCATTATGAAGGATGCTTTTAATGCATTAGCACCACTTTGTTTAATTAAATAAAGAAATCTGATAATAATCAGTGGTTTTCTAACAAGGTTCTGAAAGCCAGAGGAATTAAGCGCTTAGGGGAACGAAGCTGGAGAAAAAACCCTGATGACTTCACTTTAAAGGGTTATAAAACAGCAGCAAAATGTTGTAATGAAGCAATTTTCAGAGCTAAGGAAATATGTATAAATGAACGGAATAGCTTGGCTAAATCAAACTCCGAGTATTGTTTACAGGAGTTAAAAGGAACATATACTGAACTCTCCACACATATTAATATTGAGAAGTGTCAAAAAATTCAGAATGGTTTTATATTAAAAATTATATTGCACTAATCAAATTATTTTGACTATTAAGTAATGCAGGGGGCATTTCAGAACATACTGACTCCTCCTCCTCCTTTACTTAGACATGTCTCTGAATCTGAGATTTTTAAGATTGTAAATGACTTGAAGCCGACCTCCTTTCAGGGGGACGCACTCCAGGCCCATTTCTTCAAAAAATTCCTGCCTTCCTTTATTTATGGGGTTACCTGCCTTATAAATCGGTCGTTTTATGAAGGCTACGTACCTGAATGTCTAAAGGAGGCTTGGATAAGACCCCTTTTGAAAAAGGAGAACTTGGACACAGATTATCCAGCAACCTATTGACCAATAACACATGTTCCTTATCTCCTAAAAATGATGGACAGACAGCACATCAACAATACTAGGAATTTGTGGAACAACAGAAGGTCTTGGACTGTAGGCAATCATGTTTCTGACAGAAGCATGGTACTGAAACAGCACTTACTGATTTGAAATCCAAAATTGTCAGAATTATCGACAATGGTGACAAGCACTATTTCTACTTGCACCTTTCGGTTGGTAAATCATAAGATGGTGTTTCAAAGGTTAATTGTACTTGGAAGATGCTCCAATGAGGCTGCTAATTGGTTAAATCTTTTCTCGGACCCAGGATGTCTAGAGTGGTTAAGGAAGGTTTTCAGTCCAAACTGGTTTCCCTTAACTGCAGGGTTCCACAGAGCACCTGTTTGTCCCTGTTGTTATTCAACATTTATTCTAGACCTCTATTTGATCTCTTGGAGGGTCTGGGTGTTCAGTTTGCAAATTATGCGGATGATTCCCAGATTATTCTAGAGTTTTGTGGATCATATAGCAATGATCTTGCAAGGATCAGAGAGATCTTTGCTGACATCAAAAGTGGATGGCCAGAAACTCACTGACTTTAAATGATAACAAAACCGAGATCATCATCCTTAGTACTGGTTCTAAACTGAAAAACGTGATCCCCAATATGAAAGCTTTTTGATTGAGGGTGACAATATTCCTACCTCTGACTATGCAAAACGTTAGGAATTTATTTGGACTCTCAACTTACTTTTAAAAAACACATTTCACATTTGAGCTCATCGTGTGCATATATGACACACCTTTTTTCCGGCAGATTTGCTGCTATTTGTCCAAAGAAATAGGGCTTTAATTGTAGCAGCCACTATTAATACTAAATTAGACTACTGAAATAGCCTCGTGGAGTCAGATTACCAAAACCTTTCACTAGTGCACGTGCAAAGTTTGCACCGTATTCGCCCTACAGCAAAGTTTGCCCTATTTTTAAAAACTCTTGGACACATTAAAAAACCAGTGCACCGCGACAAGAGCAGTTTGGCATATTTGAAGCACCAGGGCTAAAATTGCCCTAAAGATAAAAAAATACATTTTTGACACATTTTTGCATCAGGGTAAAGTTTGCCCTAGTGCTAATACCATTCTGTATTAGCACTAGGGCAAACTCTAATAGATGCCTCTACAGAATCAAGAGAGACAGATTACACGGATGGCGGTAAGGATTTACCGGTACCGGTAAAATACCGGTACCGGTAAATCCTTACCGCCTTACTACGAGGTCCCTTTGCGGGTTAGGTGATTTAACGCCTGCTTTTTGCAGGCGTTAAAAACCAACCCGCAAAGGGACCCAGGGAGCTAATTACGGTACCTAAATTTGCAGTACCGTAATTAGCGCCTTCCCCATTCCCATTATGCCCTATGGGGCAAAAATGGGAATGGGGAAGGGCAATGGTGGAAGGGGGAATCATCGCCCCGCCAACCTTGGAATGGGGCGGTAATTCCCCTTTCCGCCAAGGCGGTGCCGGTATTTTACCGGCATGAACCATGGCGCTAATAGCGCCATGGTTCTCCGCCATCCGTGTAATGAGGCCCAGAGACTCTTGAAGCTTCTAGAATTGTGGACTTTCTACAGAAGAGTAGGGCAATAGTGGGAGCATTCCTGCGTTGGCTGTGTTGTGCAGAAACAAGGTTCCCGTTGGGTGAAGTAACCGAGGTGTACATGGGCAATGAGCCAATGGAAGGCCAGGGTATTTTGCTTCCCATCCTTGCATCGCTAATTGGCCAGGCTGGCTGGGTTACTGCACCCTAGAAATACCCAGTGGGTGCTCCTGTGCCTTCCCGTGTTTTATGAGGGACTGGGGTGGCTAGTCTGATTTGCTTACCAGGTACCAATAAGCATGGAGAGTTTGATTGACACATCACCCTGTTTACTGCCTAGAGGGCTTGCAGGGAGTGTCTTCCAGAACAACTGTGGGGTCAGCGGGAGCCTGAAGCCAAGTGGATGAATAGGTAAGCATTTTATTCATAGAAAATAAAGTGTGGATGTGTACGTGCATGTATGTGAGTGATTGTGTGTTTGTTAATGTGTGTGCATGTCAGAGAGTTCAGTATGTATCTGTGTGAGGGTGCAATTCTTTTAAACATGCTCATGAATGAATGCAGATGAACGTGCGAGTGATTGCTCCGGGTGAATATGTGATTGAGCGAATGCTCCTGATTGCATGAATATATCAATGGGAAATGTGCGATTGAATGAAGGCTGGCGAATATGAGAGTGAATGAATGTTTCTCATTCGGTGAGGTTATGAATGGGGATATATGCAAATTAATTTAATCAGAGTGAATGATTAAATCTGTGCATGCGAGGGACTGTACACGGGTGTGTGACTGCTTGTGTGATGAATGGACATGAATGTGGGGAGAGTTGGTGCAAGCAGCCAGCAGGGGCATCTTTTCTTACTGGCGTATGCCATTTCAGAAACATAGGGCTTCATTCCGAGTATGGTTTTAGTCATGGCGCTATTTGCGCCATGACTACCTCCCATACCGGTACCAACTCCGACTTGGTTCAATGGGGACTTACCGGTGTAGTCCGACCGTTGCAGGACTGGCAAATCCCCATTGAAATATCCATTCCCCATTCCCATTTGAGCCTCAATAGGGCTCAATGGGAATGAGGAAGTAGCTAATAATGGAACCATTATTAGCTCTCTAGTCCCTTTGCGGCTCCCGCTAAAGGACCTCGTAGTAGGGCGGTAAGGGATTACGGCACCAGTCTCCTTAACGGCGCCCGTTATCCCTTACCGCCCTACTCGGAATGAGGCCCATAGACAAAGTCAACATGATGACCATTCTCACATGTTGGTTAGGGTTGAAGGCAGCAATTGCATGTGTATAGCCAGCAAAGACATGTTAACTTTCAATGGCATGGCACTCTATACTGGTTTTGAGGGAAAAGTCAACATGATGATTGTGCTTACATAGGTGGGGTCCTTTGTCTAGCCAGCAAAGACACTGGTCCTCATTGCGACTTTGGTGTTAATTAGTACGTAATCCACTGAATTACTACCAAACTCAATTACTGTAACAGACACGTTGTCTCCTGGTTTATCAGGGGAATACAAGTGGTGGTAAATATCCATTTTTGGAATCCTTAGTACTGCACAGGGATTTGGGTGGATTTGCCACCAGTAGATTTACCACACAGTAACTCCACCAATTTCTCAAGGTAAAGTGACAGATTTATCTCCAGCAACACTTAACCTCAATATATATCATTAGAGAGTGCTGGAAAAATGTCAGTAATTCCTTTTCAGACTAAAGAAACTTGGCAGTAATAGAATGATTCCACTTTTATTACCGCACTACTGAACTTGTAATGAAGCCCATTACTATGGCACAATATTTTCTACTGGTGTGAAGGGCAAAACCAGCTTGAGGATTGTTCTTACATATGAGGGTGGGGGAAAGGTAGCCAGCAAAGACATCTGTTCAAAGACATGTGTTCTTACAATGGAAAGGAGGTTCATACTGGCTATAAGGGCAAAACCAACATGACGTTTGTTCTTAGGTGTGGCATTTGTGTAGCCAGCAGAGTCATGTTTTCCTACTATGGCATGGCATTTTACACATTCTCATTAAGGGCAAAGTCAACATCAGGAGTGTTCTCACATGGATGTGGTACCATTTGTGCAGCCAGCAAGGATATGCTCTCTTGATTTCTTACTGTGGCATGGCATTATATACTGTCATTAAGGTCAAAGGCAACATTATGAGTTTTCTTAAATGGTGGGGCATTTTTAACACACATTTTGTTGATGCAGCATGGCATTTTATACTGAAATATTAGAAAATAAAGTTATTTTGTCCTTAGTCTCAGTATGAAACACCGGACCACAGGGCTGGGGCACTGTCTCAAATATCTTTGAACTTGCAAAAACCGATGGGTAACATTTTAAACATGTGAATATGTACGCAATTTTGAAAGGTGCATATCATTATTTGTCCAGTCTCATGTCTTCAACTTACTGCTAAATAACTGATGTAAAATAACAAGTCTAGTTCCTCCAACCCCTGTTTAATCATCACCTGGCCCTTTAGCAAGACTAACCCTAATTCTAATATGAGGTATTCAACGGGAGTCGAGGGCCGTTGTTTTAATATCCACTTCCAAAATGAACCCTCGATTTTGCCAAGCAAGTGTAAGTCACCCATGGCTAAGGCCTCTAGGCCATATAATACTATGGGGCAAAGAAACTGGCTACAGAGGGTCATTATCCCCTAGAGGGAAAAACCTGCAGTTTGATTTGCAAACTTTTAGATCAGGTGGGTCACGTGTCTTGCCTTTATAATTTTGGCCTCTTTTATATGAGTATTTGATCTATTAGAACTAATTTCCAGCCCCAAATAGGAGTACTTTTCCACAAGTGAAGCACTGGCAAACTATCGCTGTATATATGGTCATCAGAAACGGCCATAGGCAATATTTTTAGTAGGGATAATATTAGGGTTTTTGGGAGCAGGGGCTGCGGGGATGTCCCCCGCTCCTTTTGAATAATAGGAGGGCTTTGGGGGTGTCCCCTGCAGGTTCCATGCCTTAATATCACTGTAAAAATATGGCGATATTTTTGTATGGCGATATTTGTGCGGGGATATTAACACATGAACCTTAGGCGCACCCACCATTACCTTTGTTTTGTCCATGATGATACATAGATCATTTTCAGCAGCATATTTGATCAAGGTATCAAACATGCCCCTCGCTCCACTGTATTGTCCAGCCACCAATTCTAAGGCAACAACCAACTCCTTGGGTGAATCGCGAGGATAGATCAGCATACAGATGTTATACAAAAGGGGAGCCAGGGTACCCCCAATAGATATTGACCAGGGCGGTCAAGTCACCCTGGTTGTCCAATCGCACACACGCGTGTGTGTTGAAATGTAGGTCCATAAGAACATTAATAAGACGTTGAGGGCTCCCCCAATTTGCCATCTTAAGCCATAGCTTGTCGCGGCCCACCCATCAAAGGCCGCCCAGAAGTCCACATAGATGGTATACAATGTGGACCCCATAGCAATGTGGCTTCTCTAAACAGTGTATCCATAATACTTTGGTTATGTGCTTCAACACCCCGGGCGAAAACAAATGAGTATTTTTATAGCGCACCTCCAGCGCTTAAACCAATTCTTGTAATTGCTCCTAATGTGTTTCACCCGTCTTATCTTCTCAAGCTCCGGCCACCTACAGCCTTACACTGCTCTTATTTCACTACGCATTACTGTCTTAGCATCAGGGATGGCACTGTCAAATGTGTTGCTAGTTTTATTACAGACCAGCATGTGCCTCTTCGACAAGAGCCTATTTTAGTGGCTAAGCATTTAAGCCATGCTTCAACCTCATTACAACCAAGTACACCCAGGGACTTAATGTCATCTGCGGAGAGCTCAGAGACCCACTCCCATACCTTTTGGAGATTTCTGGCAGACCAATGAATTCGGTTCCCAGCATGGTTAAGCTGTAAACTAGACCAACCACAAGGGTCCTGTGCGGTCACTATGATCATTAAGAACCACACTAAGAGCCTGGGTAGCCGTGTGTCAAGCAGTGTTCCCAAAAATATAGTCAAGTGCAGCCTGGCTGTTATTCCCAGCACAAGTATATTGCCCGGTATATTGCCCCTGGTTCTACCGTTCATCATAATGGAGTCCCACCACCTCAAAAAGGTAACCCATTGTTTTCCCTTGTTATTGCTTTACCCCTGTCGCATCCCACACTGTTTAACCACATTATAATAGGTAGGACACTGTAATTCATCTAAGCATCTTGCATTAAGATAAACTCCCAACAAAATGGGGCAATCCCCATAACTCACATTACTGACAGCCAAAATGACTTCCAGGAGAGATTGTACTTCCTTCAAACATTTAGTGCGAGGAGGGATATATAGATTTATGACCAACATCCTCCAAATCGTCCACCTAATTTTCTGTCGGCAGCTCAATGGCTTGGACATTACCCACAGCCGTGGGCCTCATCACTTGGCGTGAGCCTATGTTCTGGCTTACTCCTATGATGAGCCCCCAAAATGCCTACCCTTGGGACCTTTGTAAGCTGTGATTTGGTAGAAGTGGAAGCCCTCAGCCTGTAAGGGACAATCAAGCCAAGTCTCCTTTTATACAAAAATCATTGCAGTTGGCTAATATGTGCATGGACCCCTCAGGATGCAAAAGGTGACTAGGCCCCCGAGTATTCCAACTTGCTGTCCTTAGAGATCAATTCCCCCCAGAAAACGCACTAGGGGTCTCCTTCTGCTGATTCGGGGGTACCCAATACACTGATTCAAGAATGGGTTGGGTGTGGGCACCAGCAGGCTGGACTAAATGGGGAGCATTTGAACTGCCACTACACCGGTTAACAGCCAGGCGGTCCAACCCCTAAGATGCGTTGGGGGTCTCAAAACATACTAGTGGGATGCAACATACAGATAGTTTCAAGCCTAAAGTATACAGGGCGCTCACACTGGCACACAACTGTGAGACCACCACAGGTGAATCAAAACGTAACAGGATCCAGTTAGTACTACTTTCCCACTTTGGAAGTTCAAGTTGGAGCATGTCTGTAGAAGTAATCGAGGATAGCCAAGGAATCGAGGACCAAAGCCGGAGCAGTGTTGTCCTATTAAGAAACAGGCTCAAATCAGAAGTGTGGATCTCGTTGATTTTCACTAGGGGTCGCGACTTCATTAGGGCATTTGCCACATTGCCAGTTCCAGGAGGATAGGAGCCAATGACCCTAAGCAATTTAAAGGTGTTAGGCATTGCAGCCATTTCAGGATTTGCTTTAGAGACGCATCAAGTAGAGGCTTGTCGGTTAGGGCGTTCACTCATTATCAGGGCCATATTAGCTTCGTACTGGTCATGACCTTGACATTTTATGGAAATAGGGAGCTTAGTATTTGAGCACCACATCTTCAATACCCCAGAACTGATATTATCAATTGTTTTCATCTTTCCAGACCCAGTGCCTTCCATGATGTTAGTTGAAGTGGTTCTCGGCTTTGAAAGGGCCTACCTGTCCAGGGGCACTGCAGGATCACGCTGGACCGGGTTCCATCAGCTCACACGTTCTTAATTGTTTTAGGTTTATTGAGTGTTCGGACACCATCAGTCCTTGAGGGCATTAAGGGCCTATCCCGTCCACTGGGCGGATGTACTGGAGAGCAATACATTGGCTTTTTTAATGCGTCCCTCCTCTGCTCACCCCTGATAGCATTAGGATTGGGTACTGAGGGAAGAGACTTTTCCATCATGAATATCTCAGCACACAACACCTCCAATGCATCTTCCTCATTCTCAGCTGCAGTAGTTAGTGAATCTAAAGACCTCCAAGAGACCTCAGACTCATCAGTGGAGATGAGGATCCTGGAGCCCGGGCCACCCAATGCCCCAGCCTCTCTCCACGCTACATGCATGTCAATAGATATTTCCGGGACCCCAAATGAGGAGAAAGCCAAGGTCCTCATGGTTAATAACTGTAACAGACCTACAAGGATGTGGGTTTGGTACAGGGTGTTAGGCCCCAATAACATCCAAGACCATGGCCATCGTCGATTTTGATACACGCTGGTCCATGGCCATGATATATTAATGGGCAAACAGAGCTTAAAATTTAGCCAGCATAACATTTACGTAAGGGGTAAGCAACTCAGTCCTGTGAACATAAACTGGATGACACAGCAATGCTGTGTTGTCGGAATCAAGGTTTAAATTGGCATCAGTTTCCAAATCTAGGGCCAGTACCTCGATATTAGGGCTATTTGATATTATATTGATATTATGATATATTTACCTGTCAGAATAACACAGTTCATGGGTACAGCTGACCCAAGGGAATTGCTTTGCAAAACCCTCCATAAATTCAACAGGGAGCCATCATTGAGTGGGTGCAACAGGACAAATGCGTGTTATTTTCACCAGGCATACTGGCGTGTGAATTAGTTGTCTTAGGCAAACACACCTACGTACCCCGCTGCGTAGATTGTAAGTCAATAATTAAAAGCGGGTTTGATGCACTATTGCTTGTCAGTTGTGTAAAAGCACGACGCAATCCCGAAACAAATCCCCAAATCCCTAATTGTGGAGTGGGCGAAATGCAACCACTGAGGCTGCGGTCTTCTTTCCCCTTTTTAGTTTTCGGGGCATTTCTCTGATATATACGAGTGTGCGTTGGGCTCCTATATCGTTTCCTGGTCCTTTGCGACATCACTACGCATGCCCACTCTACCCATAGAGTTTGGCATCATATTATAAATATACAATCAACAATAAACAGTCAGCAAGGCAAGGTGGCAGTGTGTACATAATTATGGAAGTTCCTTACAATCCCTGGTCAGACCACAGATAGATCACTTGCACACCACTTGTCTGCACTGCTTTCCGCGGAGTAACTGAGATTTAAAAGGGAAGCAGCAAGTCACAGGTCCAAAGCCATACCTCGAGTAGGTAGCCACAGCAAAAAGACTCCCACACACAGACCATGTGCAACTTGTCCGCAATAGGCAGTGCATGTCCACAACGCAGCCTTTAAAGATGAATTTGCTGTTAATTGTTGGCCCCACCCATGGATCATAGCAGTGAACAACTGCAAACATTGTTTGATCAATCAGTGGAAAGATCAGGGTCCAGCCTCGCCTTTCCCACACGTGGCCTGATCAGATGGATGCGTTATCAACTTCAATTGATAACAATACATCTCTACTCAAATTAGTTATGAACCTGCCTAGCTCCTCACCTGACCCAGCAGAACAGAACAATGTGTTAAATCCTTCAGCTATGGATAGCAACGCTATCGGCACCCAATTATCAGCGACACCGAATGTACAAAGGCTGCTTAGGCCTCTAGTTCATCTAGCAGGTACGAGATTGAGAGTTCTGTGACTATTGCGAAACTTCAAAGTAAGCCAGTGGGGTGGGTGGAACATAGCCTGGATGCAATCAGAGCTTTCACTGGACGCCTTGCTGGTGCTCTGCTGTGCACCAGGTTGGCAAAGGAACAGCATGAAATGAAGGTTATTCTGGCTAAAGTTATGGATATTGTTTTGAACTCACATGAACAGCAACAGGATTATGGGGTTCCAGCGACTCAAACTGACGCATTTCAATCATAAACATTGAGGGGCGATAAAATGTTAAACCTTGTAACCACTGAAATGAAACATCAGGTGGCTAGTATAATGCGTCCCATTATCGATCTTACCAGTCAGACACAGTCTGTGATACGGCCTGGTTTAGACCCTCCAGTCATAATTTCAACAAACAAAAATTCGAAAGACAATAATGTCGAAACAATAATATCGAAAAAAAATAGCATTTTTTTTATTATATATTTATTTTGGGGTCCGGGAATAAAAATAATGGGGTAGAACAAAACAAAATTAAAAAAGGGGGGTTAGGGGGGAAAACCCCCCCATTTCGAATAAAAAACGTAATAAAAAAAAATTCGACTTTATTTTTTCGATATTTTTTTTCTCGATATTTTGACTTTCGAAATGTTTGTTTTCGAAATTATCACTATAAACCTTCCCTGGCCCCTTACTGCAGTATATTGAGAACAAAGAAATATTGAATAAGATGTTCATCGGGCCCAAGCCAAATATAGGCATGAAGAAACAGAAGCAAAATCGAGGTTCTTTTCCTTATGCCCCAAGGAAAATCGCCACTGTTATATAGCGGGGGAAAAGCATAAGCGAATTGACCCCTTCTGGGCCACAGTGGGAAATTAGTGGCAATTAGGCCACAACAGGGATTACCATGAGGACGAGTGCCTTGCAAGGAAGAAATCTTATTATGGTTTCAAACGTCTTGCCAAATGGTACAAAACAGCAAGTCTACCTGCTGGGTCCACTAGAAAGGTGGTTGTAACCTGGGCAGAGGCACACCGTGGTTGTTCTTGTACGTGATCCCACGTCACGTAAATCTCATTCTATTCACCAGGATACAGTTGAACTGGATGTGGCTGACAAGGCTTTGGTGGTTGGGGTCTGCCACCTATGGGCTAAAGTTGATCAGCAAACTGTATGTGAGCATCCAACTCAGTGTGTATCAGAGGTGGAAAGTGGCCGGATCCATGACATTGCAGAGGAACAATTTCACGATTGATATCAATCTTTAAAACTAGGGAAAGGGATCAAATTGGAAGAACCTACACCCCTGTCCTCCAGTCCATTCATTAATCAAAGTTTTTTAATGGATCATTTCCATCGAATACCATACCTTGGGGATATACTCAGGACATAACAAGGATTGTCTTACCGACTGAGTATAGTCCCTCTAATTGGGCTATTGTTGAGTTCACCTCCCCGGCCATCACACCCTTGCTAGGCTTACATCAACATGATCTAAAGAAGATGGGTTTTCAACTCACTGCTTGTTGGATGAAAACTTTGTATTTATGTGACTTGGATTACCCCCTCATTTATTTATTTATTTATTTATTTATTTATTTATTTATTTATTTATACCTTCTGGATCACGGCCAACAACTATCCACAGACTACGCCCACTAGGCTCCAGTTCTACTGAGGCAGAAATCCAAAGTCTCTTACTGTAAAAACTGGGGAATCTGGTGCGAAAGATTTTACTACCTCTTGGCGACCAGACTTCAATTATACTGTCTCTGGGCGTGCATGAACCTCACATGATTGGGGCACCCTGAGGTGGAATATTCCTGTTCAGTCGGAAAGGGTTGGAATTACTAACATCCTATGACGTATTTTTTATTGAAAGAGATCTGGTATATTGATAGGTTTTATAAAGATGGTTTTAACGTTTTAATGTTTTACGTACACCAGCTAAGCAGAAAACATGTGGTTGTCCGTCTGGTGGCCTGGCTATTGGGCCAAGTTTTCTCTATACCCAAAGTGGATAGCTGTTATATGACAGAACAGGACAAACTTGGAGGCACCTGTGTTGATTATACATTTATATGATAAACATTCTAGCTTAATAAGGGGGCAGGTGACTGAACTGTTAGTTTACTGGTACAGTCGCAATCTCTAGGGGGTTCTCGTTGTAGAGGACTTTAATGAACTTATGTTCGTGAAGGCGGACCTACAAGTCTTGTTGAAATCAAATGTATATTCCAGCACATCATCAATATCTTTGGGGGATCCCTTAAACTAAATGAATGTAAACAAGTTTTGGAAATGTATAATTTGGTATGCCTTCATTTAAAGGCGACACAAAATCCATACATGCAAAACATCTGGACAAATGGTAAATCCTCATCTTGCATTGAATATGTATTTATTAGTGAAGAATTATGACATAACTTTAGCCCAATTAGATTGCTACAGTCCAATCTTAGTGACCATTTATTATTGGCATGGGTCAGCTCAAGGAAAAGACTGGGAAGCAAATGGTTGTGCAACGGTGTATGAAGGTAACGGTAAACAATTAAAGCAACCACATTTACTTTCTGATGTGAATTTAATTCCTGCCTTTTTATATAAGGATCCTGTATCTTTTATGAATGGGCTGCTCTATGATGGCTGGAACCTGAATTCCGCTCTGCTCCAAATGGTTGATTATTTAAGGATTTGTAGAGTAAGTGAGGCAAGGGTTGGGTTGGGTGGTAGCCCCTTCAATAATGTCATCCAACAACGTAAGATTGAATATCGGAAGGAACGAGCCTTACTTAAGAATCGTGTGATTTAACAAATGCGACAACTACTGCATAAATAGTATCGTTGACTATCAAGTACAAAAATTGAGTTTGTCAACATTGAAATATATTACACAGTGCTAATTGGCAAATTATGTTTGATCTTCTCCATTCAAAAGATAACAGGAAGTTCTGGTCCTTTTTTAGGACATATTTAGCCGGCTCCTCTGTGCAGGAATTGAACCCCATTTCTAAGTCAACTTGGTAATCATATATGCGGTCTTTGTATCACGACCCCAAAGTAGGGCATTCGTCATTTAGGTGTCAGTTTAAGGAATGTAAAATACTGACCAACTTCCAAACTGAAGACATCAAAGTGGTAATAAAGCACCTTGAATATCTAGGGCATCTGGCCCTGGTTCAATACCAAACGGAGTATTTAAAGCTAATCCATCGGCTTGGGCAGAGATATTGGCTTTTTGGTTCAGGGAGATTTTAACGTTGGGCGTGATCCCTGAAAGTTGGAGGGAGTCCATATTAATTGCCGTTTACTAAAAGGGGAGGGGGAATCTGCAGACCCCTGCAACTACAGGTTTCTCACCATGCTGGATACCAGCGGCAAGATCTTGCCACACTTATTTTGAAAAAATGTAACGCTTGGGCAGAAACTAGGGGTCAAACAGGCTTTCGCAAGGGCCACAGCACAATACATAACAATTGTGTTATCCAGTATTTTCTTGCTGATACGATTGCTCGTTAACGAAATATCTACTTTAGTTTTGTAGATTTTTCGAACGTTTTCGACACAGTTTCTCTATTGTTGCTTGGCATAAATGATCTCAATGAGGCCTCGATCCTGTTTTATTACACTTTCCTAGTACTTTCTCGACTAATACGATGGTCTCTATCCGATTATCTCAAGAGGGTCTACTATCTCGCCAAATCAAAACAAATATTGGTTTAAAACAGGAGTGTGTTTCCCCCTCAACCCCCTGTTGTATAATGTAACCCTTCTGATTTGGATACACAATTGGTGGGCGTGAGAAATTTCCCACCTCATCTTGGTAATGACCCAATACCCTGGCTGATGTATGATGATGATACAATCCTGATGGATCAGACAGCAACTGGACTCCAGGGTGTTTATAGACAGTACTATTAACACCCTGGGCATTTACGCTAGTATGAACAATTTTACCATACACTTGTCAAAAACTAAAGTCATGTTCTTGGGTGGCAAGGTGCGACAAAGGGAAACTTTCACATGGAAAGTGAATAGTGTGAAGTTGGAGTTGGTGGATGGCTACATCTCTTTGGGTTTTTTCTATGCGTTCCTTTCCAACTTGTTCACACTATGGTGATTACATTACAACTCACATACTTAGGAAGTGGCAATTGATCAAATGTTTTGAGACAGGCTCGGGAGGTAACAATATAGAAGGCTTGATAAAAATATATCAAGCATTATCCTGGCCCCGACATTTGGTCTTGAATTATTATTAGAGTCGCATGTGGGCTGGTTGGACCTGATTGAGGGGAATATTTCTACGATCTATATTAAATGTGCCAAAAGCAATGCTGGTAGAAGCCTTGCGAATCGTACTGGGAGCACGTTCATTATTTGCTCAGTGATTATTAAAGAGTTGCAAGCTCTATTGTGCTTTATAGTTGAGATCGCCAGAGCATAAGAAGATTATGGGGGATATGGCTGTCAGATTATGCATGGAAGTTGCAAATCCATTGAAGAATACTGTAGTGCATCATTGGGAACATTTTGATTTCCCATTAGTCAAGCTAATTGATATTGAGTGTGCCCTAAAAGTTTCACTGTGTTGAATTCTGTACCCGGATAGTGTGGTCAAGCGATATTGAGTGTGCCCTCAAAGTTTCACAGTGTTTAACTCTGCACCCAGATAGTATGGTCAAGCGATATTGAGTGTGCTCTAAATGATTCTGTGTGTTTAAGTCTGCACCCAGATAGTATGCTCAAGCGATATTGAGTATGCCCTAAAGGTTTCACTGTATTTAACTCTGCACACAAATAGTATGGTCAAGCGATATTGTGTTGAATTCTGCACCCAGATAGTTTGGTCAAGCGATATTGAGTGTGCCCTAAAGGTTTTACTGTGTTGAATTCCGCACCTAGTTAGTATGGTCAACTGATATTCAGTGTGCCCCAAAAGTTTCATTATGTTGAATTCTGCATCCAGACTTTATGGTCAATCGATATTGAATATGCCTAAAATAAAAACAAAACTTTGTAGATCTCCACCCCTCGACAGTGTGGCCAAACAACATTGAGTATCCTCTAAAGCTTCACTGTGCTGCATTCTGCATCTAGATATTATGGTCAAGCACTATTGATTGTGCCCTAAAAGCTTCACTGTATTGAATTCTGCATCTAGATATTATGGTCAAGCGCTAGTGAGTGTTCCCTAAAAACTACACTGTGTTGCATTCTGCATCTTAAAACTGTATCACCCCTAGATAGTATGGCAAAGCGACTATGAACTTGCACCAAAAGTCTGTATCAATGTGCACCCGTTCCCCGTGTTGTTGCCATATATATGTGTCCCCCTTTACATGCTAGACATCTGTATCCCCATATATACCTGTATCAACCCCTATCACACTTTATCCGTATGTCGCTATGTACGTCCCCACCGTCCTGTTCACGTGCCTGGTCTCAGGTGCTTTACAGATAACGACCATATCACACCACTACGCTTACTCTCTACTATACATCATCATTCAACTAGAACACAGCTATACCCCTGATAATTCTGCCTAACTGTTCACATACGAATACGACCCCATGAACACCTCATCACTCTAATAAAACGCAGCTAGCTGAGCACATTCCGGCCTAGCTGCTCACATAGGCGTTCCTCAGGCCTAACGCAGCCAAAACCCAGTCTGGGTGTCTACCCACCAGACTGGACACATCCAACTGATTTCCTCAGCGTCACACCTATCGCTAGGAAGCAGCTATCAGCCGACAACTACACCAGCTGCACACATAACCGGTGCACCCACGCACCATACAACACTATCTCTCTCTACTGACCTGAACTACGGTTCCACAGGGCGTTCAACCTACCAGCGCTTTGAGGTCATACCATTGATGTATAAGGCACTATATAAATGCCAATGAACATAACATAACATATGCCAGTCTACATAGTTCAACTCAAGAAAAAGGCTTGGGCTTGAGATAGAACTGATGCTATTCACAAATGAAGTGCAAAAAGGCGTTACCAGGAATATATTCACCAGGCCTTTGTTATCGGTGGGCCGTGTTCTTAATTGCTAAAACCCCGCTGGAAAGAAATTGGGGAATTTCTCATCTACCTTCGATTAAAAATCCTCCCAACATATGAATATACGGGGAGCAGGGGATGTGTGTTGTATGAAGATAGAACATGTTGTTTGTGCCACAAACCAGCCACCATCTATTGACGCAATGTGGTGTACTGAAAACACAGTAGTGTAAAGCGTATGTTGCACTAGCTGTAAAGTTGGAGAATATCCAGTCAGATCAATTTTGGGGTTCACCTTATTGGAGCTAAGTCACTGATTATTACTGGGCAAGCCTATTATGTTTGGTCAAAGGTTGTGAAAGTGCTGCCTGGTTAGGAGCAGTTGACACAAGGGAATACTTATTAGAATGGAGGACAGTGTTTGTGTGGGTTCTTTTTATATAGACTGTTAATTGGATAATTTGAACTGATTTTATTTGAATGAATTTTTTAAGATAGGATTATCCTATTTTAATTATGTTTTATATTTTTATGTAATGGATAATTGTGATTTTTGTGTGTTTGGTGACTCATGAAAAATGTTTAATATTTTGTGATAAAATGTGTGTCTAAGGTTTTATTTTGTTTAACCAAAATGCACAATTGTTGTGAATTAGAGGGCGTCTACCCCTTTAAATGAAAGTGAAACCAGGACCAGGGAGGGAGGGGTGGGAGGAAGGGAGGGGGAAGGAAGAGGAGTTTGGTTAATGTTTGAATAAAGAGGTGTGCAGACGTATCCAGTGTCCGTAGTTTTATTACTTGGAGGGGCCTAAACTGCCCACAACAATTGGCGACGAGCAGGTACTCCCAGCGATGGAGGCGGTTTGCGGTGCAAACCCCTGCCACAGCAAGGAAAAAGGGTCGACTGAGGCGACGCAACACTGGCCGTGGACCAAGGCAGGAGAATAGCGGTGAGGAGGACCGCCGGCAGCAGAGGACGGTGGACCAGCACCATCCGGAGCCCAGAGGAGCACACTGGCACGCTGAAGAAGCCCTGCAGCGCTCCCCAGGAAGTCCCAGAAGGAAGAGGAGGAGACCAGAGTTCCCGGGAGACCAGACACAGCGGTCCAGAGAGCGGGAGGAATGAGCCCGCAACATTAACAAGCCGGCAGGAAAGCTGGACCCTTGGAACGAAGCAGAGGCGTTCCAGATCGAAGCGGGGACGGTCCAAGTCATCCAGAGACAGGAGAAGCAGTCCGGGAAGCAGGAAGAGACACATGGAGGAGCAGCACTCCCAAGAGAGGTACGGAGATGGCAGGAGGGGTGGGGAAGAGCGCGAGAACACGCTCCAACGGATGATACGCGCCCACACCATAAACCCACTAGAAAGTGAGGATCAAACACATAAACCTCGAGGAGAGAACATAAGTCCACTAGAAAACGAGGATTACAAGAGTGTCCACAAGAGGAGGGCAGGCCAGTGGCAGTGGCAAATAATCCCACTAGAAAGCGAGGACCAACCATATAAGCCACGAGGAAAGGACATAAGTCCACTAGAAAACAAGGATTACAAGAGTGCCCACAATAGGAGGGCAGCTCAGTGGCAATGGCAAATAAACCCACTAGAAAGCGAGGACCAAACATATAAGACGCGAGGAAAGGCCAATCCAGTGGTCCACTAGAAAGATGGAGTACAAGGGAGGAGCACCTCCCAAACAGTAGCCATTAAATCCACCAAGTGACAATCACCAGGCAGACATAAGGAAAGGCGAGCCGCAAAACGAAGACAGACCGCCACACCCTCAGCCAATCCAGAGGCACGTGCCCGGAATCACAGATCAAGAATGAGTGAACCAAAGCAAACATTTCTCAATCAAGGGGTGCAGCAGCAGATGGAGCCATACCAGCCGCTGCAAGGATAACATCCACCAACCCAATATCATTTCTACTCATATCGAATCCCTTTGCACTCGAGCCTCAAGAAAACCAATGTCAGAGGTGGCAAGAGTGGATGGATGAATTCGAGGAATTTATGAGAGCCGTCGGAAATCAAGACGCACCTAACAAACTAGACATCTTCACCAATCTTCACCAATTTAGTAGGTAAAGACATCAAAAGCATCATCAAAACCATCCCGGCACAATGTGAAACCAGGACCAGGGAGAGAGGGGTGGGAGGACGGGAGGTGGAAGGAAGAGGAGTTTAGCTAATGTTTGAATAAAGAGGTGTGCAGACGTATCCGGTGTTCGTAGTTTTATTACATGGAGGGGCCTAGAGTGCCCACAACAACAATATATATATATATATATATATATATATATATATATATATATATATATATATATATATATATATATATATATATATATATATATTTTAAAGTTAATTGTTCTTCAAACTTTGGGATTCATGCCCCTACAGAAATAATGGCATTGCACATCAGGGAGTGCACTTCCCAATTTCAACAACACTGTGTTATGTTTATCTGTGCATTCTATAAACGGAAAAATGTGTAGTGTTCTGAGGAACTGACCGAGACTACATTTATCATTAGATGACAGCCTGGGTGAAAGCTCAGCCAATCAGGTTGCTCAAAAACTGCCCTAGATCTACCCATTCAACACCATGGTTCTGAGAAAGGTCTATGCTTCAGCTGCTCACACCCACCCACAGCCTAACTCCACTCACCATTAACCTGCCCAGTGCTTCCTTGCACAACCGTTCCCCTGACCTGCTGCTCCACCAACCCTACCACCCCCATTGCCCCACTTACAGCTCCTCCTGGACACCATCTTGCTTCTCCTGTGATGCCGCTCCAGTCATGGAAGCCCCTCTTCCATTTCCATTGTGGCCATCATAGGAGTGGGATTTTCTGTCTGAAATAATTGTTCACATGATTTCTGCAGCCTATTGCGTCATACAAGATTATTGCTCTCAGCACCAGAGTTTGCAAAGCAAGAGCGCTAACATCAATGTTCACCTGTTTTAAGAGTTGTACCAGGTGTTAACATCCCAGGGCTTGTGTTAATAATTAGTTATCCATTAACAATGCCTTCTATGTGGTATGCGCTGCATCGCATTGCTAAGTGCCGGTCAGCTAATTGGAGAGTCCTACTGTCGCAAGATCATCATTTCCTACTCATTGATACCACCCTACGGAATCACCTGCCTCCATATCACACCAAGATTCCGGGCATATTCCCCAGTTAGCTGCAAGTCCAATAACTCTGGTCTGCAATAATGAATCCTGAAAAGAATATGGCAAACAGCACAGTCTCTTCAAAGAAACCATGACACTCTCTCCAAATGACAAATGGGGCCCAGACGGTACAAACAATCCAGAAATGCCTGTAGGAATGAGTGTGTAACAGAAAATAGAGTTTAGATAGACACGATGGCGAGAATTACACAAAGCAGCAGCTTAAAGCAACACCAAGCGGTTTGGGAAGTTTGTGGCACTTGGTACAAAGGAAAAGGGGTCTATGATTAAAAATCTTCCACGAAACACGGCTAAATCATACAAGGGGCATTATTCCAAAGACTACTTCTCGGGTACAGTGAGGGTCAAATGTCCCCGATTCCAGCAGAGGTCAAAGACTCTACTATTTACTGGAGGAAGTTGCATACTTGGTTAGTCCTGCCCGGATGATGCAAATAACAGAGTACCTGTAGACCGAAAAAAGTCCCAGGGCTGAAGTTTCTACCTAATTACACCTTGAAGCTTTTTCCAGCTTGGTGTGCCTCGATTCTTCATCCTTTGTATAAACAAGTAATACCTAATTCCAGAATCTTGTTAGAACAGTATGATATGTCCTCTTTACTGAAAGGGTGTTACATGTAGGCAAGTATCATATAGACCAATTAGTCTAATACACACTGAGGCTAAAATCTTCAAAATTAATTTGCCTTCTGACTGCCTTCCAAGGAGGATTTCAACAGTGTGCTTCAGACCAAGCTTTCATATCTATCTATCTATCTATCTATCTATCTATCTATCTATCTATCTATCTGTCTGTCTGTCTGTCTGTCTGTCTGTCTGTCTGTCTGTCTATCTATCTTTCTATCTATTTAAAGTGGAAAATGTGTTAGTTTGTTCTTATACTATTCCACACCTTTCCACCAATCTGCACCAACATGTGCATAGTTACCTGTTAGGACCCTCCGGATATTACTGGCTACATGACATTTGAACACCCCACCCCTTTCCCCGGATTTCAGTCCCTTTACACATGAGCCGGTTGCCTGAAACATCAATGTGGTCTTAGAAGTACCTGACAAATCTAATTTTAAGCATCTCGATGTGAGGAACAAAGCTCATGGTCCCCATGGAACCTTGAAAACCATGTTTCAATTCCCTAGGATGCACCATGTCCGAGATATGTGAACCTCCTCGCACTGCACCATGACAGGATGAGGCAGCAAGTGGGGAGAGCGCACAGAAGGTCCTAGTATGCTGCAGCATGCCAACTCTCGCCTCTCCTCCACTTATGCTCAGGGGTATGTCAGCCTTTGCCTGATCAATTGTGAAAGGCACTTGGAAATGAATCACGCTAATATGAACCCGCATCTGGTGAAGATCGTCAAAGGAGTGAATGCATAATCAATCGGTCAAGTGAGATATGACCCACATGATGAGCTCACAAAGAAATATACCAACATATCCTGAGTAAAACAGGGGTGACTGTTGCCCACCTTTTCAATTGATCTTGGTATCAATAAAACATCAGGTATTCTTTATGAGGTTGTCACAGATGTTCCTAGAATAGAATCAGCAAAAGAGGCATTCGGCTGCTATGGTAAATGGGTGAGTATGCAATATTTGCACAAAATCCAATGACTTTAAAACAGCTCTTGAACAAAATAGTTTAACAATATTCAAATGACCAACAATAATAACAGAATGATGAGATAAGGAGTCAGAAATACCAAACTGCTTCCTGGAGTGTTACCCAACTGACAAGATAAAATCATTTGTCTATCTTGGCATAACATTTTCTAGCCCGTTTGGCGGGAAAGAACATATTATAGCCACTTCGGAACGGACAGGAAGAGCTCTACAAGGTACGCCAGATGTGCCACATTATATGGTACTAGTATGGCAAACGTTGTACCGTAGATTCTCGGAATACTGGTGGATAGGATGCAATATTATGACATGTAAATGTGAGACCCTCAAAGAAATGATGAACCCTTAAATATTGTACAGAGAAGATTATTGAAAAAGAAAATTCAGAATACTCAAACTACTGAGTGCACACTCTTGGAAGTACAAGGTGACCTTGTTCATCAAGCGATAGCCTCTACAACAGCAGTACTGTGCTATGAGGTTAAGAAGAGCTCCGCCAACAACCTGCCTCTGATAGGTGAGTGCTGGTCTGAACTCAGTGTTGGAGAGAACAGCGTGGGTTATGGTAATAGCCGTAAAAACAACAAAAGTCAGCCTTTTAGAATCATTGGTCATGGGAAGTATTGAAAGCAAAGCCGTGAGGAAAATAAACATTTGGTGAATGCAAACCATAATACACTGGCAAATGAATTGTGGTTCACTAAGCAGAACAATCTAGGACCTTTTTTCACAGATGGGCAGATTTTAATGGTCAGAAGAGATCCTGGTTTACAGAACAAATTTGGCCTCCATTGAAAGGATTTGTATTGGTCAGAGTCAACCTACTGGACACCAAAGCACAAAACAAGAAGAGAGATGAAGTGAAGGTAGCATAACCATGTCCACTTTCTCACTTTTTTCCATGAGCACTGTGATCCACAGAGAAAATACTTTATGTCCTTAATTTAGAATTATATAGAAATGACATTGTCTCTGAGTGAATTATTTCCAGATGTCACTCAGAAAGTGGTGCTTTCTACCGCGAAGCAATCGAGAGTAGGAAGAATCACGATGCTCAGATAAATTGCATCACCTTAAGCCTGCGTTGATTTGACTCACTCTACCTATATCAGTATAACTTTGTCCTACCAGAAAGTATATGAGAAATTTTAACAGAAACTTGCATACATGAGAAGATCAATTAAATACTGTTTGAATTGCAGCAGGTGATGAACGGTGTCAATCAACCAGACTTGGAGTTCAAACAAGGCTAATCGTAGAAGAAGAAAATATCTGGTCTTGAGACCCTAGCAGTACCGTACACTAGTGAAGGCTTTATTCTGCTGCTGCATGTGCAGAGGAAATGATCTTTTTAATTGTTCAATTCTGCACAGGGGGATTTGCTCCTTGGTGCAGTTTATTGAGTGTCTTCTCATAAACAAAGCATATTTGGCCAAATGCTAAATAAATCAAACTGCATTGACTACAGTATCTTGCCAACAGTTTGTATACCCATTGTGTGTGAGCTTTCAGGACTACACCAGTCTCTTCCTCTATGTGTTTAACCTGCGTTTGACTCATCCTTCGCTAACATTGTGTTTCCCTATGTAGAGGCGTTGAGTCTGGTGATGGGAATCGCTACAGACGTACTTTAAGCAGAATGTAATCAAGTCTGATGGCAAGCGCTTTTCAGTGGCAACACTTTGCCCTGATCCAGTCTGCTCTAATCTGAAAATCCCTGCCGTGGTTTCTTTTGATGGCCTGTGTCCCCTCTAATAACCTTGATCCACAAAGTTCAGCCGTTCTAGTGATAAAGTACATTCCATTTAATCCATCTCTAAGGAGTCCTCCCATAAGGATTAAGAACCTTCTCAAAGTGTTTGCTCAAAGTTCCACCCGCATCACTAGTTTCTATGGCACATCAATCGTTCCCTGCCTTCAGATACATTTTCAGAAGCAAGACTGCTTTGTGGTCATGCCAAGTCAAACATGGGCCGAAAGCTACTGCTGCCTTTTCTCCTGAGGTCAAACGGTAGCTTTTGAGAAGCCTCGGCTTTCGCTGCCGGTGTAACACTTTTCAATAGTGCCACAAATCTAAACCATTCTTTTTTTTCCCTTCCAAATTTCTCAACGACATGCAAGTTCATTTCTGGTGGCATCTTGCATGCTGACCTTTCCTCAAATAGATACTGTAGTTCCATGGGTAACCTCTTGTTTTCAATTAAATTGCTTGAATGCCGGGCCATTCTTGCTGTATCCGTCAAAAGGGTGGTGGTGGACCAAATAAACCAGCTATATTAATACTATTGTAGATACTATTACAACCTCGAGAGTACCGTAAGGGGTGCCTCTGTATGAATGCGGTAAAAGGAATGAGGCAACTAGCTCACTAGTAAGAGCATTCCCCATAACTGCTTGCATACTCTATACATAATACTAAAGGATGTCTGTGCTAGGAGAAATTACCCTAAGGTTTAGATTCACTACTCTAAAACGTTGGCTCAAGTGTACCCTCTCAGACCCCAATGAAGAAATAAATGTTGCAGCAATTAAATCTTCACATTCAACTCTTGCAGCTGTTTGGTACAGTACACATGGTTGTAGTTGAACTTAATTTATTGTTGGGGTTATGGAAATTGAAATGAGCACCAAGCCCAGTGTATATGGTGTAATAAGTGATTCAAGCATGCAACCCTTTTATCCCAGGCACGTTTGCCAAATGTAAAGATCTTGAGTCATTAGTCCCAATGTTCCCAACATGCTCCTTGATGTTATGCAAAGCAGCCAGACACTCTTTTTTCTGCTATTTGTCCCCTTTACACTTCTAACCAATGTATTTCGCAAAAGTACAATAGAAGTGTGCCAGACTGTAATGCAGGAATGATAACTTCATTCAGTATAGAGTCATTATAGGTTTTAATAATGTATTTTGCTCATACAAGTGTACCTTTCTTCTTATTGAAATATATGACAATTAGAAATGAACATTGTACTATTTGTATAAGCTCCTGTTAACAATGATACTACATTTAAACTATTTCCTTTTTAATAGCTTCTTTTGCAGGAATAGCACACCATTTTATTTCTCATAATGTTCCTTCTTGGAAAGTGTTGCGTCAGATTAAAACCATTGATCAGTTTATTTTGAAAGTACCAAGTAAATGTTTAATGTTGCATGCTGGCCACTAATTGTTTGGTAGTTCTGCCTAACCAAAGTATTTGTAAGAGTATGCACAAGAAAACTAATAATGAACAAAAATAGAAAATAACAAACACAATTGTAGAGTGTGCAGACTGGCCATATTGTCTCTTAAAAGGTCTTTCTGAACCCCAGCGACCCAGGAGAGCCTATACATGTGCCCCTCTCATCTCGCCCTATGGACAATGTGCCCTCAGTTTGGTGGTGATATTCCTGCAGAAGATACACAATGACATTGGGCCTCATTATGAGTTTGGCGGTAGCCATGCCGGTAAAAACCACTGGAGTCATTTTTATTCCGGCCCATTGCCGGCGCTGGAATATATTACTCCCCATACCCATTCGAGTCTCATTGGACTCAAAGGGAATGGGGAGGACGGATGCACCTGCACCATTCATGAATGGTGCCGGTGCATCCGTCAAACCTGGTGGGCAGAACAGTACCCTCTCGCAGAGCTCATAGTTTGCCGGTGCGATAAGAACAGTGCCGGTAGCTTACCAGCACCGTTGTTACTGGACCGGCAACTTTGAAATGAGGCCCAACATTATGTTATGTTAAATTAATTTATACCGTGCACTGTTACCATTTGCTTGGTCTCCAGCTGCTCACGTGGCTCTGTAAGGATGTGGGTAGCGTAGGTTAGTGAGGGAAGAGGGATAGTTTAGAGGTTGTGTTCTTGGTTCTTGCAGAACCATGGTTGTCTCCGAATATCAGGTTGATGGGCACCTCTGAGGATGCCTCTTTAGCTGCTGTCCTCTTTCAACATGTATCCATTAGAAACAGAGCACACACCCTCATTTAGATATCTCTGTTGTTTGTCTGTCCATAGTGATGTCATCAATGGCTAGAGTGGCAGTAGCAAATGGATCTCTTGCCCAATGAGAGAGTGACAGACACGTAGAGTCAGACAGACAAAAAACAGAGTACAGAGTGAGAGAATGTGCACAAACAAAAAGTAAATTGGCATATGATATGTCGAGAACAGTAGTTTATTATAATATTTTTGAGGGGAAACATAAGGCTCTGTCAAACAACAGTTTATAGAAGGACTTATAGCAGCAAGAGCAATCTCGCTGCAAATGAGGATGTTATATGGTCTTAGTCTGGAGGGGAACGTTGGTTAAATTTTCACCCTATCGGTCTTCTGCACTTCCCTTTCAAACTACTGGAATGTGAGGCCTACTTGCACCTTTCAATTGATCTTGATTCTAATTCTCTTCATCCTTTTGTGTTGCTCACTCAACAGAAACTGCTCTTCTTCATATGACCAATTCTTTCTCCGTTCGTTTTGCCCCTCTGCATGAAACTGTCGGCTCACTCTTTATGACCTGCTGCGTTTCATATGGTCCATTACTTTATCATTCGCTATTCCCTCTTCGTATTTCTTGTACTGTCCTTTCTTGGTTTCGTCTGTCTACTTGAAGCTAACATCCTAAGCTTTCAAATGAACCCAAAACCGCATTCCAACTCCTTAAAATTTTCCCGCAATCGCATTTACCACGCACAAAAAGTTTGCCGCAAATTTTTCGTTTGGCTCAAATCTATAACGTGTGAAATAGCTTTTCATTGCACCGGACCTCAAAATAAGTTCTTGAGTTGCTTATTGCTCTCTAATCATTGCTAGTGTTTGTCTGAACCCATACAAAGCGGCTCGCATTAGAATTTCAACAATTTTAGAGATTTTGACAATTTTCAGTGTTTTCACAAATTCATTCAAGCCAACTGTAAAACCATTTTTGACAAGTTTGCAATCATTCCTGTTTCTCTCTCTGTGTTTGCTTGAGGGGAATTTGGGATTGATATATTTGCTTGAATTCTGCATTCCTGAAACCTGTTCTCTCGCCTCCTGTTTCTTCATATTGCATATTGGGGCGATTGAGGAGTGTGCAGGGGGAAATAGTAATCACATTGCCATTTGATTGAACACACCTAAAGTATTATTTCTATGCTGCATTATTTTTACCCATCATTACTCCTTGTGATTAAAGAAATTGTTTAGTGTAACATCACCCCATTGGTGATCATTGTATAACCATTAAAAATAGTGTGATATATATAAATCCATAAAATAAATATTTTAACTTTGCAAAGCAGCCTGCTTCCTGGTTCAATGTGACTGGTGGGGATTCTATCAGGGACTGTGGATGGTCCTACAGGAATTTCCACTGGGTCAGCGATATCCTCCTCAACACTTGATAAACAGAGCTCCCCCAAAGTAACTTCCTCCTCCTCACCTGAAGAAGACGAATAGTTGAGCTTCTTCCGTCTAGGGTGTCGCACTTGAGTCTTCTTTTTGGAGAGCAGATATGGTCTGCCGCGAAAGGAAGCCACCGTGACCCTTTACAGGGAAAACCACGGTGGCCCCTCTCTGCGACATTCAATAGTATGAGGGGAAAAAGCCACCAGGCACAAAAACACTTGATGCCGATGTAACTGACAGTGGAAGACGGTCCGTTAGCGAAGTCCAAGCTGAGAGGAATACAGATATCCGGAGGAGAATACAATGGAAGTGAGAGGAATGCAGGCGAACAGCAACGGTAAACAGATGTGGAAGGAGCGAAAAACACTGGGAGAACCAGGAGGAAACCAGCCGAAGGAAGGCAGGTAAGACGGGAACAGGGGAGGAAAAGGGGGACTGGAAGGGATCAGAGAGGGGCGAACAGGTCGCAAAGGAAGTAGAACTGGGAGCGCTATAGCAACACGGGAAAGCACAGTTGCAACGCGCTGAGCCGGCGAGAAGTGAATAGTGATATACTCAGGCGGTGGCCATGATGGAAAAAGACTAGACCGCAGATACTTGTTTCCGAGAAAACGTGGCGGAACAGTCTAATGGCGTCGGAGTCTCCATCGCCGCCAAACTCGCCAGGCGCCTGTGGTCATGACAGTATGCCCCCCTCGAAAACCCCTTCCTCCTGGTTTGCCCGGATGAAGTCTGTGATACCGGGACAGCAAACGGGGTGCATGTATTTGTGAAATCGGTTCCCAAGTATCCTCGGAAGAGGGGTAGCCCTTCCAGTGTACGAGATACTCAAGGCACCCTCGATGGTACCGAGAGTCTCGAATCTGGGAGACTTCGTATTCTTCTGCTGTGGAAGTGGGTAGGATCATCAACTTCTGTGTTACCTGTTTCCTAACGTCTGGTACAAAAGGCTTTAGGAGTGAGAAATGGAATACCGGATGTATTCGTTTAAGGGTCTTAGGTAGGCTTAAACGGTAGGCAATTGGATTGATCTTGGACTCAATCTCATAAGGTCCAATGAACCGTGGAGCGAGTTTGGATGCACGGACCCAACAGGGCAAAAACTTGGGGGACAACATAACCCTCGTGCCTTTCTCCCAAGTGGGTACTTGTCTCCGATGTCTATCGGCTTGCTCCTTATTCCGTCAACTGGTTTCCCTTAGACTCCTTTCCGCCGTGTCATGAGCTTCTTTGAGCCGGTTAAGGGTGGTCTCCAAAGACGGAACATTAGTCTCGCTCCAGGCTGTAGGTAGAAAGGACTGGGGATGGAATCCGTAAGTACAAAAAAAAAGGGCTGATGCCTGTAGCGGAATGCACCGCATTATTGTAGGCAAGCTCAGCTGTAGGAAGTAGGGCCACCCAGTTGTCTTGTTGCTGATTTGTAAAGCATCTCAGATACTGTTCCTGCGTCCAATTGAGTCTTTCGGTCTGGCCTTTTGTTTGGGGGTGGTAACCCGAAGAAAGGGCTCTTTCCATGCCCAAAAGTTTACACAAGGCCTCCCAAAATCTAGAGGTGTACTGGGTCCCTCGATCGGACACGATCTTCTGGGGTAATCCGTGCAAACAGAAGATATCTTTGAGAAACACTTCTCCCATCAGGGAAGCCGCCGGTAACCTGGACAGGGGAGAAAAATGAGCAAGCTTGGAGAAGAAGTCCACAGTAACCATGATGCAAGTACAACCATGAGAGTTTGGTAGTTCAACAATAAAATCGGTTGAGATGGACTTCCAGGGTCCTACAGGAATGGGGTCTTGCTGTAATAACCCCAAAGGACTTTGGGTGGAGTACTTGTTCTGTTGATACACTAGACACGACTGTACATATCTCTGTGTATCGGCCTTCATGTTTGGCCAATGAAAAGAACGTTTGAGCAGTTCCAGCGTACCTCTTATCCCTCGATGTCCGGCAGTCTTGGAATCGTGACACCACCAGAGAACCTGTTGGCGATGTTTCTGAGTAGGCAGAAACAACCTCCCGTGGACGAAATATAGTCCATACTTAACACAGACTGGCAGCCTGTTAGTGTCCAAAGAAGACACATCCAGGGAGGCTTCTCTTACCTCCTCGATAAAGGAGGTCACCATTGAGAAAATACGTGTATGCGGGAACATCAACTCCCTTCTGTAGGTAGGGCTCGAGTCATCCCTGCAGGACAAGGCATCCGCAATCTGGTTCTGGGTACCCGGTACGTAGGTAATGGAGAAATGGAACTGGGCAAAGAAGTGTGCCCATCTGGCTTGTCTGGTGTTGAAGCATTCCTGCTGTTTGAGGACTTGTAGGTTCTTATGGTCGGTACGCATCTGGAAGGGGTGAAGGCTTCCTTGAAGCAGATGTCTCCACTCGAGGCAAGCCAACTTCATGGCCAGGAGCTCCCTCTCGATGACTGAATAATTGGGTGCTGAACAGAAATGTTGTTTCAGGCACAGAAAAATGTTCTCTGCGGCACTTGACCAAACAAAGTGTTCGGAAGTTTTCTTCAATAAGGAGGTGATGGGAAGAGTTAGTTGAGAAAACTCTGGAATGAACTTCCTGTAAAAGTTTGCCAGTCCCAAAAACCGTTGGATCTCCTTGACGGAGGTGGGTGATGGCCAACCTAGGATGGCTTCGACTTTTTTGGGATCCATGGTAATCCCATGTTCAGAGATGATGAATCCCAGATAGGACAAGGAAGACTGGGAAAAAATAGATTTTTCCGGCTTAACAAGAAGACGGTGTTGTTGTAGTCTGCGTAGTACCTCTTCAACTTGGGAAACATGTTCCTCCTGCTTGCGGGAGTAGACCAGGATGTCATCTAAGTAGACCACGGTATTCTGACCCAACAGATCCGAAAACAAACGATCCATGAATCTTTGGAAGATCGAAGGCGCGTTCACCAGGCCAAACGGCATTACTTGGTATTCATACAGGCCGTAGGGAGTACGAAAGGCAGTTTTCCATTCATCTACCGTCCTTATCCGGAGTAAATGGTAGGCATTGCGGAGATCGAGCTTGGTAAATATTACCGAGCCCGGAACAGCTTCCAGGATCTCGGAAATTATGGGCATGTGGTACCGATCCTTGATGGTAACTTTGTTTAGACCCCGATAGTCGATGCACGGTCTCAACTCCTTGCTGTCTCGCTTGGGTATGAAAAACAAAGAGGCTCCGGCAGGTAACTTGGAAGAGCGGATAAGTCCGTTAGCAAGATTGTCGTCGAGGTAGCGCCTGAGTACAGCCTTTTCTGATAGTGAGAGAGGATACATCCTTCCAAAAGGAACCAAGGCGGGGGGAACTAGGTCAATACCACAGTCTTCTGGTCTATGTGGTGGGAGTTCAAGGGAGACCTGTTCCTGGAATACTTCCGAAAAGTTCGAGAAACAACTCGGTATGCAATGAATAGAGCTCTGCTCCATGGCACTTACCATCTTAATGGTTTCGTGCTGGGGTTCTGGTAGGTATTCCTTCTGGCAATATTTGGAATGAAAACTCAACAGATTGTTAGTCCAATCCACTGTTGGATTGTGCTTCCGAAGCCAACCGATACCCAAGATGACCGGAAAATGTGCAGCACGAATTATATTGAACAGGATCTCCTCCTTGTGTTGTTGTATCAACACTTGTACTGCTTCCGTGGTATGGGTGATAAGCCCGGAGCACAGGGGTGTTCCGTCCACCTCTTCAACCTTTTGATCCTCTTTCTTAGCAATTCTAATTAGACTCACCTTATCGGCCATAAGGTGTCCAGAAAGTTACCTGCCGCGCCACAATCAAGTAAGGCTTGAGTGTCAACCACTTTGTCTCTGAAACAGAGTTTGACTCCTACAACCATTAGGCACAGATCTTCAGAAGGCGTTTCGGAGGTGACTGAGAGTGTAGTGTAGGAACAAGGAAGCGCCCCTCGGTAGTCCATCCCACAAGCTACGGAGGGCGTTCGTTTCCTGACCTTCTGGGGGGCACATCAGGGCAATCCCTCAACAGGTGGGCAGCTGAACTACAATACAGACAACGGTTTTCATCCCGTCTCTTCTTCTTTTCTTCAGCGATTAAGGGGTACCTGGTGGTGCCGATTTGCATGGGTTCATCTCGGGCAGTCCGGGTTGCAGGTGAGGAGGCAGAAGTGTGAGATTCCTGGAATGGGGTTGTGGTACGGCTTTTCTTCCTTTCATTTCTTCTCTCGGTTAAACGGAAATCAATCCGTAATACAGCTGCTAGTAGATCCGAGAAGGTGTCTGTATGAGGAATCCTTTTGGAAGCTCTGGTTACCCCTTTACTGTCCTTTTTCCTGGAATCTTCAAAAATCTTTAATCAAGCTCAGGCTGGGTTCAGGCCAGGTAGAGGCACTGAAAGTGTCCTTGTCTCTGTGCAAGATGATTTGTCCAGACTTGTTGATGCTGGCGGAGCTGGGGCTTTGATCCTATTAGATCTCTCCGCCACATTCGACACGGTGGACCATTCCATTCTCCTCTCCCGTCTCTCACAGATTGGGATCTCCGGCTCTGTTCTGGCCTGGTTTACCTCTTTTCTTTCTGATCGCACCCAGGCCCTTGCTATGCCTCCCTTCCTCTCCACCCCATGCGCTCTCACCTGCGGGGTGCCCCAGGGATCTTCCCTGCCACCGGTTTTGTTCAATATATATATATCTGGGCTTTGATTCGTCTCATCCGTTCCTACGGGCTTAACTGTTACTCATATGCGGATGACACACAAATCCTGATCCGCCCAGATCAGGATCAATCTGAGGTTTCAGCCTGCCTCCATGACTGTCTAAGGGCAGTCGTTATACTGATGGATCGGAATTGGTTAAAGCTAAATGTGGATAAGACGGAGGTACTATTGGTAGGATGTCCTCCAAACCCCCTACTGTGGACCCCTGCTTTTTGGCCTCTCTCCCTGGGCCCTTTACCTAGCCCAGTTAGCAAAGTAAAGAATTTAGGGGTCTATCTCTGCTTCTCTGTCTATGGCTAACCAGATTATGGCCGTCTGTCAGTCCTCTCATCACCAGATCCGGGTCTTTAAGAGGGTCATGCATATGATCCCTGAAGCCCTTCGCCCTCCTGTGTTGGCTGCGTTGGTGTAGCTGGACTATTGTAATTTGCTGTACCTGGCACAACCAATTGGTCTTATCTATCGCCTCCAACGCATGCAGAACCTCGCAGCCAGGTTAGCCACTGGCTCCCCCGATGGGGCTCACATCACACCAGTGCTGTGAAAATTTCACTGGCGGCCGGTGAAGAAGGGAATTCACTTCAAATCCCTGTGCTTCGTCCATCGGGCTATTCATGCCCAGGGCGCCGAATTTCTACAGTCCAAATTTAGTAGATACATTCCAGGTCGGGACCTTCGCTCCATGACCTCCAACCGTCTGACCATTCCTAGAGCTAATCGGGAAAGGCTTGGCTTCAGAGCGAACAGCCTTCCCCCATCACTGAAAGCCACTGTTGACCATCTTGGCTTTAGAAGAGCTCTCAAAACCTACCTGTTTTAATTCTGGTCCTTCATCGGTTTTCTCGTCCGATCAGCCTCTCTTTCCAGCGCCATGATGCCCTAGGGCGACCGTGCGCTTTATAAGTTACAATAACAATAACAACAATAACAATCCTGGCTAACTCGTCCTTTAATTCCTCCCGCAAACCCCTGCGGAAGATCGTGTACTGCGCTTGTTTTTGCCAACCGGCTTCCGCAGCCAATTTCTTAAATGTGGATATGTAGGAAAGCAGGTCGGAGGTACCTTGCCGCACATCCAGCAAGTCTTCACTGGCAATATAGGCACACTCGGTCCTTAGGAAGGTTTGCTTCAGGAGGTCTTTGAAGGCGGCATAGTCCCGTAGGACTGGGTCTGACTGGGATACCAACGGGGTTGCCCATGCCAAGGCATTCCCAGTTAAATGGGTGATCATGAACCCCACCTTGGCATGATCCGTGGAAAAGGCATTGGGTCTGAAGGTGAAGTGTATATTACAGGCTTCAAGGAATTCCTTTACCTTTCTCTCCGTGCCATCGAACTTCCCTGACACCAAAGGTAAGGGGGGTAAATCTGTAGATTGTTGTTCTCTGGCAGCCACTCTCTGCTGCAGTGCTGCATTGTCGGTCTTGAGTGTCTGGACCTCAACATTGAGGTTTTGGACAGCTGCCACTAACTCCTGCAACTGCTGTGGCGTGGCCATAATCTCTTTCTTTAGGCGTTGCAAGCTATCAGGGACTGTGGACGTTCCAATAGGAATGGTCACTGGGTCAGCGATATCCTCCTGGCCACTTGATAAACAGAGCTCCCCCAAAGTACATTCCTCCTCCTCACCTGAAGAAGACGAATAGTTGAGCTTCTTCCGTCTAGGGTGTCGCACTTGAGTCTTCTTCTTGGAGAGCAGATACGGTCTGCCGCGAAAGGAAGCCACCGTGACCCTTTACAGGGAAAACCATGGTGGCCCCTCTCTGCGATAGCCAATAGTATGAGGGGAAAAAGCCACCAGGCACAAAAACCCTTGATGCCGATGTAACTGGACAGTGGAAGACGGTCCGTTAGCGAAGTCCAAGCCGGGAGGAATACAGATATCCGGAGGAGAATACAATGGAAGTGAGAGGAATGCAGGCGAACAGCAACAGTAAACAGATGCGGAAGGAGTGAAAAACACAGGGAGAGCCAGGAGGAAACCAGCCGAAGGAAGGCAGGTAAGACGGGAACAGGGGAGGAAAAGGGGGACTGGAAGGGATCAGAGAGGAGCGAACAGGTCGCAAAGGAAGTAGGACTGGGAGCGCTAAAGCAACACGGGTAAGCACAGTTGCAACGCGCTGAGCCGGCGAGAAGTGAATAGTGATATACTCAGGCGGCGGCCATGATGGAAAAAGACTAGACCGCGGATACTCCTTTCCGAGAAAACGTGGCGGAACAGTCTAATGGCGTCGGAGTCTCCATCGCTGCCAAACTCGCCAGGCGCCTGTGGTCGTGACAGATTCAAAGAGAGGGGCGTGATATAAGTGGAAATTGGGATTGATATATTTGCTTGAATTCTGCATTCCTGAAACCTGTTCTCTCACCTTCTATTTCTTCATATTGCATATTGGTGGGATTGAGGAGTGTGCAAGGGGAAATAGTAATCACATTGCCATTTGATTGAACATACCTAAAGTATTATTTCTATGCTGCATTATTTTTTCCCATCATTACTCCTTGTGATTAAAGAGATTGTTTAGTGTAACATCACCCCATGATCACTGTTTAACCATTAAAAATAGTTTGATATATATATTGTGAAATCCATAAAATAAATATTGTAACTTTTTAAACCAGCCTGCTTCCTGGTTTAGTGTGATCGGGGGTGATATAAGTGGTACATCGTTCAGAAATAAAAGAACTTATAGACACAAATAATTAATTAAGGGTTTCAGCTGTGCATCACACGCTAGGCATTGACTTAGGTGAAGTGCTGGGTTGAAATCACTTACAAGATTGGGGGCTCGATGCCGGGATTTCTGAATTAGACATACCACTTGTGAAAGCTTAATACAGTGTGATAACTAACGGGGTACATAAACCCTGTTGGGCTACCACGCTGTGTTACACTGTAAAAAGCACCCCTCAATAGAAACGCTCTAAGGAAGTTGGTCTGTTTTTCAAAAATAAAATAAACTCCTGTAAGTCAGAAAGGAAATTAATATTTCCAGAATGGCGACCTTGGTAGAAATTAATATGGCAAAAGAACACCCACTGCACAAATTATTTGTCAGGGGTGAATGGACAGAGCAGGATCAGAATGTGTGGTTGCAGGAAATCAAGGAACAATGCCACTGAAACAGGATTAAATATATGGCAAGATCAGGGTCCATTACATATGGCACTGAGTGAACTGTATATGGCCCCTAAGGTAAAAGAAGAGCAAAGTAAGATTGCCAAAATAACGGCATACCTGTATTTCCACTTTGGAGCAATACAGGACCAATATACCGAAAACCTAGATCTGGCAAACAAGCAACCACAATCACTCGAAAAGGCCCAAACTGATCTGGACTCTGCAGAGCAAAGGCTAGAAAAGAGCCATAAATCAGAAAATGAAACCAGGCAGTACCTGATAAAAATAAAAGAACATATGGATATCCTGCAGCAGGAGAAGATAGAGCAGGATACCAAAGTGCTGGCCCTGCAGAAGGAGTGCCAAGAAAGCTTGGACTCTCTACTACAGAGCCAGAAAAAGCTGGAACAGCAAATACATTTTAATAGGGCCTGCGCAGAGCAGGTAGTCACCCCGCAAAACCGCCTAGACCAAGAAAAAGAAGAAAATAATACATTAATTCTCAAAGGCCTGGACACCCAGACAGAATTTGATGAGGAGCGGCAGAAAGCTGGTGCACTCCAAAAACAAAGGGACGACCTGGCTGCGCGGAGGGGTACTCTAATTCAGGAAAGGGACACCTTAGGCCAGGAGGTCAGTTATTTAAAAGATAAGATGGAAGAAAATCACCTGGCCCACCATGGACTGGGTGAGCTCCAAAAAGATTACACAAAACTGTTAAAGCACTCCAGGAGAATGGAAGATGCTCTGGCAAAGAGTGACCAGGCCAGTTGGGACAGGACTCAGGAGGTAACCCTCCTGCAGCAAAAATTGGACCAATATTCAAAAGTTACACAGGAAGCACAGAGAGACAATGAGGTTCTCTGTGAGAAAAATGACAGGCTCCACAGACAGGTAGCTATGCAAAAACAACTGATAGAGACTAGCAAGGCATTGATAGAGGAACAGGAAGGTCAGGTTCTTGCATGGCAACAGAGAGCAGGGGCTGAGAGAGATGAGGTCTGCTGGGAAAGGGAAACACCTGAGCATAACCTCAGGAACCCTAGTACCAGAGGCTTTCATCTTTTCAACCCATGGACTCTGCCACCCCCATGTCCACTGGCGCACATGAGCCAAGGGCCACGGGGATGGCAGACTTCAATCCAATGAGGAATATGGGGCTCATAGATCAGCACCTCCCAGGAATGGATGGGCAGGCATCTGGGTATGGGTTCCCAAGCGCTCGGGCCATATTCTCTTATCAGGGAGACTCCAATGAGGGGAGGGTCAGAGAAATGGATCCTCAAAAATACCATTTACCCACAGACCAGATGGTAAAATTTAGTGGGGAACTCCATGAGAGTAGGCCCACTAAGGGCATCCTGAAAACCTCTGCCCAGCTAGGACAGTGGGGGAGCGGGGTATTCAGCAAATCCCGGAGAGCAAGGAGGAATCAGAGGACTCCTCTGAGCACCACAGGACTCAAGAATTTAGGCCCCCACATTCTGCCTGCCATTCCCAAGCTCGCAGAATCCGGGAGAGCTTAGAAGACCAGACAGGCACTTCTGGTAGCAGTGCCTTTGAGTCAGAGGATGTGTGGAACAGGGTCACCCGAACCAAAAAAGCCAACAAGGTCAAGAGGGCCTTGTTCAAGGATCCCCTAAAACAAATAAAGGCCATTAGGAGCGTCATCACGCCCTATCATAAGAACTCAAAATACTCGGTTTGGGAGCACCTTGAGCTCTTTGAACAAATGATGGAAACTTTCCATTTGAAGGACAGCCAAAGTGGTATTCAATATGTGAAGTGGACCTTCTCTCCCGAGTACTCCAGCTTCTTTGCGGGGCTGGAGGATCAGAATCATTCCAGATGGTCCACCTATAGGGCGGCCATCTTGAAACACTTTTCTGTGCACAGGAATCCTCAGGAGATTCGCAAGGCAGCCTATAACTTGCAATGTGGGGAAGATCAGGCCCCACAAGAATGTGTTCAAGAATTAAAGCGTGCCTTTGCGCAGACCACCAGAAGGGTGTGCACTGACAGCAAAGAGTGTGTAAATACTTTCTTCCACAATCTCTTGAAGTACATCATGTCCCAGCTAGTGAGGCACTTTCACGAGAAAAGATCACTAGACTGGGTCATTGAACAAGCCACATGCATTTATGAGGTGCAAAAGCCAGTGGAAAACAAAAATAATCCCAAAAGCCCCAAAACAACCAACACCCCTGCTGCTGCTAAAGTGGTGGAGGTGAAGGTTGCTCCCATTTTAGATTTAGAGATGGGGGCCTAAAAACCTGCCCGCACAGAATCAAAACAACCCAAACCCAGAAGGCCCTCGGGCCAATCACAAACAGGGAACCAGGAGGTAACCCCACAAATGGGACCCCTAAATCCCCTTGACTACATCAGCCCGTGCTACAAGGGCAATAGACCCATCCTTGGTTACATGTGGACTCCTCCTTCCCAAGGGGGGGGATCCAACCAGACAGCAGCTAACCCAGGGAACTTCCCTCCTCACTTACCCCAGGAGGGCAGTAATCCCCCAAATACTGGACAGAATTTCTTCCCAAGGTACCCACCAACCTTTAACCCCATAAACAATCCATCCTTCTTTCCCCACTTTACCAAGCCCAGAAAACCCAATCCGGGAGGGGGGAAGCCAAGGGTGGAGGGGTACCCAAACTTCCCTAACCCACGGTATTTTGTGAGAAGGGATAGCTACCCTTCCCGGGATCAACCCAGGGGAGACATGAGGGCCCTGTACCAGCCAGAACGGGTGTCCCAACTAGAGCGCCCGGTCCAGAACATGGCACATGATCTGCGTCGGATGCTGAGGGCTCAACAGAACCCTCAGATGAGCATGGCGGCGCAGAATGCCTCAAATCCAATAAAACTGAAACATAGTGTCAAACATGTTAGTTTAAATGGCACCTGCCACATGGTTAAACAAAAACCTGACCAAATAGAATTTCACTTCCAGAATAATCAAATCCCGACGTGAAAGTAATAGCAGTAGGACAACAAACGGGTGACGGGGATACCTCTCTAGTTCTGAAAATCAATCGTCCTTCCAGTCTAAGGTGGCATTCCACACTGGAAGGAAACACTCTGAAATTCTTTACAAATTCACAACCAGAAAATCCCACTCCTATAGTCCAGAAAGATGAGAAATCAGCTCAAAGCCTGGTTGATATTCAGAAAAATTGTAAAGCAGTTCATCCCTATTCAGTTAAATGAAGGGAAGGACTCTGTTCCCGCCCGAGTGTGTGTGAACAACAGTAAGAGCTTCATCAGCAAAGCCATGTTCTGCAAACTCCCAAAAGATCCAGCCATTCCCACATTTAAACTGTTAGACAAATGGGAAATGGATCTGGAAACACCCAATTCCAAACATCTCCTGCCAAGCAGGTGTATGCTCAAAATCTCCATTGGCAACAAGAGCATAGTCCATAATTGTTGGGTCGTGTGAGATGTCCCTGCTGTATTTTATTAGGCAGTGATATTCTCAATCGCTTAGACATTAGTTTGGACCTAATAAACTACAAAGCTTGGCCCCGATTAGCGGGTAATCCCATGGGCTTTGATGACCCAGAGAAAGAATTTTGGTCAGCTCAACTGCTGCCTTATGCAGTTGAAATTCAGATTGGAGAGGGAGTCACCATCCCAGAACGGACCTGAAAATTCTCACTGGAAGTGAAAGTTAAAAGAGGACAGAAAAACCCTGACACCTATATTAATCTTAATGCTTATTTCCAACAGCAACGGTTGGGGGTAAACCAAACACCACTAGTCAACATAGAACATGACACCATTCCAATAGAGGTGGATAACAGCGTCTTAAAGAGTATCACTCTAGCCGCAGGCACCATTATTGAAATGGCGGTTGATGACCAACATTTTTCCATAGATTTAGGGAATGAACTGTTAGGACCAATCCCCAAGAACTGTTTTGACAGTGATAGCGACAATGACACAACACCAGACAGGATATTCACCCGGCATGGGGGGAACTTCCTGGTGTACACTTCCTGCCCTTATGGCAAGGAAGAAATGACCTGTGACTTCAGGAGGGATGAGGTGATCTTCCAAGTCCGCGCGGACTGCCTTCCCCACCTGAAGCCACCAGTCTAAATCAGCACTTTGACCAGGGACTTCTCCACCCAGCTGAAGGAGGTCGCTGAGATAGCAAAACCGGAAGTCTTTCCAGGTTTCAGGCAGATGGTTGAAGAGAGAGTCAACCTAGCTGATGCCTGTGAGACTCTGGAGCAAAGGCAAACATGTAAACAAATTTTCTTAGATTTTCAGGATCTCTTTGCGTTGGACTCATATGACTGTGGTCGCACCGACATCCACACAACAATTCCCACAAACCCTGGCATGACTCCAGTGTTTGTGAAGCAATATTGCTTGCCTCTCGCATCAATGGAGTCCCTTACTGAAATAATTAAGAACCTTGAGTCCCCATGGGATAATTCGTCAAGTCCACAGCACCTTCAATAATCCGGTGCTGGGGATTTTGAAGCTAAGCCGCCAGTGGAGACTCTTTGCCGACCTAAGGGAGCTCAACAAACGGGTTCATACTTCCCGATGGCCTCTTCCCTACATTGACCAATGGCTGGCCCAGATCCAGGGGTCACAGGTATTCACTGAAATAGACCTGACCTATGGGTACTGGACTGTACCTGTCAGTAGGGAGGACCAATACATGCTGGCTTTCACCTTCGGGGGGCAGCAGTACACATGGACCCGGACTCCCTTCGGATACATCAACTCCGGCAATGAATTTAATATCTTTCTACACAAGGCCATGCCCGACCTAGGTGAAAGGGGTAACCCGGCCTATGTAGATGATTTTTTTATCAAAAGCTCAACTGTGGAGGAACACATAGCAGAGATCCGTTATGTTCTGACATAGTTGAGGGCTGCCGGAGCAAAACTCTCCTTTCAAAAGGCACAGTGGTGCAGAACCCGTGTCAATTTCTTGGGGCATGAGATTACTCCTCAAGGGCTCTGTCCCCAGGAAAAGAAAGTGGAAGCACTCCAGAAATTAAAAGACCCCACAACTCTGTGGGAACTAAGGAACCTCCTTGGACTAACTAATTACAGCAGAAAGTTCATTGAGGACTACGCAGAGATCACGAGACCCCTGATCCATCTTTTGAAGCTGGGGTCAAGGGGGAGTGGGGTCCAGAACAAGCCGAGGCAGTAAGACAACTCAAAAGAAGCCTCTCTCAAGCCCCTTGCCTAGCTTACCCTGTCAAAAACAAGAAGTTCTTCTTGGAGACAGGGTTCTAAAATACATGCTTGACTGCAGTATTATACCAAAAGCATGACGAGGTCAATAAAGTAATCTCCTATGCGAGTAAAACTATATCATCAGTGGAGGAAAAATTCAATGATTGTGAGAAGGCACTCCTGCCAACGGTGTGGGCATTGAAGAATTACCGCCCATTTATCCAGGGGGAACACATCATAGTGGAGACTCCACACCAGCCTCTGCAATATCTCCAAAGTGACAGAATCCAGGCCGGAAACATGAGTAATTCCCAAATTACTTCCTGGATTCTGTCAATGCAAGGCTTTCCTGCGGAGGTCAGATATGGCTGAAACAAGAAGAGTCCCCTCACTCAAGGTCTGGCTGACTTGCATGATTGTGCCAGAGAAAACTGTCTCGAGGTCGAAAGTCTTAAAATCAAGGAGAAAACGGAGGCATACCTTAATTCCTCCCACAAAATCTTTGAAGAAGACCAGTGTGAGGGAATGGCCACTGTCTATGTGGATGGGTGCTCCTACCATGTTGGCAACAACGGGGAAAAAGAACTTGTGGCCGGCGTAGGGAATGCATGGGTGAATGATGCCCCAGAACCCTCTGCTGGGTACAAAATTGGTCCCCGAAGTAGTCAAGTGGCAGAGTTGATGGCTGTGCATCAAGCCATCCTCACTGTTGTCCAACACCAACTCCACAAACTGGTCATAATCACAGATTCGGATTATGTACGGAATGGGTTTGTGGAGCACTTGGTTAACTGGAAAACCAGAGGCATGCTATGTGCTAATAACAAACCATTGAAACATGGAAAACTAATCCAAAATATTGATGATCTGGTCACCTCAAATGGGATGACCATCTACTGGAAAAAGATCAAGGGTCATTCTAAAGTAGAAGGACCAGACAAAACTGGAAATTACCCAGCTGATCAGCTGGCCAGAACCAGAGCCATCGAATGGGATCTACTTGCGATGGAGTCCCTGTTGGGGGAAATCCAGCTCACTGCTATCACTAGGTCCCGGACAAATGCTCACAATGAACTCTCAACTGCACAATGGAGTAAGGAGACCCCAGATGCTGATTTGATTACGGCTGAAAAGGGGGATCCAATAATTGGTAAGTTTTCTCTACACATTATGGACCCTGAGAACTTTCCCCTGACGGATACCGATTACATTGGGAAAGAGGACCTCAGAGTGTTGATAAAATGTCCCAAAATGTTCAGAATCCAAGACGGGTTGTTGGTAAGGAGATCCCTAGCTGGCCATGATCAGTGGGTGGTCCCTACCTCATTCTGAAGCCTGATGCTAAGTCACGCCCATGATGTGGCCACAGCCAGTCATCAGGGGTTTCATACAACACTTGAAATCTTAAGAGAGTTTGCATACTGGCCACAGATGGGGCAGGACCTCAATCAATACTGGAAGGGGTGTCTTGTGTGTGCAAACCTGATTTAGCAATTGAAATTCTGGATATTCAGGCAAACCTGATTTAGCAGGCAAACCTGATTTAGCAATTGAGACTCTGAATATTCAATCTGTACTAATAAGTTTATAAATTGTTTTTTGTTCTATTGTCTTCTGTTGTCCAAATATGTAATGTTCTTGCATATTTGGACAATACAGGTTGCTTCAGGAAAACCTTTTTCTTAAACTAGAATAATCTTTTTTGGATTGTATTGTTTTACACTCATTTTGTTTCATTAGCAACCTACTGCTTTCAAATTATTTGTATTATATTCTTCAGCAAAAGTTTTTCTATTCACTCTTTTTATCACCATGAAATAAAAAATGTTAAGATTTTTTCTTCCCTTTCTCCTTTCCGGCTGACTGTTCACTTTAACTACAAAGGCACTAACATAATAGAGATATCTTACGATACTCAACACAAAAACTAAATTGAATTTATTTCATCAACTGGGCAAAATAATACTTTTGTCAGCAGTCTTTTGGAAACCAAACATATACGTAAATTGTTAGACCCGTATTAAAAGCTGCATCACTAGGGGCAAACCGCTTTTTTGTTATTAATTGTGTGTGCACAATTTCAGCCAACATCCCTCACACACCGTGTGCCTCTCCAAAAGAGGTGGATAACACTGCCTTGGTCAGATTTCCAAGCCGATTTTATCGGGCCCGTGATTCGCTCCTTTAGGGGGAACAAGTACATGTTGACCGTGACATGCTTGTTCACTAAATGGGTGGAATGTCTCCCGGCCCCAAACTGCAAGGCAGAAACAGCAGCTGTCCTGATGATCAACGACATCTTCTCATGTTTTGAACTACCCCAAAGGATCGAGTCACACCGAGGTAACCACTTCACTAGCGAAGTGATGACAAAGATGTGGGAGATACTTGGGGTCACATTGAAACTACACATTGCCTACCATCAAGCCTCTAGTGGTGTAGTGGAGAGATACAACAAGACAATTGTGAGCATATTAAAAAAGTTTGGGGCAGATTCTGAGCCAAGTTGCGACATCCGACTACCTCTTGTCCTGATGGCCATCAGATCTACCCCTTCTTCTGCAACAAAAATGTCACCGTTTGAGCTGATGACTGGACGAAGAATTCCCCAGCATCTGCTCTACAGAACCCAAGAGCAGACATTGATAAATGCCTCCGCAACTCATGAGTATGTTGAAAATCTGAGAAAACACCTTCAACATGCTTTTGCCTATGCTCAGCGAAATCGATAGTATGAAGACCCACTATGACCTTAAGACTACTAGAAAAGAATACCAAGTAGGAGACCAGGTCTATTTATACCATTTCCAAAGGAACCAGGCCACAAAGCACACATTTCTGCCTAGCTGGAGGGGTCCATTTAAAATTGTGGACAAAATCTCAACAGTCGCCTACAAAATCCATATCCCCAATGGCAGTTTGGCAGAGGGGGAAGATAAGTGGGTACATATCAACCAACTGAAGTGTTGCCATCCTAGGCACGCTCTGCAGCAACTAAAGGATTCATCTGGAAACCCAGAGGGGGACCTTCCAGACCCCTAGAATTCCAACCATGAAACTATTCCACCTGTTCAAAATGAGTAATAAATTGCAAATAGAAAAGATGGTCAGTAGATGTCAAATGTATGCGTCTGCCCCACTACATGAATAGTGGTGGGGAAATGTCTACAAATATGCTCTGTTTTGTCATCCTAGAATTTGAAACCATGGATCCTAAGTACCGATGATGACCACTCAGGGACCGGATGGAAGATCCAAGGGGCCCAGGGTATCGCTCCATACTCTCATCCGGAACCATTGAGGCGTACCTGTCAATTCCACCACTGATGGGAGAAGCAGACGAATTTTGCCATTTGGACCAGAAAGAAAACAACCGAACATCCCAATCTTGCGACTTCCCCTTGACGGGCAGTCAAAAGTCAAATCGCGAGGGGGGGGGCTTTGTGGGACGTTTTAACCCACTAGGCTCTGCCCTGCGACATCCTTGTGTGCTGGTGGCACCAGAATCAGCAAAATGGCAGCGAAAGTCCTATGCGCGCCAAAACCTATGAAAAATTGCGCTTTGATACCGGAAAAGATGGCTGCCAGGTCTACTTTGCCTGTTGTCAGTGGTGGATGGAGACCTCACTGCTGAAACCTGTCACTGGGCTGCCTACTGAGTAAAAATGGAACACTGCAGGAAAGGCAGGGCTTTATTGCAAGAAACTCTGAAATTGCTTTTAAACCCCTTTTTCTTGGTTGCTGAAAATACAGAATGCCAGTGCAAAACATCAGAAAACACCCAATATCTTTGCTGGGTGTTACCTGCCACTTCATTTAAGGAATCAATATGAACCCACAATGTCAGGAAAAGTGGAATCTATCACCAAAATATCCACAGTAAAAAGTGTGCTTGCCTGTGAAAATCTGTCAGAATGTGGGCGCAGTACCAGCGGCTGCCTGTGACTTTTTCAAAAGCCTGCCTTTAAACTGCAAAGTTGCACCATTAAGATCTAATGTCTTAAATCTAAGTGACCTGTCATTAAGAGGAACATAGGTTGTAACTATTTAATCTCAATGATTTAGAGACTGGAATCAGAGTCCTAGCTGCTTGATTAAAAATTGCAAGTTTTATTTTAAATTAAGAAAATGTTATAATTTGACAGTGAATTTAGCTGAAACTCATCAAATCAGTTCCCCCCAGCTTTACCCAACACAAGGCATCTCCCCTGCTTCCCACAAATGCCAGGAACTCACATTCAGTGTTGATTAAGAGGGGAGGAGATTTGGGCTGCTGCTCCTAGAGGAGACAATGAACCTTCCTTGGCTGAAAGGGTATGCAGATTGTAAGTGTCAACAGAGGCCTCTGCCAGAGGAAGAAGGCAGGGATTGCTCTTGAGCTACAAGAAACCTTTGGAGGCGGGAATAGAAATTTGTGTTGATTCTCAATCGGACAGAATGCATATTTTTGGAAAAGACTGACAAAGGACTGTGCGAATTTGTAAAAGTTGTAAAATTACAGTATTGTTAATGTGATTTTTTTGTTGGGCACATTTTAAAAGGACCCAAAACTCTGTGCGATGTTCTGAGAAGGCGTAGTGAAAATTCTGGTTTTGTAGCAATTGTATTTATGTCAGAAGCATGAAACCTCATATGAGTATGTCCAAATAGCATGTGCACATATGTACAAAATTGTGGAAGAATCAGATGTTGTGTCCCAGATGAAGAGTGCGAAAATCTGTCAAATCCAGACCCAAGACCTCACAGCTATGGGGCTTGGAAGAATATTTGCTCCACAAAGCATGTGATCTATGTATGTTAGTGGTATAAAGACTGTATACATATAAAGATGTATTATATCAAAAATAGATTTTATGTGCAAAAGGCAAAGGGGAGGTTTTCCCTGTCTCATAAACCGCATCATCATGATGACACTCTATTTTCCCCTTCAATCAAGGGAGAGAGCAGACTTTAGCCAATGGACTACCTAGGGGGGATGCCTAGGATAATTCAGTACACCCAAACCTTTATGAAACACATAAATAGATACAGCTTAGGACCTAGAAAAACAGATTGAACCAACCAACATTTCGAGATTGGCAAAGCACTTTGAAGGAGATCCATCCATACTCCTTGTTCCAGAATCCAAAATCTTTGCAAGCAGAAAGGCTCAGAGCATAGCTCAACCACTTTCAGCTGGGCCTAACTTCCAGAACCCACCCCTCAACTTAAAGGGGAAACCAAAGAGCAGCCAGGTTGTGCTGTGACTGCTTGCTGTCAAAGAATCATTTTCATAACCGGAAGGGCAGATTAAACCCCATCTCGTGCCGTGCTGTGCAGACCAGAGAGCCATTGCAGATCCAATCCAGTCTTGCCATGCGGTGTCCAGAGGGCCTTGCTGATCGCTGACCAGTCCAGTCCGGTGTGCCCAGCAGTCTGCCCCAGAAATCTTTGACTAGAATCCCTGACGGTTCCATTCAAAACATTGGTAGTGAGTATCCATAGTATAGGATTGTATAGTCATCCCTATACAAATCAAATCTATCTTATATCCAGAACTGTATTGTTAGAAATGTTTTTGTCCTGCCTGAACTCTCTCTCTTATCCTATAGTCCTTCTGTAATAATATTGTTAAAATTATCCTTGTGCTGATATATTTTATCTGAAGAAAGGCAAGCGTCTCAGCGGGCAAAAACCTTATCGGTGACGTCCTGATCTGGTGGCTGTGCTGTCGTGTATTTTACATCTTCATAGTCCATTCCTAGTGTAAAGAAACCTTGTTTGTATTTTAAAAAGCGTATTCTTGTTTTACAATTTTGCCTTTTTCTGGAGAAAAAAACGACCACCACGAAAACGTCCATAACTTAAAGTTTGCCGCACATTTTTAGTTTGGCTCAAGTCTATAACGTGTGAAATAGCTTTTCATTGCACCTGACCTCAACATTAAGTTCTCAAGTTGCTTATTGTTCTCTAATCATTGCTAGTGTTTGCTGAACCCATACAAAGCGGCTCCCATTAGAATTTCATCCATTTTTGTGATTTAGACCATTTTCAGTGTTTTCACCATTTCATTCAAGCCAATTGTAAAACCATTTCTGACAAGTTTGCAATCATTCCTGTTTCTCTCTCTGTGTTTGCTTGGGGGGAAATTGGGTTTGATATATTTGCTTGAATTCTGCATTCCTGAAACCTGTTCTCTCTCCTTCTATTTCTTCATAGTGCATATTGGGGGGAATGGGGAGTGCACAGGGGGAAATAGTAATCACATTGCCATTTGATTGAACATACCTAAAGTATTATTTCTATGCTGTATTATTTTTTCCCATCATTACTCCTTGTGATTAAAGAGATTGTTTAGTGTAACATCACCCCATGATCACTGTTTAACCATTAAAAATAGTGTGATATATATATATTGTGAAATCCATGAAATAAATATTGTAGCTTTTCAAACCAGCCTGCTTCCTGGTTCAGTGTGATCGGGGTGGGGGGATTCAAAGAGAGAGGGGTGATATAAGTGGTACATCGTTCAGAAATAAAAGAATTTATAGACACAAATAATTAATTAAGGGTTTCAGCTGTGCATCACACGCTAGGCATTGACTTAGGTGAAGTGCCGGGTTGAAATCACTTACAAAGTGTTTTCTTTTGTTATATGAGGGTAACTAATTACAACCATCAACACACTGAACAAACAGCAAAACCAAGGGGCACAAACATTTGCTATAACAACACAATAAACGTCAAAGAATTGGCAAAAAGACAAACACCAAACAGCTACACCTTCTCCAAACTCTAAATCCCTGATCTAAAGCTTAAAAATAAAAACACCCTCCAACTGCAAGCCTGCTTTGGGTAAACCTTCTCTCACAACCTATAAAACCCAGGCAGGAACAGGAAATGAGCTGGGCTTTATGTAGGAGGTTGAACTTCCTTTAGATGAGTTTTTCACTCTGACAGGCTGAACAAACTGAAACAAACTTGATAAGTCATTCCAAGAGAGTTATGATTGGCTGAGCGTACTTAACAAGTAAACCAACTGCCCCCCCTTTTCTCCTCCTAATATCATCCTGATTGGGCAGTGGCCCCCTTTGTTGCCCCTGAGGTTCTAGCCCTCCTTGACTGCCGCTGCAGTCACTTTGTGGGTTTATGTCCACGGGGTAAGTGCTCTGGGTGTTCATTTGCTTAAATTGTATAATTTTGAACTGGCTTTTGGATCATGAAACATCTGCGCACCTCATCATCTTTTTCCCTTTGAGGCCGCTCCAGGGCCTGATAACCTTCCTGTTCTCCTGTGCCCCCATTTTCTCCTCCCACCTCCATCCTGATTGGACAGTGTCCCTCTTTGTTTCCCCCTGAGTTCTAGCCCTTGTTGACTGAAGCTACAACCACTTTGTGGGTTTATACCCATGTGATAAGTGCTCCTGGTGTTCATTTGTTTAAATTGTGTAATTTTGTACTGGCTTTTTGATCCTGAAATATCTACCCACCTAAGTGCCTTTTTCTGACTTCGAGGCCGCTCCAGGGACTTCTAAACTTCCTGTTCTCCTATGCCCTTCTCCTTTCTCCTCCCACCTCCATCCTGATTGGATATTGGCCCATTTTAGGTCCTACACCCAGTGCAGTACCTCTGCCCATGCAGCCCCCTCAGCTTAGGGCCCCGAGGCAAAGGGCAGCTCTTGCAGTTGCAGCTCTACTTTGTGTTTGCCAGTGTTTGCCGATGGAGCCTGCAGCGCAGCTGTCAACCAGCAGCGACTGACATGGTAAGCAAGGTGAGACAGGGGGACAGCCATCACTGTTTCCTATTGAACTGTTCAACCTCACTTATTACTCCTATAATCAAAAAGCTTGTATTCTGCTGCACGTCACACTCATGTATGTTATCCATATCGTGCATTTAGGCCTTTGTCTTAGTAAGCCATTTCTGGTAGTTAGGCCTCTATCGGAAATCTTGATTCTGGGTGCTATTGTATTGCTGTGTGTGTTTGTGTTCTGTGTGTTTTTGAGATATATGCCTTTTTCCCTCAATCTAGGAACATCGATTCTGGGTGTTTGGCCTTACTATTGCGTTTAAGTATAGGCTTTTTCCACTGGCTTGATGCTAGACTGCCTGCTGAGTTTGTTGTGCGTTGTGCAGTTTTCCCTCTCTCTCTTTCCCCTTCCATTCCTCTGCTTGCTCCCTCCATGGTCCCATGGTGCTCTCCATCTCCCCTATCTTCTCTAAATGCTACTCTATCACCTATCCTATCTCTCTTTCAAAATCTGGAAGGAAAAAGTTCAAAAAATATCTACTGGTCTCCAATCCACACCTACTCATCGCTGACACCTATGTCAACGCTTCCTCCAGGTAGACTGTCACTGACATACTCTTTGTCGTTCCCTCTCCAGGTCTTTGGACTCCCCATATGGACACATTGTTCTCCCCTTTCTCTTCTTCTCTTCAACAGGAAGTTCTCTTGGCATATTTCCCATCCTTTAGAGGCATCAATAATGTCTACCAAAATGGCACTGCCATGGCCCAGGGCTGTCAGTCCAAACTCCAACTACTTGATAGGTGTCTTCTGTCTCTAATCAACTTCCTCCCTTCTCCTGCAACGCCTCCTCTGCCACCCATCTGGCCCCTTTGCCACCACCGACGGGCATACCACATTCCTGTACCCCTCCCCTGAAGACCTCCAAAGGTGGTAGCCAGCTCCACTTAGCTACCCTCCACTCTCGCTCTGCCGTTAAACACTCCTCTGACATCTGCCACTTCCTTGAAGACATTGACCTTGACGTCCTCGCTCTCACCAAGAAGTGGTTCATGGCCAACTCTGTCACTACTTTCGACACACTTCTCCTGGAGTGGTACAAGATCCTCTCCATGCCCAGGCCTAACTGATCTGTAGGGGAGCGGCCCCAATCTTCCCTGAATGGGTCCCTGCTACCATCATACCCGCTAAGTCCTACTCTTCCTTCAACTGCCTTGTCTGCAGGCTTGGTGTCTCTCCTATCCTCTCAGTGATTCTTGACACTATCTACAGTACCCCTAGTCCTGACTCCCTCTTCCTCTCAGAGTGGTTTGACCTCTTCTTTTTTCCTCCTGGCCCCCACCTCCAATCTTCACCTCCTCTGAGACTTCAATATTTACCTCGACTCCCGTGATGTGGCCTCAGGACTCTTATGCAACCTCTGTGACTCACTTTACCTCACCATTCTTCCCTCTGTTCCAATGCACCCAGCCTGACACAGCTTGGATGCTCTCATCTCAGCAAACATCCAAGCATCACACACATCCTCTGACAAACTGGCCTGCCGCCTGCTCCAAAAGAAATACAGACTCTCCATATGCTCTAAGAAGAAGGCATATATCCAAGCCAGAATCTCTGGGGCACTACCAACACGGCCGAATTGTTCAAAATCTGCAAATAACTTGCCAATCCTACAGCAGTCTCCACTTCTCCTCTGCCTTCCCTGGCCCTCTGCACTGGACTGTCCTCTTACTTCTTAACCAAAATTCAGGACTCCAGTGCTCACTCTCCTCTAGATTCCTCCCTTCTCCCCCACCCTCTCTGAGGCCTGCCTTGGCCCTCCTCATTCCTTCCCTCCTACTCTCCTCTTTCTCACCCATATAACCGGATGAGGTCTCTACATAGGTCTTTTCTAATCAGGTCTCTTCCAAATGGGTGGTCCCTTGTTCCTCCAGAACTACCAATGACAACATTGCCTCCCTTGCTCCTGCCTTGGCTGATTTCTGCAATCACTCTTTTGCCACTGGCTTCTTCTCCCCTCTCCTCAAGCACTCCTTTGTGTACCCTCTCCTCAAAAAGCCTTCTGCTGACACCTCCTGCCCAGCTAACTACCACACTATCTCCATTTACCCCTTCCTGGGCAAACTCTTGGTGAAGCTGGTCATATCCCAGCTGATTGAGCACACTGAAACTGGTCTCCATGACCACCAGTCTGTCTTAAGAGCAGCCAGATGCATGGAATGTCCACTCATGAACACCTTTGAACATTTGCTCTCAAATCTCCATCCCAGCTCTCCCTCCATGCTCAACCTTCTTGACCTTTCCTCTGCCTTTAATACGGTCAATCATGCCACCGTTTCCTACCGGCTCTGTGATACTCTGGGCATCTCAGGTTCAACTAGGCCCTTTTCTCTGCACCATCACACTTTATACCTGCAGCTTTCCTCAGGGCTCTATCCTCTGGCTGTGACTCTTCAATAGCACCCTTGTCCCCCTAGCCCATTTGATCTCCACCTTCTCTCCTCACTTCCAGTGTTACGCGGATGACCTGCAGCTCTCCTTCAATCTTCCCTCCATTGCCTCCTCTTCGTCCTCTCCCACTCCTGACTGTCTAACTGCTAAACAGGCATGGTGTGCTGCCAAAGATCTCTGCCTTACTGTCAGTAAGACTGAGATCCTTCTCATTGGGACCCCAGCTCCCTTCTTCCCTTCTACTCTCTGGCCACCATCCAGGGGTGCCCCCACCCTCCAGTGAGGCAATAAACCGTGGTGTCATCTGCAATTGTTCTCTCTCATTCTCTCCATACATCATGGACCTTGCCAAGAAAGCCCACTTCCGGCTGCACCTCCTCAAAGGCATTCTCTCGTTCCTCACCTTCCCGCATGAACTCAATTGGCCTTATTCCAAGTTTGCCGGTTCAGAAACAAGGGTGCCGGTAAGCTCACAGGCACTGTTGTTTCCGGACCTGCCAGATACGTTTCTGCCTGCTGTGGCCACTGTGCCTGACAGGTCTGACCCAACAGCCATGGAGGCATACCGTTCACGGAAGCGCTGGCACCGTTAACAACGGTGCCAGTGCTTCGGAGTCCCCACTCCCATAGAGTCCTATGGAACTCGTAATGAGACCCAGAGTCTCCAGAGCTCTGGTCCTCTGTAGGCTTGGCTACTGCAACAGCAGCCTCTTCCCCAATCTGCAAAAATCCTCCGTTCGCCCTCTTCACCTAATCCAGAATACGACTGCAAGACTTATCCTTGGCCTTGAATCCAGGGACTGCATCTCTCCAGCCCTAAAATCTCTCCATTGGCTCCCGGTTGCTGCAATGATCAAGTCCAAGATGCTCTGCATTATCCACAGGGCTTTCTGGGGCATAGAACCCTGCAACATCCAACTATCTCTCCCTAATTACCTACCTGCTAGACCTTTCGCGTTTCTAGCTCCAACTCTCTGCAGATCAGACACTTTTCCAAGCAGAGAGTGGGGGTACATCTGTCTCATCCACAGGTGCCTCCCTCTGGAACAGCCTCCCTACCACTCTCAGACATGAGCTGGATCTTCTTAAGTTCTAGAAGCTTCTCAAGACCCTCCTTTTTTCTTCCTCCTTCTCTCTCTCTCCCTCCCTTGCTAATGGCCCCCTCTTCCTCTTGACTGGCTGCCTGGTTCCTTCAGATTCTTACAGGGCACCAGACCCCACCGACTGGTCAACACTTGCACTTGGTCTCCCCTCACCCCCTTACTTGCACTACCAGGCTGTCTCCACCTGCACTAGCCTGGCTGGGACTGTACCCTTGAGCCCATCCAGCCTGTTCCTCATACTTATCTTGTGGACCTGCTTTCCCCTGCACTCTCTGCAGTCCCCCAGCACTTGTCCATCGACCTCCCCTCAGCACTTGCCTAAAACATGGGCCCTTCCCGCCCCCTGCTCGTGCGCGCTTACCACTCCGACCATCACTTTCTTTCCCTCCTTAGGATTAGCACATTCTGCTCTGACCGGCATGTCCCCACCTCCCCCTCTGCACTTCTTGAACATGCACTTGCACGATCCAAATGACACAAGGCCTAGTAAGACAGTTTTTGTTTTCCTCCTCCTCTTTGTCTTGTTGAGCCTTGAAACACCATTTTCTGTATAGGTGCATTATAAACACCCAATAAATAAATAAATAAACCTATGATTATGCCTGATATCCGAGGCTTGTGATAGGATGGCAAGTCATTGCATGAGACCTGGAAGTCTACAGCAGGATTAGTTAGCACCAAAAATCAATACCTTTACAAAAATATCTGAGCGTCCTTTACAGGATTTTTTCAAAGTACATACAGGCCTTCTCTCACAGCAGTACAGGCAGGCCCCTGCCTTTCTGTTACTTGCTGTGTATTGTTGTGTAATAATAAGGCTCTGTCTCCAGCTCTTTTTCGCCAAAAAGTGATTTACAATTACAAAGAGTAATCGATTTCAGTGAAAGCAAGTCATTATTATCTGAAAACTCCCACCAATTTGCTTTCAGCTGAAATACCCAAATTGTTGGATCATAGCGCTGATGTACGCAATTCGTGATTAGTCAGCCCTAGTACAGATTGTACAATAACCACACCCTTATATTGCTTGAATAAGAAGCACAGAGGCAGGAGACCATGTTCTCTGGTGGTGTGATGCTATTGTTTGCACACAATCCATGTGAAATGCAAATAGCTAGTAGGAATAATAATTCTGTTTAGATAAAGGAGACAGTGTTGTTTGAACTGTGTCCTTTCCAGACATCATGCGGGAACTGTGTATTCAAAACACCACCCACTGGGGTCATCATCAGAAGGGAAGACTGCAGGGGGTGCAGGAGGACTGCATTCTCTGGTGTCATATTTGAACTGGTGACCTAGAGGTAAACCTTTCAACTCTGTCAAGTAATGTAGCTTAATGTAATCAGGACTTGTGTCACATTTGCCAAGCCATTGTGACATCAACGCCTCATATAAAAAAAAAAAAAAATTCACAACCCATATCATCAATGTGCTATAATGAGCTTATCAGGTGGCTCTGAGTGTTTGAGCACACCATGCCTCAGTCCTGGGCATTCATTTCACTTTAAACTGCATTCTGGGAGTTGTGATCTGGTGTCAGTATAATCAATTGACATTGCGTAATTAAAACGTATGTAGGGGAGCAGGTACATGCATTTTTCCTAACTCCTGCCCACTCACCACCGTTATATTGGAACAGTAGGAGAAGAGCCCTATATGGGACTCCATGTGTAGTCCCTATAATAGATCCAGTGTACGAGAGATGAAATGCACTCAGGCAACCATATTGAATGTATCCTTGCACTGTAAGAGTGGAAGAATATTGTGTGGAAGGATATCAGCACGCAACATTGGACATCATGGAAAGCTGAGTGAAACCTGATGAGGGAGAGTGATGTTATGAAGAAGATGTGCGACGACATACTGAAATGATATAAAAATACGTAAGAGTGACGATGTAATTGAAACCAACAAGATAAATATGTATGAAATAAAAGATTAATCATGTATACAAAAAAAGTTAAAGTAACTTACTGACAAATAAGCTTAAATACACATCAACGCAAGGTAAATAAGACCTATGGAAGCTTGCTATAGAAGAATATATTACATGGCTAGGACGGCCATAATTAGAAGATGGACGCCGGCTCGTGCTAAGACTCAATACAGCTACCTCAGAGACGGATCACAATTGAAGAGTCAGGAGATGGTGGAAAATTGCTTAATGTGCTAAATGAAGAGGAATCTATGTTGGCCTGGGATCAAGGATACTATTTTTAAGGAATAGCTGCCAGGCACAAAGTGAGGTACACTGATAATCCATGTGCATGAGACATGTTTCTCTTAGATTAAAGAAGAAGAAAACATTTGCAAGAGCTACGTTTTGGACAATTAAACATGTATAAAGTCTATACAAGATAGAGTGAGTAAGAATCTAGAGGCCAAAAGGAGCAATGACACCCAGCATAATTGAATCTCATGGCAGTAAATAAGAGGTCGAAATGGACAAATTTGTGGTCTCTTCACATGTGATTTAGAGGGTCGAAAACAAGGGCTATTCATTAAGCTGTGGATGAAGCTAATGATGTGCTTACACTCCCTTGAATGTTCCAGAACAGAGAGCAGGCTACAAGGTCAGCTCCATATAGTAAACTATGGCTCATGGTCGGACTGATGAGAGATGATAGACTAATTGGGAAAGTGGGGAGTAACCTGAGGTGAATAAAGCACCTGGGTTTAATTTCACTTACGTGCTGCTAACAAGCCTAAAGTCCAAGGTTGGATGAGAATGCCAATACATCAGTGTGTCTCTGGGGTAACATGCTGTACAATGATGCATAGACCAATCCGTTGCCATTGTGTCTACTATAATCAGTATCATATGTATTAAGACGTAGTTCAAGGTGTGCCTTACAGATAAGAGGCATGCAACGGTGTACTAACCACTATGTCTTCTATAAGTAAAGATGTTCCCCTAACTCCTCTTCAAGTCTCCATACGCCTTCACTAGGATATTCTCACAGAGGGTTGGGTCTTTCTCGTCACTGTATGACTTTGCTTCTAGCTCTTTGAACTCACAACGGGTCTGTTATGCTACTGCATACTTGTCAAACACTTCTGCGACTCATGGGCATCCTGGTGCTCAGAATTGAGATTCTATCAAATAACAAAAAAGGGGGACATTTAAGACAAAAACCAACCAATATCAATTATTCAAGAAAAAGGAAAGCCTTTAAGGCTTTCCAAAACTTAGAATGATTTTTGATTGACCTCAAAGATAAAGGAAGGGTATTCCAAATACTAGGAGCCGCAACCAAGAAAGCTCTGCCCCCTACAGGAGCCTTCCAATACCGAGGAACACAAAGAAGATGAGCATTTGAAGAATGAAGATTCCTGATAGGCCTAAAACAGGTAATCTTGTCACAAAGATAAGAAGCGCCCTGTCGATGAAGAGCTATATGTGCTACATAGAGACCTTTAAAATTGATCCGGCTCTGAAATGGGAGCCATTGGAGTCTATCCAGTACAGTTGGGATATGAGCAAACTTAGGTTTCTCTCCTTCCCGACTCTGCGTTGCTTCACTTTCGAACCATGCACTTGCTTTATTTATGTTGCATTTCACACACATCTTGCAATTCCTTCAACAGCTTCTGGGCTTCCTCTCTCTGGATCGTGTCTCTGCAATATTCACCAGGTGCTAGCCCATATTTCATCTTGCCAGGCTGCATCTCCACACTGGAAAGTGACGTTCAACTTCTCTCACGCTAGTGTTTCTTCCCCTTAACAAATTAGTGCGTGATGTTTCTTTTGCAAGCAGGGTTCTACAGAATTTTCTCAGTCTATGTTGTGTCTTCTCCATTTTACCATTTCTATGTGTAGAGGAGGTCCCAAGTACGGCCCGCACTCCAACCATCCATTTTGAAGTACCTGGAACGTTCACGCCAAAGTATGTGATGTATGATGAGCAAATAAACCAGCAGAGAGCCGCAGTGGGGCTCCGTCCAGTACCCATCAGAGGGACAGCACCTATTGAAGTACCGACACCAGCAGAAACATGGACAGTATGGTACCAATTGAGAAAACCATCTCAACAAATTAAACAAAATTAAGATCGTCAGAGTACAGTCCCTGAAGAAGCCAAAAAGGTCTTAATGGAAGACGAATGGTGACGTCACAAGAACTCAGACTGACTCACATATAGAAGATATGACGACCTGAGAATGACTTACTTAAAGAGGCGAAACACCATGGACAAGGAACATCATGAACCTAAGATGAAAGGACGATGTCAAATGTAAGAAGCTTATGCTATGAGCATGACGAAGATATTCGACTAGTTTACGTATATACATATGCTTGGAACCGCAAGAAAGTTTAGAAAATCGTATGGCTTGCTATGCTTAGTAGAAAGATAGATTGCGGCAAGCACTACCTATACATATCTACCACAAAAGAAGCACGTTAAAAAAGTACACTGACACTATGCACAAGATGCAGAATCAACCAAAGGTTACTAAAGGCCACTAGAGGAGAGATTCATATTTAAAATATCAAGAATAAAAGTCAGAAATGAAACTCAGCAGAAACAAATCATGCCAAAAAAACCAAGGTCGTTTCAGCTAAAATAGACGAACAGTAGCTACAATTAATGAAGCAAGGAACAGAATATCCTGCTCAGAAAGGTCAAGATAAGAAACCCAATGCAGGTGGTGGGCAAAACGAAAATCAAATACACAACTTACATGGAGAAGAAGGTGATTTCACAAGGTCTGAATTACGTGACCAGCCGAGCGAGAAGAAGTAAGACTTTCATACCTACGCAAGGCAGTGGGCCAGGCGAAGATATCAGAACTTTTCCAGACAGGAGATGCAGTCTCGAGGCCAACCCCAGTGAAATAATTGACACATGGCCACTAAAGTGATGATTGATTGTAACAATACTTGGAGGAAGGCCTGGGGAGCGGGTGGGCACCCTGTACCTAGCCGACCATTCTGCATGCTGCTAGGCAAAGTGGAAACATATGAGTGGGGTTGGTGCCAACCGAATCAAAATGGACCTAGTAATCTAGGGTCCTATAGTTAGTAGAACCAATGGGACGTCTACAGTAGCCATTTTGAAAGAAGGGCTTAGATGCCCCACCTGACAGTGTTTAGCCAATACCCTTATTTCGTTACCATATACAGATATAGTACCTGTATTAAAGTTACCTTTCTAGAACCAATAGAATTGTATGCCAACTTTTAGGCGTTAAATGTCAGTAATGACACATTTTTAGTATAAATGTTGTGTTTCTTATGAAGTTCATTGGAGTTGTGAAGCGATATCCGCTGATATTCATGAACTCCCCGTTTTTTGTACTTGTCATTAACCCCTTAAGTGCCAAGGACGTGATATCTCGTCCTTGACATTACCTCTGTAGTGCCATGGACGAGATAGCTCGTTCTTTTTGACACCTTCTTTCTCAAAACAGTAATCCAACCCCAGGGCTATGTGAGGGGGAAGTCCCCCCTCACTGCCAGGGGGATGGATTACCTTCAATTTCATGTCGGCGTGCGTAATGCACGCCGGCATGAAAGTGAAAGTAATTTTCACTATGGCAGCCATTTCGGGCTGTTGCAGTGAAAATGAAAGGTGAGTCTCCACCTTTCTCCCCCTCGATCTCTGGCTGTATTTCAAGCCGGAGATTGAGGGAGGTGTTGTTGGAAAGGGAAGATTCTCCCCTTTCCAACAACACCCTTTGTGAAAGCATTGCTGGGTGCGGCTTGGGCACAGAGTGCTTGATCCACGCCCAGCAATGCCCACTAGACACCAGGGATGTGTCTGAGAAGCGGGGGGAAGTGGGGGCTGCTTACAGTAAGCAGCCCTCTCTCCCCTGGCCCCAAAGCAAGGGTCTTTTAATCGCCATACTTGGTGATAGAGCGGACTATGTGTGGACACGGGCAGGTTACCCTGGTGTGACCACAGTTAATACTGTGCATGATTGAGAACAGTTTAACAATTGCAGTGCCACAGTATGGAAAGCATTACGATTGCTATATCCGGACACTTCTGACATGGGAACTATAATGACATCTAAGATGAAGGAGCCAGATGACCCTTTGCTTTACATTCAGAATTTCCAAAATCGTGGGTACTCTAGACTCGTGAATCTTGGAGGAAATCTATACCCGTATTTTACCATATATTATGCCAAGGGATGCCAGATCAGGTACAGAAACAGCTCAAGAAATTGGTAGGAATCGAGGCCAAACTGTGGTCTGAAATACAGTTGACCATAGCGTACTATTGCAGACTCCTGCAAGAAAAGAATCACAAAAAAGAGGCTGCACGAAAAGGTGAAGAAGCAAAACTAGTACAGAAGAAATTGTCAAAATATGCCTTTGAAGGGGCAATGATAACCAGTGCAGATGGACCGAGCATGCAGCAGCTCAATAATCCACAACAGAGTAACCAGGGCAATAATGGGTTTTACCCCAGAGGGAGAGTATTTAGAGGAAGAAGATGGCAGAGTAATCAGGGAGGTTTTCAGAGTAATCAGGGAGGCCTTCAAAACATGCAAAATGGAAATCAAGATATGTCAAATGGGCAAATAATCAAACCACCACCAATATGTTGGTTGTGTGGGATGACAGGGCATCTAGCACGCACATGCAGAAGTAAAGGGCTGGTGCAAAACGACCAAGGAACAAGAGCAGGTATGGTGAATCCACCTGTATTTTTACAACAGGGAGGAAATGGAGTTGCACAGAATCTTGTGGTACAACAACAAATGCCAGAAATGCCAGGAGCACAACAAAGCTTGCAATCTAGAATTTGATGAGTTTTCCACAAGGACAGTATCAACAGTTGCTGATGCAACTGCCACAGACAGTAAGTACAGGACGGGCTGTGAACTCTGGAATGAGAGATAACACTGGTGATGGGGGAAGTCCATTCAGGCAAAATGGGACAAAGTTGTATATGGACTAGTACAGCTCATTGGGAACCCTGATTTGTTCTATCCTATCAGTGACACCAGACCCTCACCAGAAACCAAGGGTGGATGTCGTTATAGGGGATAAAGATTATTCCTTCTTAGTTGACACAGTTGCAACATGCTCGTGCATACGTGAAGGCAAGTTTTCCTTGTGTGGCGATGCTATGAATACTCATGGCTTCACAGGAGCTACAAGTGGTGTTCCTTTTACAGACGCACTTCCAGTCACTATAGGAGAATGCAATATGAATGTACCACTATTATATTCAAGACAAACCCCAGTAAATATCTTGGGACAAGATCTAATGACAAAGTTAAACATGACAATCTCGTTCACAGAGAAAGGAATAGTCTGTTCAACTACAGAAATTTGAACGTATGCGAGATGATTAGAGCATACGCAGGACACACCACTATGAGAGCTACCCCATTAGAGCCAGAAGTATTCACGTATGGAGTACGTGTGCTAATGGCAGGGCTGCCAGGCCTTGCAGACAAAACCATGAGGACCCCAGATGAATTTCTCTTTAGGCCAAGAATACCTATGAACGAGAAAAAGGGACAAGTATTTCCCTTGGTAATACACACAGCCACAATATGAGGAAAAATGGCTTTGATCGATAGTTGTGATGATGAAGGCCGACAATGGTGCACAGTAATCGCCATTGAAGAAGGGTACAGATTGACTGACATTGCTAATGACAATCTGTTTGACGAGCAAGCAGATGTGGAAGAAACAACAATTGAGGTAAATCTCACTTTCTGGGTGAAAATGATCAAAAGAGAAGTGCCCCAGAGAATGATGTTGGCACAGAACCGTCCTGAATATTTCGAGGATTACATGTCCCAGGTGCCTGTCTCAGTATGGACCACAGGCCCCTATGACGGAGGCTTATTGAAACGAGTCGGAGAAGTAAAAATTAAACTGAAACCAGGAGCAATTTTACCAAAAGCATGACAGTATACCATGTTTAGGGAGTCAGATGAAGGAATTTTCAAGACAATTTCAGCTATGATGGAACAGGGCATCTTAGTGACGTCAGAGTCATCTTGCAACACCACGGTTTATCCGATTAAAAAATCAAAGGGAGGGTCTTGGGGACTTATTCAAGATTTATGCCCGATAAATGATATTGTAGAGGCCGAGTTCCCTTTAGTCCCTAACCTGGCTACAATCCTATGTAATATACCTGTTGAGGCAAAATATTTCACAGTGATTGACTTCTCAATCTCATTGCACCGAGACTCTCAAGATCTGACGTCATTTACGTTCAGACAGATGCGTCTGAAAATCACAAGGCTACCTTAGGGGTACTGTGAGTTTCCTTCAATTTTCAACAGAGTCCTGCAGATGGATCTAAGCATTATTGCATTAGAAAGTGTTGTTTTGCAATATGTGGATGACATCTTCATTTGCAGCACAACAGAGGAAAGATGCAGGCGCGATTCTATTCAGCTATTGACTATATTGGCTGAAAAAGGATATAAAGTTGACAAAGAAAAGTTATAATATTGTCAACAAGATGTGCTATACATAGGCCAGCTGATCTCACATGAGGGGAAAAGGGTTACCCCAGAAAGGGCTGAAGCCATCCTGAACACAGTCAAGCCACACACGATAAAACAGATGCAGACCTTTTTAGGTCTTTGCACTTATGTCAGGGCATGGGTCTTTGACTACAGCTCCTATACCAATCCCTTGTTGCAGGCCCTAAAGAAGGCACAGGTGACGAAAGAAAAAATGGAATGGTCTGACACCATGGAACAAGGGTTTACTGAACTCAAGAGAGCCATTTGCACGGCACCAGTTTTAATGATTCCCAATTATGCAGAGGAATTCTACTTGTTCTCACACACAAATGGCAGCGTTATGCCGGCAGTGCTCACACAGAGAACCACATTGGGGTACAATCCCCTGGCATATTACAGTGGAAATTTGGACCCAGTGATGAGAGGCCATTTCCCTTGCGAACAAAGTTTAGCTGTTGTAGCGTTCACCATAGAGAAGGTTACAACCATGATGGTATGCTCCATGACGTTGTATGTCGAGCATGCACTATTTGCTTTTCTAGAAATACCAAAGGGCACATTGACATCACAGTGAGCTTCTGCCTATGAAGTGATCATATCGAATCCATCGATTAAGATAGTCCGATGCAAGACAGTAAACCCAGCTATGTTCATAGCAGAGCCAGTCACTTAAGGAGAACCTATCCATGACTTTGCAAATTATGAAGAATTCTATGATGAAATTCCCAAAGTAAAAGAAAATGCACTGGCAGAAGGAGAAATTGTCTTCGTTGACGGTTCCTCGAGAATCAATCAAAATGATGGGAAAAATATACAGACGCTGCTGTGATGAAGCACACAGCAAATGTAGAATTTTGAGTACTCATTACTGCACGATTACCATCACACTATTCAGCACAAGCTGCAGAATTATTGACGTTGATACTCGCGATTGAGAATCACGCAGACCAGGAAGTAACGCTGTACAGTGACTCCGCCTATGTGACATCAACAGTACATGCAGGCTTAGTGCGCTGGAAAAGGAGGGGCTACCTCCGAGCGGACGGCATGCCAGTGCAGCACGCAGCCCTATTGGATAGGCTCATTAAGGCACTACAGCTCCCAGTGGGCATAGCGGTCGTGAAATGTGCCACCCACACGAAGGGGGCAGATTTTATCTCACGAGGGAATCAAGCAGCAGACACAGATGCCAAGCGTATGGCATCCAAGGGCAAGACCATCATGGTTGTGGAAATAACTGATGTAAATGAAAAAAATGATTATTGCATGAAGTGAATCTGAAAGCTACAATAAGATGGGGCAAACACAGTTAATGGAACTACAAGGGGAGGCACCACAGGAGGAGAAGAATCTTTGGAAGCAGCAAGGGTGTTCTTTAAACCCCTACGAAAGCTTGTGGCGATAAGACAGCACTGGTAAATCAGTAATGCCTATAGCCCTGTTAAAAATTGCATTGGAACAGTTGCACTATCCAGCGCACATGACAAAAGAGAATCTCGTGGCAATGCTCACTGAAGACTTGGTTATACCGAACTTAGCAGAGCACGTTGCATTTTTTATGGTGAACTGTATAATCTGCCATCAGTTCACGACTGGGCACACACTAAAGGTAATTAGAGGAGTCGTCCCATGGCCAAATGGACCTTTTCAGTACTTGCATGTCGATTACGTCGATATGATTCAAGTATGTAACGGGTACAGGTATCTATTTGTTGTGGTGTGTCCATTCTCTAGATGGATAGAAGAATGTCATGTACACACCCAGACTCTACCTGTGTGGCCAAATTTCTGGTGAGAGAGGTATTTCCCAGATGGGGAGTATGTGAAGTTATGAGATCAGATACTGGGGCTCACTTTATCAACAAAGTTTTTTAACAGATTAGCTTGTTGCTTGGTATAAAGCACAAGTTCTCGTCAGCGTATCACCCGCAAGGTAATGGGATATGTGAGAAGCTCAACAGCTTCTTAAAGGAAAGGATAGCCAAGTTGAAGCTTACTCTATAAAAGGGATGGTTACACTGCCTTCCTTTGGCACTGTATACACTCAGAAACCTGCCTGATTCTGACCATCATCTTACGCCGCATGAAATAGCAACAGGGAGAAGGATGCACACTCCCCTGACACCCAGAGCTAGATGTGATGCCGAGCCGACAAGATATATCTTAGGGACTGAAATGCAAAATTACTTGAATTGCATGACATCTTGTCTTACTGTAATTTCAGGCCAGATGCAGCCATGACGAAAAGGGTGGAGCGCAGCACAGAACACATAAGGAGATACAACTGCCGACACAGCTCAAAGTCTATGTGTTCCATCAATCTTCCCTGGAGACACCATCCTGGTGAAGAATAACATGAGAAAGAAGAGGGACGAGCCAAGGTTTAACAGTCCCTTTACAGTGGAAGACGTCACTCCCTCTGCAGTAAAGCTACAAGGAAGAAGCTTGGATCTTTTTGGGTGACATCAAGTCATACATCGGAGATGTCCCCCTGCCTGCACCCCAACACGTAGAGACTGTAGACGACAGGGAAGAACCACAGCACATGCAGAAAAGATCAATGACGAGAAAGGACACATGACCAGCAGCAAACCAAACACAAGAAACTTTTGTGCAAAGTTGTGGCTTCCTTTTGGACATTCCTCTGAGCAAAAGAGATGATACGGACATAAAAACAGACACTCTGTACATCCTAGTAGCAGGGTGAAGAAGAAAGTGCACTTATAAGCCACAGCATAGTGTGTTGACGTTGAACTTTGGACTGAGGCACACAGAAGCCTTGACAAGAACAGAATATGCCAATTTCTGATCGAGGACACATATATTGGAAGAAAATACAGTATCCAGATTCTTCCAACACAGAGACTTTGTTCAGAATCATTTAATGTTGTCCCACAGTAGTGACATCACTAAGGACGTGTTAATATATTTCGAGCTAGTACTGAGATCATACCCGTCATTGGTGGGGAGACTCAGCAGCATCACTGAATTTCTTCAAGATCCTAAAAACGTAAAGACAAGATTGCCAAGCAGATCCTCCTGCTTCCGGAGTACAGCGAGGAGAAACCAAATGTCCCAAGCTGAGGAATAAGCGAACCACGGATGTTTTGACATTGCTTCGAGATCCAGCAAACAAAGAACATTTAAGATTAACCCCGAATGGAATTATCATCCAAGTTGCTCTCCACACACACCGAAATTGCAGAAACTGCTCACAGTGAGTGAGGGCCAAACAGGTCCAACCTTCAGCAAGGGCAGGACAAATGTCACTGTCACCAGAATATAGCAGATTGGCAAGTAATGTCTTTTTTTGCCTAATCGAGGATTTCCCAGAACTCGTGGGGAGACCCGCCGGTGTTGACGTCCTCACATTCATCAGAGACTCAGCTAATTCTACACAGATGAGTATGCTCTTGCATGGTATCATGATAAAAGTAGAACTTTCTAACCATCAACAGAACTATCTGAGGAGATTTTAAACTTTCCGCCGAGGGACAGATCGAGAGGGTATTGCCAGAGACTTCACTTTTGTTATACTGACAGGAACAACATGGAGTGAAGCAAATAAGAGGCAGCGATTGGGAACGTGTGTAGTTTGAACATGCACAGTAAAGAGACTTGCTGAAGTATTACTCGATTTTGACATTTCCTCATACGTAGAAAAAGAAACTGTATCCAGAGACAATAGACAATCCATTATTCAGACAAAGAGGGACAATTGTTTTAGTACCTGCAACTCACAAGCATAACCAGCATCAATGAACAGACTGAACTGTTGTCATGGGATATGATATGATATGATATGGCATTTGTAACGCGCCAATACACAAGTGTTTCAAGGGAGTGTGGTGCTGTTTCCCAACTGGACCCTAAAGCCCTACTGTCTTCTAAAAGATGTAAATCCAAAATGACCAGCGCACTCACTTAATTTCTGCAGGACTGCTGGTGTGAACTCTCGAGTCCCATGGGTACTGATCCCAGATGCATCCATTTGGAATAACCCAGCATTGAAAATCCAGGGTAAATCCCTCTTTTGGATAGAATGGTTTGTGGCTGGTATAAAATACTTTAAGGATTTGTTTGAAGATGGCAATTGGATACCGTATGCTCGACTTGCACAGTTACGTGACATGGCGGACTGCTTGTTTGCTGAATATAGAAAACTGAAGATTATAATTTCAGCTTGTGTTGAGGTGCCACAATTGAATATTCAAAGTACCGCCTGAGCAGCTGTGTAGTTATGCTCGAGTGCAGCACACCCTGCTTCTAACATGTATGGAATCATAAAGGCTACTAGAAAAGGAGATTCACGGCTGCCGACCATTTGGGCTAATGAATTAGGAGAAGATGTTGGCTTGAGATGTTGGCGGAGGTGCTGTGAAAACACTCGTCTGGTGAGTTTGGATTGGGGCCTCAGAGCTTCTCAAACAAAATTACTGTTCAGGGCCTATTGGACTCCGGAGAGGTTTTTCAGGAGGCAACTTTTGGACACAGACCTCTGCTGGAAGTGTAACCGCTCAAAAAGTTCCCTCAGTCATTTGATTTGGTCTTGTCCCAAAACAATGCAGTTCTGGGAAAAGCTTTGTGAACAATTGAGTCTAGTTTAAACATTGCAATCCCCATGAATGCTTCTTTATTCATTCTAGGTGATATTTCTATACTGGATGAAATTGACTTTGCCAAGAAAATTTGTTTGCTGCGTGCATGCATGGTTGATATTGAGGTCCTGGAAGTCAAGCCTTTCTTTTAATATTGATGAATGGGTGGAGGAGCTTCTAACTGTCTCGACGTATGAAACAGCCATTTACAGGTACAATGATGAAATTGAAACATTTTTGGACATTTGGAGCTGTTTTCTTGAGGTCTTTGGATGAACTTGAACTTTCATTCGGGATTGATGTATCCCTGGCTTTGTATATTACTGTCATGTGTCATTACTTATGGTTTTATACAATGTTTTTGTGATATTCTTGTATCTGCTGCATGAATGTTTGCTTTTGTGATTTGCAATCTTTGGTTTTGTTGTTCTCTTTCTTTGTCCTTTCTTCCTTTTCTTCTTCTTTTCTCCCCTTTTTGCACCTCTATTCTTTTTCTTATACAGGATATTTAGCGGTTGGTTATGATGAACTGATTAATATGTTTTGACTTTGGTTGACAAGGAGTGTGATTTAAAGATTAATGCCATGTTTTGTTGTTATTTGCTGTTGTGAAAATAAAACATTTTGAAAACCAGAAATAATATTGTCTAAGAGTGTATTAAAAGTTAGCATCTTTCAACAGATGATCGAGATGGGGATTCAAAACAGCAACCTTGTCCTCTCTCAGGAGGAGAGATACTCCTATTTCTCCGGAACTAAATGCTGTAGATTAACCTATAGGGGTATCATGTATTTATGTATTATATTCATCATTGTTTTACTGTCACTGACGATCAGAACTGCATTCTTTATTTATTATTGGTGCACAAAGTGTTCCAATTCCAGTGCACCCACCTAATGATGCATGCATGAAACCTACAAAGAAACCCAGACCTTACGTAGTCATTCCAGTCCCTAGGATATCTGATAGTGGAATGAGTGAACTTGAGATGGATGTTATTAGCAATGAAACACATACATTTATGGTGACAAGCAAATTGAAAAGCCGGAGACAGGGTCGGCAGAGTATGAATGACAAAAGGTTACTGACAACCACACGCATGCCAACGATGAATGCACACACACCAGGTCCAGTGTCAATAATTGCAGAACCTCAGGCCAAAGAAGAAGGGAAGGTTGGATTACCAAAAATTAGAAGTTCTATGATCAGCAAAGTTAAGAAAAGTTATGAAAGAAACAGAGCTCTTGAAGAGACACAAGGGGTTGGAGAGGAAACCAACTGAAACAACATTAATGAGCACACCTTATACAGCACTGATGGAGACAAAGGCAAGCCCAGAGAAAATCTCACAGGCACAGATGATAGCAGAATCAATATGGTTGTTCATAACCAGAGCCAAGAAAATACAAGAGGACAAAGAAAGAATTGCCAGACTTTCTTCTACTCAACTGGCACAGATGAAGGTACCTGCACCATGGATCAGGATACCTGAGAATCCTCCAGCAAGAAGAAGCCATACGTATGCATTCAAGGATGTAGTTATAGCAAACTACATGAAAACCTTAAGAATCAAGAGAAGCATGTAAGGAGATGACAGTGAACTGAATGATTACTTGGACAGCACAGCACATTTGGAAAACAACATATGGTACCAACATATGAAAAAAAGTTGGAAAACGGAGTTCGGAGGGGAAATGCTTTGTTTGTGCACTCCTACCTTACAGCATGGGGAAGTCAAAGATATGTGTAACTGTAGAAATTGATGTCCAGACAACACACTGTCTATCACATGTGTCAATGTGCACGACCAGAGGCCAATTCATAGGAAGTGATGCCTCACTGAAATGGGCAACTGAAGCAACTGATCCAAATGAAGATGATTATGTCCAGGACATGAAGACAAGAAACAATGAAAAGCCAAACACATTGTGATCATATATGAGAAGCCTGGAGTCAAAGGAGCAGAAATAAGAAGAGAGGCAAATCAAAAACTAAATGTCCAAGGAAAAACTCCAGAAGAGGCCAGAAAATGAAAGAACAGAGGCCAAATGCAAATTTGGGGAACAATGCTTTCACTAGACAGATGGGAGAAAGGCGTTGTGATCTGCAGAGCATGGATGGTCTTCGATCACTATGAGCCCACCTTCAACATAGTGCGAAATGGATGCAAGCCATTGTGGCCAAAGCTTCAAAAAATTCTAACCTGGGGCGAGGACAGAGGAGGACCCTTCCAGATAGTGCCACTGGTAAGGCCAGAATTCTGCTTCAGGAATAATGGCACAAGAAAGATGAGAGAGAATCAGAAGTGTGGATGAGTTTTTGATGCTCCAGGATTGGTACATGGAACAGCAGTGATCATGGATCATTATTGGGCATGTGGATCCAAAGCATATATCAGACTGCTGAGAAACTGGGGAGGTATATGCACAATAGGGTATTTCCACGTTCCGGCGCTGGTGATTCTGAAAAATGACCTAAATATTGACAGTTTCCCGAAAGCAGATGCTCACCTGAGGAAGAAGAGATCTGTGGAACTGATGAATCCAATGAAGAGAGAGAATTACTTTTCTGCCAAATCCATAGAAACTTTGATGCTATCCCTCATGAGCATATGCTGTTCAGCCAGACCTCATCAGTTTTCATGGCAATCTTCATGCCAAGAATTCTGGTTGGAGCAAATACTAAATGGTTGCAGATAACCAGATGGGAGTTACTAAAAACCATCAACACAACCATAAAAGGATTCAATGCAATAAAAGAAGAGTTGAGGGTGATCCAACTGATGACTCTGCAGAAAAGATATGTCCTTGACATGATCACATCTATGGATGGAGGTGTTTGTGCAAAAATCAGAGAATCATGTTGCACATTTACACCTTCTCACGATGAAGAAAATGGAACTCTAACAGAAGCCATAGGTATGCTGACGAAACTACAGAATCAAATGATTGATGAAACTGATGAAGTGGACGATCACAGCTGGTTTGGATCTCTATTTTCATGGGTTCCACAATGGATGGCAGACACATTCAAATTCTTAGAAGCCCTGTTAGTGATGATATTGCTCGGATTTTGTGTTATCAAGATAATAATCTCTCAGTGTCAGAAAACTGCGAAAAAAGCCATAGGGATGAAGATCATGATTGATGTCGAACCAGGATGGAAGCCCAAAAACCTGACTGATGAAGAAATAAGAGACTTTGTGAAGGCTAGCATTTATGCACCAGAAGGAACAACGTTTCTGTATCCGAGGAAGCATAGAAATTATGTGGGAAGTTGAATCTATTGTAGCCCAAATGGACAGTGTCAACTAATGACGTGGAATAAAGATGAGCATGTAAGAACAGCAGGATGTTTAAAAAGAGTTATGAAAATATGGACCCCAAAGAGACATTTCTTCAGACCATCATGTATAGACCCAGAAGATGAAGAGAAAATGGACCCTGATAATGAAGTGAAAGTGAATGCAGAGGAGCCAAAGAAGAGGGATACAAAGGAAGAAAGGAAAGTGGTTGATGAATCGTCCAGAGGGGGTAGTGTAGAGGAGGTCACAAGTACAGCCCGCACTTCAACGGTCCATTTTGAAGTACCAGGAACATTCACGCCAAAGTATGTGACGTATGATGAGCAAATAAACCAGCAGAGAGCCGCAGTGGGGCTCTGTCCAGTACCTATCAGAAGAACAGCACCTATTGAAGTAGCAACACCAACGAAAACATGGACAGTAAGTTACCCATTGAGAAAACCATATCAACAAATGAAACAAAATGAAGATCGTCTGGGTGCAGTCCCTGAAGAAGCGAAAAAGGTCTTAATGGAAGATGAATAGTGACATCACAAGAACCCGGACTGACTCACATATAGAAGATATGAAAACCTGAGAATGACTTAAAGAGACGAAAGACCATGGACAAGGGACATCATGAACCAAAGATGAAAGGACGATGTCAAATGTAAGAAGCTTATGCTATGAGCATGACAAAGATATTCGACTAGTTTACGCATGTACATATGCTTGGAACCGCAAGAAAGCTAAGAAAATCGTACAGCTTGCTATGCTTAGTAGAAAGATAGATTGCGGCAAGTTCCACCTATACATACCTACCTCAAAAGAAGCACGTTATATAAGAATACTTCCACTATGCACAAGTAGCAGAATCAACCAAAGGTTACTAAAGGCCACACGAGGAGAGCTTCATATTTATCAAATCAAGAATAAAAGGCAGAAATGAAACTCAGCAGAGGCAAATCGCGCCAAAAAAGCCAAGGTCGTATAAGCTAAAATAGACGAACAGTAGCTACAATTAATGAAGCAAGGAACAGAACATCCTGCTCAGAAAGGTCAAGATAAGAAACCGAGGCAGGTGGTGGGCAAAAAGAAAATCAAATACACAAATTACATGGAGAAGAAGGCGATTTCACGTGTTTGAATCACGTGACCAGCCGAGCGAGAAGAAGTGAGACTTTCACACCTACGCATGGCAGTTAGCTAGGCAAAGACATCAGAACTTTTCCAGGCAGGAGATGCAGTCTCGAGGCCAACCATAGTGAAATAATTGACACATGGCCACTAAAGTGATGATTGATTGTAACAATACTTGGAGGAAGGCTGGGGGAGCTGGTGGGCACCCTACACCGGCTGACCATTCTGCATGCTGCTAGGCAAAGTAGAAAAGCATGAGTGGGGCTGGTGCCAACCCAATCACAATGGACCAAGTAATCTAGGGTCCTATAGTTGGTAGAACCAATGGGACGTCGTACTTTTAGTGACGTCTACAGTAGCCATTTTGAAGGAAGGACTTAGATGCCCCACCTGACAGTGTTTACCCACTCCCCTTAGTCTGTTACCATATACAGTGATAGTGCCTATATTAAAGTTACCTTTCTAGAACCAATATAATTGTATGCCAACTGTTAAGCATTAAACGTCAGTGATGAAGAATTTTTAGTATAAATGTTGTGTTTCTTATGAAGTTCGTTGGAGTGGTGAAGCGAGAGGGAAGATCACGCATCCGCTGATATTCATGAAACCATTTTTTTGCTTGTCATTAAACAGACTCCCTTTGCCAAACCGTTGAGTTGTCATTATTGATTTGATGCTTGAGTATTAATCTGCATCCCCATCCATCTCACCGGTGCTGCTATTCCATCTTAAAGTGCTATTGGGCAAACCTTAGCTCTATGGGTCGGTTGGGAGTCCTGGTGCACATTTGTATCAATTGTCACTACATTCCTTTATAAAGGACCTGGCTATGGGATTGCTGCACCCACTATTGTTGTCCTCATGCACACCATTACTCATTGAAGCTCTAGTCTTCTATCCAACAAATAAAAATACCACATTGCAATATATGATGCACACACTCAAATGCACTTTGTATTTAGGGCATAACTTTATTTAAGCAAATGAAGGATATACACTGTTGCCCTCCAATACTTGCATGACAAAATATTGTACAAATCCTCACTTAATGCCACAGCCCTGAGTAGCTCAACATACAATGAAAAATCCATCACACAAATATACATAACATGCTGTGTTATGGTGTCTTTTGAATACTCTCTAAATCTAACCATGTTTGTTATCCCTCTACCACCTATCCCTCTGCTAGTATCTTGGTTTCTCCGACTACACAGTTGATGCAGCCTATGTTGCCATAGGACATTTTTATTATAAGATTATTAATGTTATTGTTTATTAATCTGTTGGAGCTGTAATGCAGTTCTTTACAAAAGGGGGGATATACATTGGCTGCTCTCAGAGAGCATGCAACCCTACGCAGGACTGGATGCAAAGTTTGGGTGTTTATATTTTTTAATTTCCTTGATTATATGCATAGAGCCTCATTACAAGTGTGCCAGTCCAGAAACAAAGGTGCTGGTAGTACCATACCGGTTCCTCTTTTGGGACCAGCACAGTATGAGTCTGGATAGCGGTATCACTGGCACAGTAAGAAACCCGCTGCATCGGCAACACCGTTGCAGGCAACTGCGTACTGCTGCTGCAGCCTTGCCTGTCATACCGGCATAGCGTGACGAAATGTACATTACGAGTAGCGCGGGCACGCAATTACCAGCATGTATGTGCCGGTATGAATGTGAAATTGATGCCGGTAACACTGGCATCACGGACCAGGCGTTAAGTAGACTTTTGTGTGTAGACACATGCTAAAGGTGCAAATAATCAGCACAGGTGGTACAATTGAGCAGTGCTACAGCAGAAAAGGACCACTCCCGCACCCCACACCCCTTACAACAACACTATGCTAGCAGTAGCAGTACTGTAGCTGGAAGCCATGCCTGCTGGACTATTACTTGAGGAGGCAGGGAGGTAGAGGAGGCAGCGAAATGCAGATCCACACCCTGTACTGGCTAGACCGGGACACCATCATCAATATAATGGACCTGATACATGACGACCAGGTCAGCCTCATAAATCTATGCACAGCAACCCCTTCCTCCCTTCCTCAAGGTAGAGTCTGTGCTACACTTCCTCGCAACAGGCACATACAAGCACACAGTGAAAGCTGCATGGGATTTTGTAACCCTGTTTTTCATATGTCCTGTTCCAGGTCATTGATGCACTCCTGGAACACGTACAAGACCACATCAGTCTACCCAGAACAGCAAACCAGGTGAACAGCAGACCAAGTAAACCTCACGAAAATAGCCTTCCATGCCCTTGCAGGCATGCCGAACGTCATTGGCGCCTTGGACTGCACACATGTATAGCTGGTGACCAGGCATGCCGTAGTGGCTGTTTCCCACAACAGAAAACTATATAATTCGCTGAACGTGCCGATCGTGTGTGATACCCACCTCATCATCACCCACTGCTGTGCCCGATTTCCAGGTTCCACCATGACTCTGTGGTGATACACAACTCCATGCTTTCTCGCTACATGGCACATCAACAGCATAGTGTCCCTGGCTCCTGGGTGAGTACAACTACTAGGCCATGAGCAACTTTGAAATGGGGCATGGGGGGCATGAAACAGCATTGTGTCCCTGGCCATGGGCACCTTTGAATTGGGGGCCATGTCTAACACACATCACCCGTGGCTGTGCAGCTTGAATATACTTCAGTCCATCTCACTTACCTGTTTCCATTAAATACAACTGAAGAGTTAAATAAACGTATATTCTTTTACTCGAAAACCTTGAGTCAGTGTTTGCCTGAATCATAGTAATTGCAGTCCTTTGTGTAACTATTTGATACTGCTCACTTACACTTGAGATAAGTCTGGCTGCTCAGCCCTCGTTACCACTTTACTGTGTAGTAAAGGCTTGTACCAAAGGTTAATTTGTACTGTCACTTGTAGTCTTAATTGTGTGTGGTGTTCCCAAAGGGTACTGCATATAATTCTGCCTAACACTGGTGTACAGCTGTGAGGATCAAAGTATAGTAATTACACTTAGCGTGCTGCTATTACCTTGAATCAACTAACCACAAGGCTAACATCACTAAAAAGCAATATTAATCATGTCTGATATGAAAAGCCACAGTCAGGAGACCCTCCTGAGTTACACTGCTGATTATTTGAAAGGCAAAAAGACTGAATTGATTGATAATTTGTTAAAGAACCAAAGTCTGGGGAGTGGGTCTGAAATGCCTGACTCTCTAGCAAATGTGAAAAGTATTGAGGATGATAATATGTCTGTTAATGATGAGTTGGAAGAGGCAGATGTGTCTCCTAATGTAGGTCTCTCTGCCCCCATGCCTGTTCAACAACCTCAACCCTTGTCCACTGGGACCACCACTGGTCGTACACTCAGTCCTGAATTCATTGCTCTAGAGAAAATGAGGCTTGAACTGGAATTCAAAGGTTTAAATACTCAAACTGAACAAAAACACCAAGAACTTAAGCTCAGAGAAATGGAGTTGAATCATGAACTAGAAATGAAAAGATTGTCTCTTGAAAATGCTTCTCACCCAGAGGGGGTCATTACGACCCAGGCGGTAAGTACGCCAACTTTACCACCATGGTGTAAACTATGTTTACCGTAAATTACGGTGGCGTAATTAGCACCAAGGCGGTTTAGCGCCATGGATTTTAACGGCTGCTAAAAGCAGCCGTTAAAATCGGAATCAGGCATTAAGGGTTAACGATGGCGTTAACCCTTAACGCCTGAGTTGTAATGAGGCCCAGAGTCTTCTAGGTCTTCCAGTTCTAAGAGACCCTGTATGCCTAATGAAATTGTGGATATGTATGAGGTCAAGCTTGATATTTTGGATTGGTTGGAAATGTTTGAATATAACCATGCGATTCAAGGTCTCTCAGGGAATCAATTGCTTTCCTGGCTCTTCTCTTGGCTACCCTCGGTTGCATATGATGTTGTAATGGAGTTGAGGGGAGGTGGATAGGATGGATTATGAGTGTGTGAAGCTAGCTTTGGGAAGACCCATTCTCAGTACCTTAAGAGGTTTAGGATCCTCAAAAAGCATGATGGTACCCCTTGGGCTACCTGGGTATGTGAGTGTTTGAAAAACTTAGATGGTTGGATTAAGGGTTACAGAGTAAACACTTATGAAGGAATGAGAAATCGTGTTATGTTGGAGTCTATTTTTGATGTCTGCTCTCCTGAGCTTAGACAGCACTTGGCGGATTCAAAGGAGATAGATCCTAAGAAGCTAGCTAAGGCTACTGATTTGTGGTTTGCCAACAGGGCTACTCACTGGGATTCTGGGGCTACTCAGAAAAGGATGAGGGGAAACAGCCAAAGAAAGACAACAAAGAGAATTCTAATACCTCCAATCCAAAATAGGGCCACAACACCAACATAAGGGTAACCCACAAGGGAAACCCAATCAGGATAGTGCACCATCTGGACTCAAACCAGATGGAGGTCATAACAAACCCCCATTTATCATGTTATTTGGGAAATGCTATGTTTGTGGATCAACTGACCATGTGAAGGGGGATCCCAGGTGTAAGGGTAAACATTCAGGGGTCCACACTGTCTCCTTAGCCTTCTCCCCAGAGGAAGAAGTACCTATGGCAAGTGTAAACTTTCACCTACTAGCTGACAAACCCATGAGAGTCTCAGCTACTGTTTCTTTAGTGTCCCTGGGCTTGTGGGAACAACAGAACTTAGATGTCTATAATTCCATCCCAGATAATAGTAAAGATTATTATAAAGATAGTGTTCTTGTGAATAGTCAGGAAACCCCTGTCATCAGAGACACTGAAGCCAGCATAACTCGTGGATGAATCATTTTTCAAGGTGGAGGATGTTGCTAAGGCACCCAAACGCCTCACCTCATTTTTCAGGTGGAGTTGTGTGAAGCACCCCCAGACCTCCCAGTAAAAGGAAACAGGAGCTCACTAGGTCTGCAAGGGAGAGAACCTTGAGAGGCTCTCCAGAGGAGTTGATAGAGGAAACTGGTTTTAGTAGACCATGTTACAAGATACCCTGAAGCCATACCTATGGGAACTGTTACGGCTCAGGCTGTGGCTAAGGATCTACTTGTTATTTTTACCAGAGTAAGGTTTCCTAAGGAAGTGATATCCAACAGGGGATCCAATTTTATGTCCCACTACATGGAAGCCATGTGGAAAAACTGTGGTGTCACTTACAAGTTCTCTACAGCCTACCATCCACAGACAAATGGAGTGGTAGAGAGGTTTAATCATACTATGAAGAGCATGATAGGTGCTTTAGAAGAACCCCATAAGAAAAGGTGGGACCTTCTACTGCCATGCCTTCTCTTTGCATATAGAAAAGTCCCTCAGGAGGGATTCGGTTACAGTCCCTTTGAGCTTCTCGGTGGTCATCCAGTCAGAGGTCCATTGGCCCTGATCAAGGAGGGCTTGGAGAGTGCTCCTTCCCCCAAGCCAGTCAGAGTGACTGACTATGTGACAGGTCTCCGGAGGAGAATGTCACACATGATGGCAGAAGCAAGTGATAACTTAAAAGCCGGTCAGGCTCTGGTCAAACATTGGCATGACCAGAAGGCCAGCATGGTTCAGTTTACTCAAGACCAGCTTGTATTAGTTATGGTGCCAACAATGCAGAGGGCCTTGCAGGACAATGGATAGGACCCTTCAGGGTGGTGGGCAAACTTGGAAAGGTGAACTATTTGGTGGACTTGGGCAAACCTAAAGAGGCTCCCAGAGGTCTGACCACACGTCCTTTGCGGGGCCCGCTAAGGGACCAGGGCGCTAATAACGGGCCCGCTATTTGCATGCCCGTAATTAGCGCCTTCCCCATTTCCATTGAGCCCTATGGGGGCTCAATGGGAATGGGGAATGGTTTACTGAATGGGGAATTACCGGGTCCTCCAAGGTCGGAATGACCCGGTAAATCCCCATTCAGCCAGACCGGACACGGACCCAGGTTTGGAGGCAGCCACGGTGCTAATATCACCATGGCTACCTCCAAACTCAGAATGACCCTGAGAGTCTTTCACACCAACCGTTTAAAGGCTTATGTCTCAAGAATAGAAGTGGGAGCTTTGCTTCTAGCTTCAGCTCAAGAGGAAGAGGAGAGTGAACCTCTAACAGACCTCCTCAGAGGCCAACCTTTAGATGGAAACATAGTTAATCTCTCTTCTCAGCTGACAACAGGAGGAGTGCAAAGTTCTGTTGAATCAGTTTGCCTCCCTGTTTTCACTATCACCAGGCTTGACCCCTTGGGGCCAGCATGATATTCTCACTAGTGACTGTTTACCTGTGAAAAGCAGAGGTTACAGAATGTCAGAACATGTGAGATCCCACATCAAAGGAGAGGTCAACAAGATGCTTGATCTCTGGGTTATAGAGCCATCTACAAGTCCATGGTCTAGTCCAGTTGTTCTAGTCCCAAAGGCAGGATCCAAGGAGTTGAGATTCTGTGTGGACAATAGAGCTCTAAATGCAGTCACTAAGACTGATGCCCATCCTTTGCCAAGAACAGATGAACTGGTGGATAGACTTGGTTCAGCCAAGTACCTCAGTACATTTAATCTAACCTCAGGCTATTGGCAAATAGCACTGACAGACCATGCCAAGGAGAAAACTGCATTTTCTGCCCCAGAAGGCCTCTACCAGTTTAAGGTTATGCCTTTTGGACTAAGGAATGCACCTGCTACATTTCAAAGGATGGTTAATCAAGTTCTGAATTGGATGGAGGGCTTCTGCATGGCATAATTGGATGACATTGCAGTGTTCAGCCCTACATGGAAAGAACATATTGATCACCTGGGATATGTTTTGCAGGCTCTTGAGCAGGCCCATCTGACCATAAAGGCAAGCAAAGGTCAAATTGGTCAGAGTAAAGTGGTCTACCTTGGTCGTGTGGTAAGAGGAGGTGAGATAAGGCCATTGGCCAGAAAAGTACAAGCTGTGCAAAACTGGGCCACTCCTACTAGTCAAATCCAAGTGGGAGCTTTCCTAGGTCTCACTGGGTATTACAGGACTTTCATAGAGAACTATGGGTCCATAGCTTCTCCCTTGAAGGTGATCTCCTCTCCAAAATTCCCCAAAAAGTTTAAAAGGAATGAGTAGTGCAACCAAGCCTTTGAAAACCTGAAGAAAGCCCATTGTCAAGCTCCAGTCTTAAGAGTTTCTTTTTATCACCATCCCTTCATTGTGCAGACAGATGCCTTCAATATAGGTATAGGTGCAGTCCTCACTCAACTGGATGATAAAGGTAGGGAGCACCCCATTTGCTTCATCAGTAGGAAACTGAAGGAACCAGAAACAAGGTGGGCAACCGTAGAGCGTGAATGTTTTGCCATTGTGTGGTCTCTGAAGAGGTTTAGACCATACTTGTATGGGTCTACCTTTGTGATTCAGACAGACCACCAACCCTTGAGATGGTTAATGCAAATGAAAGGGGAGAACCCAAAACTTCTAAGGTGGTCAATCTGCCTGCAAGGGTTTGATTTAACCATTGAGCACAGAGCAAGATGTCACCACCAAAATGCTGATGGTCTCTCTAGGATGTTTTTAACCGACTAAAAGTAGAGATTCATCCAGGAGTGGATTAAATCCTCCTGTCCCTTAGTCTGGGGAGTGAGGGGCGAGTGTTAGGGAGAATTCTCATAAATGGCTAATTTCCCTTACCTAATGAGTCCCTCAGCATTTTTTCTGGGTTTCTAGGATTTATTTTTTTCGCCTGGTAAGAGTGTGAGCCTTTTTCCCACTCTTACATGTGTTTTGCTGTGTGTGTTTTTACCATTTGCGTGATCTTGGGCTTTGGAGCCTCACCTACTCCATGAGCACCATTTGTGTGTGTGTTACACAGCAACTTCAGTGCAGTCACGCAGGGTTGTCTTTTAGACTTCCCACTGACTCAATTTTTCTAGGACTGACTACTGTCTCCCAGAAACATGTAAAGTTGCCATTAGCTTTATGTAGTCTCTGTAAACTACAGACCCAGTACACCCCATCTTACATGGAGTATTGGAAAGGGTTAATTCTGGTACCTTTTTGTCTGTTCCTCTTGGAGCACTGTTTTGCTCCCTTTACATCAAGACTTGGCTGGTGGCAGTGGTAACTACCTACATTTTTCTACCGCAGTTATCTTATATAACCATGGTATTGTGTTAGGCTATTATGTTAGCCTCGAACATAAACCCGCTTGATCAAATACATTTTATTATGGCTCCGGCTGGGTTTATTCGCCATTTCTTTTTGTTAAAGTCTTTCTCGTGTTTTTCTCGGCGCGCCAAACCGGGGTTGATTCCTTTGCTCGCCATCTTTTCGCGGGCTTCTGCACAGAAGCCCTCCTTAAGGTGCCTGAAAGTCTGGGTAGGCAGGATGTGAGGGAGAGGCCTTAGGACCCCTGCCATGGTTTGCCTTGGTAACCCAAGTCGCACTTCGGTTTGATTTGCTGGGTGACTGTCCTTGCCAGGCCAGCCACCCTGCTGTGTGATTGACAGCCAGGCTGAATGAATGGGGGAAGACTGCATAACAAGTAGGTCTCTGGGTCTGGAAAGGCAGAGTCACCACTGGAACAAAAGAACCAATGAGGAGCTGACAGGAGAGGACCTCTACAACGACTGAACCGCACAGTGAAGCCCTGCTGCAGGCCCGAATCTTCAGAATATGACGACAGAGAAGATCTTCCAGGAAACTTCTTCCCTTGAGCTGGTGGGACCAACCAGTTCGCCCAAACTACAAGCCAGGACACCTCCTCTGGTCGAATTCGCTCTACAGAGCTACAGTGGGCCGGATAGCCAGGAAGGTCAGACCCTGCTTGGGTTTTAAGGAGCGCACATTTTATTTGTTGATTTGCTCTGATGCTGGTTTCTTCCCTGGGTAGTGCAGGACCCTCCAGTCTTCCTACTTCATGTCAGTCCGATAGTCGCTTCAGGAACCGTGAGCCTGCTGGAACTACCAGTAACGTCCGCCTCAGCTACAGCTTCCTCTTCGTTTTAAAGTACTGTGCAAACCCGGTTTCTCGTTTCGTTCAGCCGCAGGGAGTGTGTGTGAAATATTTCTCCAATCCGAGGGCTTGTCCTTCTCTTCTCTTTGAACTAACTTTTCTACCAACCAACCTCACCCAGAATCTGTGGCAAACTACCCTGAACCGTGTGATCTTGAGCAAAAGACTTTTGTCCGATTGACTTTGGCCCTAAGGTTTTTTTTTTACCTGATTCTATCACTGTAGTTCCTCTTGCACTATTGCCCTCAGTACTTACCTATTGGTGTGGGTCCATTTTTATAAACCTTGTCTTTCCCTCCCTTTTAAATTGCTGGAGTGCCATTTTGCTCCTGCTTCATTTTGTGAGTTTAACTTGTCTGGGATTTAAGGGAAGTGGTGTGGTGTATTAAGAGTCTGATATTTAAACTGCTTATAATAGTGTAACATTATACAACTAAAGAGTAAAATAAATGTATATTCTTTTAGTAACTATCACTATACTGGACAGCTGAATTTGCTTTGGAAAATGACTCAGAATTTCGCTCAAAATCACTGCAACTGATTGCCTGACCGATAGCAAAAGGATTATATGTCATCAGGGCACTGTCTTCTCCTGTTTTGGGTGGGAAAGTATTTTCTTTAACTTTGAATCTGGAGTGCATGTATATTTTATTTTGTTTTAAATAATGTTTTTTAGTATGATATCATGAAAGATTTGGATACATGATGAAATCGTTGTAAAAGGTTAATGTTAATCATATGCAACAATAAAAAAATGTTTTAAGAATTATTTTATTTGAAAAGCTTGAGTCACTGTTTGCCTGAATCATAGTAATTGCTGTCCTTTGCGTAACTATTTGATACTGCTCACTTACTCTTGAGAAAGCTGCTGCTCCGCCATCGCTACCACTTTACAGTGTAGTACAGGCTTGTACCAAAGGTGAATTTTTACTGTCACTTGAAGTCTTAATTGTGTGTGGTATTCCCAAAGGGTACTGCATATAATTCTGCCTAACAGATGTTGAGGCATCCATCATCATAAAACCAAATGTGTGCGTGGTGAGCAGAACAAAAGACCCTTGACATTTGACTCACATTAATCATTGGCAATAACCTCTAATGAAGGTTTATTTGCTACAGCCAGTGTCCTGTAGCACTAGGCCCCAATTAGAAATACAAGACACCTGAGGGTTTGTAGCGCTATATAAAAGCCTAATTATTATTATTATTATTATTATTTATTATTATCTCCAATCATGTATATTTCCCTTGATTTAAACAGCATATGTTATGTACCATTGACCTCTATGCAAAAGCAAATATTGGTCATAATTCTGGAACTGTAAGACTCAACACCATGGGGTGTGGAGTTTTTTTGAAGCTCAGAATCCCCTGCTGCTTTTGATTTGACATCATTCGATCAGACAAGCAGATCAGATTTGCCATTAGACTTTTCTCCGCTTAGTCCCAGGATTGGCCGGTATGGAAGTGCTAAGAGGCACTGATTTCCAATAGAATACCAGAGTATTTATTTATTTATTTTACATTTCTAAAGCGCTCACACAGCCCGCGGGCATCGAGGTGCTGTTACAGGAATCTTTTTTTTTTGTTTTAGTTTTTTAGTTGCGTAATTGTTTTTTGTCTTAGTTGCATATTTATAACGCGCTTAAATACCCAGAGGTTTCTAAGCGCGGACCCCGGGATCGAACCTGTGTTGCTTCATGTCATCTTGCTTCCAAGGCGTGCACATTGCCGCTGAGCTATCCTCCCGGTTTTGGCTTCACCCTATGTTTAAGTGCTGAGATTTCCTTGCAATTGCCATTTTGAGACGCCGGTCCTCCTTCTCCTGTTTACCTCGACTTATGCAGGGCGAACTCGAAGGTATATCCAGCGGCCTTACAGCCCTAATGACTTCTCCTTTAATGCACCCTTGATCCAGCTATACTCAGTATCCGCTCCAGTTTTCATCCAGCACTGTGATCATCTCACTAAGTGCCTTTCAGGTCCTTAATACCATGTATCCATGTATCCAGCCGATCCTCAGTCCCACCTTCTGGGGTCCCTCGTCTGCTCCCAACGGGCTCAATGCCCTCACCACGAACGCCTCAATAACCACTGCCCTCTGTGGCCTTGCCTGTTTTTCCTGCCGGCTCTGCGATGTAACTGGATTTGGTTCACCCGCCCCTACTCACAGCACGTGCAGTGAGTGACCTGACCTTCTTGGCCCCCGAAGAAGACTTCCATCTAGATTGCCGAAACGTCAGCAGCATGCAGACCCAGAATTACCATCGGCCGCACCTAACGCTGCACCCATATTTCTAACATTCTACACAATCAACGTCTCCCTTTATCTACACTCTCATGTGTTTTCTGCACCTAACTACAAGACACATTCCACTTACTAGCAAGCTGTCTGTTAATGTATAAGTGGTTGGTTTACACCTTAGGACATCTCTAAACATGTTGTATTGAATGTTCAACTTAACCATGTGTCTGTTTACCACAATGGTCATTATGTATTGTTACGCATATATTAACACTCAAATATTTTGCAAAAAAGAAAAAGCACCAGCTTACTAATAATAAAAAGCTGATACTTCTGTATGAGTAAGAGATACGTGTTTATTAGCAGCAAAAGTGTTGTTTCTAACAATGGTTGCCCCAGTTGTATGGGCACCCGTTAAAGTTTTAAACAAACATTTTAAAAAATTGTGTTTGCATTTGAATCATATTGCATTCTTTTGACTCACAGAAAGTAGGACAAACCCCCTAGTTGCAGAGATTTCCGTGCAAGACAACTCATTACAATTTGTGCTGCGAGTGCCGTGGTAAACTGATAGAAATGATATGCAAGTCTAATCCAATGGACCCGGCATGTTTCCACAAGCACAGACTGTCAAGCAAGGGTCTACGCTTCATAGCCTGACAAAGAATGCATGAATACTTTGCAACCCATGGATGCCTTAGATATTGAATTAAATATTTAGAGAAGGAAGGGAGTGTGTCTTATTCCACAGAAAATAGTGCCAATGTAAATCCCATGAAACACATGCACAGTGAAGTTCACATGTTAAGCAAAAGGAAAGGGGCATTTATATCTATTCAATACAATCTGAAAAAACATTCTCACAGGTTAAGCATGGTTGTGTCTGCTCTCCCTTCCCATGTAAATATGGTGCTGATGTGTACCAGCGTGTGTGTGTGTGTGTGTGTGTGTGTGTGTTTGTTATTTAAAATAAGGTGACAGTGAATTGCATCACACCCCTGTAGGTTAAAGGTTAGGGAAACAGTGTCACCGAATTAGAACGCACACAATTTCAGCACAACAACCCTTAACCTGTGACTATGTTTTTCATATTGGATGGACATTGTGTGCGTCCTCTGCACCCTGGGTCTCTTTCTGTGGACAATATGCCTTCTGACCCGCTTACCCTCTCTCCCATGCACCCCACCCACTTCTTTCCATCTCCCCTCTTCCCCATATCATGTTTGAACTCTGGGAATCCTTACACGCAAAGCTTTTGTAAGAGGAATCTCTCTTTTGCATCGTTGTGTCTGTCTTGGCTGGCAAGATGTCAAAATCCAAGTGCTTGTGTGTGCATCAAAACGTGCTTTCACTTCGTGGTGAGTGCTTCCCTGCACTCTCTTGCAATGCCCAGTCTTAGGTAGGTTTTCAAGTTGCCAAAAGCATTCTTCTTTGCAGAGCGAGACTAGTTACTTATTACCGACCTGAGGTCTCTTGTCATTGAAGTTGGCCCCTTCCTCAAAACACTTTATGCAGTTGACCAACTCCGGCCCTCAAGGCCGGAACCCCGACGGGTTTTCAAGATATCACTCATTAATATTAATGAGGAAAAATGTGCATACATTTAGAATTGTATGCCAATTTATCTCATGAATATTGATGAGGGGTATCCTGAAACCCGGGAAAACTTTAAGCAACTTTCCACGGCACACCCCACCATAACAGAATGCGCCATAATATATCATGATATAATATTGGGAAGTCTGAAATCACAAAATGCCAACCGAACCCCTATCTTGCACAATGCTTTTGTTTTGGTTAACATAATGGGCATTGAGTTCAATCATTCTAAAAGGTAGTGGGACTTTTGGAGACCAAATACTTCATTTGTGCCTTGGGTGCTACAGGCGGTATCAGAATCTGCTTCTCCTCGAGAACCCCCTGAACACCTGAGCCCAGCACTGGAGGGATGACCTGTTCTCTATGCGCGGTGGTTCGGTCTGCGGGCCCATGGTTTGCCTCGGCTTGGGCTCGATTAATATCGATTAAGTGGTGTTTACACATTTTAGAACTAAAGTAAACTGGCATCACTGGGAACCCAATAATCCCGGATAAACACCTGGATAACTGAATTTCAGTTATCCAGGTGTTAGAGAGCCGAATAACAGGGCGAAAAGACCAGGTAACAAAGTTTCCTTGTATATTTCATCCCTTTGCCAGACTACCATCTGCACGTTTGGTTATTGGGCATGAGAAATGTATCATGCGACATTGTTTTTTTTTTTTTAACAGGAACGATTCTGTTACTGGTTATGGGATATGCCTGATAATAGAATGTGCTAGTTCTTAATGTGCCGGATAACAAAGCTTTACACATGGAACTAACATAACAAGGATTACATATTGTGAAACTAAGAGCGTGTAAGCACGGAAGGATTCAGCTTGCAAACCTTTCAGAAAGAACTTGTGTACGTCAATGAGTTAGCGTGCATGAGTGCACGAGTACACCCTTTTGCTTCTGAGCAGGGGATGGAACCTGTTTTGCTCCATGTCATCTTGCTTCCAAGGCCAGCATGTTGCCCCTGAGCTATCCTCCAGAGACTATAATAAAACGTTCCCATGAACAGTGCTTCTGAATTAAAAAAGAAATCTGTTTGGAGAGCACCAGCCCATTGCATGTAAGCCACAATTAGTCTGCCAGACAGTCATTTATACCAGTCACTGTCAAAAAATATCACATTCAAACCAGTGAGGCAGCGGTGAAAGGCCCTCTATCCCACGGCCAAACCGTTAAGTGCCCGCGCCTTCTACCTTCGCTACTGTGCACCTTAGCACAAGCCAAGTGTCTGTTCCTTAATAAAGTGCAGTGTATTTTTGGGCAAGGTTTGTCGACCGCAAGACGCAGGCCCGCCCTCCCCAACATCCCATTGCAGCCCGCGACTCCTACTGTGTTCTCCACACCCAAAGCCCCAATTCCAGCCCTGTCTCTTACGCCGCGTCCCAGTCGCCGATGGGGTTTTTCCATCTGTTTTAGGATGTTAGGTGGGCAAAGCCGTGAAAGGAAACACACGTGAATCAGGCAGAAGACAGACGCCAAAGTGTTTGGCCGGGCCTGTCAGGGGCTTCCCAGCGGGAGTCTAAGGGCTGGGTGGGTCACCGGAAGGGACAGCGGGGAGGTGGACCGGCTCCAAACCACGGTAAACAGTTTGACAGTGAGCTGCTCTGGCTATTTGAGTGACTGGCCCGAGGCGCCGTCAGCATCATGTAGGCGGCACCGCGTTGCAAGCCCGGCAGAATCCGTCTTAGATCCGGAAGTGAGCCTCAGCAGAGACACAAGGGAGCCTCAGCAGAGGCACAACATGGACGGCGGCCGCTGCTCAGCCGCAGTGCAGGCTACAGGGTCACTGCTGCCACCAGTAGGCCTCAGCCTTACTTAGCAACGGCCTTTACCAGATGCTGTGAGGCATACAAGTGAGGGTTTACAACTGTGTAGTATTTCACCGACAGGGCTGCCGTCTTTAAACTGAATGCTGATATAAAATCTTTGAAAATCATCAAAAGGCAGCCGCTTGAGCCCTAAACGTCTAAAACAGGAAATACAAGTAGGAAACACGTACAAAATGCCTACTACATTTCACTATTTGATACAGGCAGCACCATGGAATACTGAAAAGCAGCTTCATTTTTTGGGGCATCACCCAGGAAAAACGTGCACCTTGATATCATTTCTCTGAATAGGAGCTATTGCCACTGAAGGTTTACCTCTGCGGTGTTATCACAATGCATCCGATAGGCACTCTTTCTGCTCTTGTCTAGACGTGTGTCTGTTTCGCGTTTCTTTTGGGCACGTGATCCAGGTACTTGCGGAAGTGATAAATAGTAGCTCTGGGAGCATGCCAGACGGGCCAGCGGATGATATCAGAGATAGCAGGCCGGCAGGGCTACAGGGAAATAACAAAATGGCGTGTGATGGTTTCTAAGTTATCTGGTCATGTGTCTGGGAATGCGAAATCACTGTGGATCGTATGTGGATAGACATGCATGACTGGCCTAGAGACTCTCCCTGATCACCTGCTGAATCCTGTGTCAAGGGAAAGAACTCAGTCACTTGTTGAGTTGAGAGATTCTGATGACAACTGGAACTTTGCAGGATCTTTTTAGAGGTATCTTTTCAGTTATGGCCAGCTCATCTAATGGATTAGCTTGAGGCTGCCAGACAACCTTTTTCCTTTTGTGGAGGCCATTGATATGATTTAATGGGATTATATTGCATTTTTTATATCGCTCTACCTAAGCGCTATAAATAGCGCTATAAATTGCTTGGCTTGTCAGGTGCTCGTCCAGCTGCAGTGGGATCTTGTGCCTCGACATGGAACTTAAGTTGTTAAGCTATTTCATGAGTTCACATTCAGCATTGTTTCTAAAAACTATTAATTCTCCCTCTTTTCGGCACAGCACTTCATTGCTTGCCAGCGAATGTCATGCTTTATAAATACCAAACATATGACCTGTAAAGCGCAATACCTGAATCTAATTTCTCGAAATGTACTTGGCAAGCAAAGCCAATAAACACCCCTTTAAATGGACAGACTCACCTGCTAAAGCCGCTCCATGAATTTGGAGATGTTTGCAATCCCAATGAAGTTGGTGAAATGGTTTCCATATGCCCTGTTATTTATTTAGGCATGCGAGTGATGGATGTGATCTGGGACTAACCAAGCTTTTCCTTTACTTAATCCTTCTTTTCCTGAGCCGTAGATCACCTTACCAGCACATGCTTTTGTTCTGACTGAGAAATCCAGCAATCGCTCTTAAAAATATCAGAACAATACTAAATAATTAGAGAGCCTTCTTTCTTTTCTTGCAGAGTACTTGCCAGCCATCAATATTTGTACTTTCATCTGCAACGCATATAACTTCCTTTTGTTGTCGTCCATGGTCTACCTCCAAAAGCGAAAGGTAAAAAAACTTGAGGAGCAGTGGCTGCCATCTTGGAATGTTAATTCCAGACACTGTTTTGCACAGAGAATACCAATTGATTGACTATGTACATTCATTGATTCCCTGCATCCATGTGCATGTATAACTATTTTAATATTGTGTGTGTATATGGTAGTAGGTTTGTAAGCAGATCCGATGTTTAAAGTATCTGCAATATGTTATGTTTAATGTGTAAGCGGTGGAGCAGCCATTAGATGGAACAAAAGGGCAGCTAAGGAATTCCTGGTGGCATGGGGTACAGAATGGAGAACTATGACTGAGAATGGCATTCAACTAAGAGTCTGGACCTAAAACGAGAAGCTGCAGTTATGTCTGAAATTTCTTACTAAAAAGGGACACTTGCAGGGAAACCAAGCTCACCTGAATACCTTTGATGTTAGAATCAAGGAAGCGAGGAGAAAGAAAATAGGAGAGTTGAGGTCAACGCATGTAGGCTAAACTCTACTTCATTCGATGTGTTCTTAGAGAACAAAAAGAAGATGCTGGTATGCTATAAACAGGTACTTATGTTGATTAAAAGGGAAATGGTGTCCTCATTGATAAAAAAGGATCCAGGGAAATTTTGGATTATGATGACGGGGTTAACAAAGGGAAATATGACAGATGACAGGAGAGTGACAGATCCCAGCGCAGGACTGGATACAGTTTAATAAGGAGAATTAACCCATCCCCAACAACAAACCCTGATAAACCTGAAAGAGCGGCCACGGGTGGAATACATTTGCCCTTGGATTCAAGAGGATGTGGTGTGGGCAATTGCCAGAGCTAAATCCTCAAGAGCTCCAGGGCCAGATAGTATCCCTCTGGTTGTCATTAAGGAAAATATAGAGCTTTGGGCAACCTCCTTATGGGAGCTTTTTCCTCAGGTCTATCATACTTCAAGAGTGCAAGACACTTAGAAGCACTCACATATAGTGCCAATCTATAAAAAAGGGGAGACACTAAACACAGCCAACTTTAGACCCATTGCACTACCAGATTCTAGTAGTAAAATCTTTGGGACCCTTTTATTGAGGGACCTTAAAAGAGAAATAGGCTCACTGAGGTTATTATATGATTTACAGATAGGCTTTCAAACTGGTATGGGTACCCTTTTAAATGCATTCACTCTAGCACTCAAGCACACAAGAGGGCAGTGGTGAAGAAGAAAGCAATTGGAACCGTTTACATGGCCTCAATCGACATGACCAGTGCATTTGACACGGTGCGTCGTGGTCGATTGTGGGGAAAGCTGCTGAAGTTTGGGATCCCATTGAGCCTCGAGAAAATCTTAGCACTGCTGCACACAGAAACATCAGTGAGAGTAAGGCTAAAAAGGGGGGAGCGAAGCCACCTTTAATAGGGACTTATGCGGGTCTAAGGCAGGGGTGTGTGGTAGCCCCTACCCTTTACAACCTGTATACAGCAGATATTTCCAACATCTGGGAGGGAGGAAGTACTAACTCTGTGAGGTGAAGCAGGGTCGGCAACACTAGATTGGATAGCTTTTGATGACGATGTAGTGTTGTTTGACCTCACTCCAATTTGACTGCAGCGCAAGTTGTCACTCGTCCACATATATGCAATTGAAAATAACCTTAAGGTTAATGGGGCCAAATCAAGAGTCCATGTCATCTGAACAACAAACAAAAAAAGTATTATGGAAGGTAGGGGATGAGCCTCTGGAGAGAGTTTCTGCTCTAATTTACCTGGGCTATGAGGTTTTAAATTCAGCCTCCAAGCTATGAGGGGTAAATTACCTCAACTCCAGGTATGGCTCTCTGCGTACAAAGATGAGGCGGATATATGCACAACTCTGTAAGTACTCACTGATTCCACTCATACGATTCTACCAAATGCAGGCGGAGCCCGGGGATTTTGTATGGGCTGGACATCAACCTCAATGACTTGGGACCAAACTTAAACACGTTCCAAGGAAAAATCTACAAAGAAAGCTTAAGGCTAGCAAAATCAAACCAAACTCAATAATACGCCATGAGTTGGGACTAGTGTCACTCGCCGCAAGGGCTGAGCGGAGGAAATTAATGTCCTATGCAAAGTTATTAAATCCACCAGACCACTCACTATATGAAAAATGTGGGCAAGTGCAGAGACGCACCTCTGGAGATTGCATCACCAGCATGAAGGTAGAGATGAATAACTTACTGTTTGAAATAGGATCATCTATGGAAGAGTTGAATGTAAATCCGGTGAAAGTAAAACAGAAGCTGTTTAACTATGATTGGGCCAAAACATCAGAAGACATGACCAAATTTGGTTTATATAAGGAGTATGCAAGATTGGTATATAAGAGGGAACAAAGTCCAAGGTATATACTCATCTTTCCATGCTCCAAAAGAAGATCCTTATACCTCCGTTGTTGAATGAACCAACTCCCAAAACTAGAGAGAGTGGGTAACTGTAATGGTGGTATAGCAGACTTAAGCTGTAGGTTATGTGGTATGGCTGCAGTAAAAGAAAGAAACCAACATTTGGTTTTGGGCTGTATGGCGCTAGGGGAAGATCAGAAGAGATGTCTAGGTGTTACACAGGGCAATGAAGCCTGCTGGGCTACCCTGATGGGAGGACAAGCACAGAGCCGTATGTCAGTCCTATGTGGCCTGCTCTACATAATTCTGGATGAATTAAGTAGAGCGGGAGATGCAAACAAGCAACAGAATAATAGTCTTTGAGGTCGCTGGTTAGTTCTCTGCATAGACACATGTCCTTTTCTCTTTTTGGTTGGGCATTTGATGAATTATTTATAATGTAGATGATAAATGAAAGAAAAGGTGTGTAACAACCTTTCTTTTTCTTTATAAAGATATTGTAATAACGAAGACGCTGGGTTGGTAGAGAAGGAACTTTATTGCAGCAAACCCTGAGCCCAGCAGGACTCTCCAACAACTCAAACCAACTGCTCTTCAATGGAACGTGAAACCTCCTCCACAAGTAAACAGAGACAGCATGAGTTACCAATGCAATACTAAGGTCAGCATTCCAGGTAAGCATTCAGCTCACACTGTAACGGGTATCCAATGTGTTTCTTTTTTTTATCATTTTACCTTTTGTATGCATTTGTGAAAGATTCCTTCTGTTTACAGTTGGGAATCAAAACACAATAAATAAAAAATACATAAAATATGTTAATGTGTAAATATGGTTATTTTGTTTTCTACTGCACCAAATGACCACCGTTGTAGTAGAGTGTCTACACTTTGTAAAAAAAAATATACTAAACTCCCACTGCAATCTTTTCACATTCACAAAATGTTTCTTTATATATATGTGAACTAACACAGGAATACATTCAGAAATATAGGAGCCTCTATTTTGCTTTTGCAACTACCCCAGGATTTGGAGGCCTGCCATCTTGAGTGGCACGTCATGTCTGAAGTTCAAAGCCTGGTCGCCCTACTTCTTAGGGATTTCTTTCACTCTTGTCTCAAAGATATGAGCATTTTCAGCTATAGTAAAGAGTGACATGAACAAATGTCACTCTCAAATACAGTAGAATATTCGTTTGATTTGCCGACCTGATGCCGTTTGTGGGATGTGGGAGCGCTTCTTCAGTGATGGAATTAGTGCGCTTCATGAGATCTGGCAACACATGGATGGAGCCAAAGGCAGGAGTGACTAAATGCATCGAGTTTGTGACGCATGACTGATTCCCAACCTACATCAATGGAAGGATCTTCACAAAATATTTTCTTAAGTATAGTGTTGTATCTGAATGAAGGGACGCAGACCCTTTAAGGGAAGAAGCACATCAGAGTGGGAAGAAGGCGGAAGGGGAGGGACACGGGAGGGAGGGGTTTAGTTTGGATATGTTAGTGAATAAAGAAAGTTGACACCAACCATGGCTCCGTGTGTCATTGGTGCGAGCATGGACGGGTGAGTGACTGGTATTGTTTGATTTTTTTTTTTAATGACATTTCTCATTTTCCGTTTGTCACACTGAAACAGAGTGTGAAAGGACATAAAAAGTGTAGAGCATCACAAGTGGGTAACGTTGGCTCCCAGTAGGACAATGGACAGTTGTCTCTCCTTAACTAAAGCAAGTCTCTTCCTGGGCCACCATCCTTTGTAAATCCAGTCCTTCAAATGGGCCCAGAATGTGCCAGCGAAGCTACAGTTATGCCCCTGCTGCAGGGCACGTGGCACCACAGCTTTGGTTTTCCTCCACTGGCTACCGTTAGCCCGAAAATCCCAGTTCAAAGTACAGTGCATTGTGAACAAAGCCAGTCTTGGGCAAGGAGCTGACTTCTTAGTTCACTGTACACACACTCTCCAGTAGCTTCGCTCCACCAACGCCAATCTCCTCTTCATCACAAAAATCCGAAATAAGACTAAAGGGTGAACATATTTTTCCTATGGGTGTGCAAACTAGGGAATGCTCCACCCTGGACCACCCCACCTTATATTCAGAAATTAGCTGAAAACCTGTATTTTCGAGAAAAAACATTCAAACCTCTAAAGGTTTGGATTTTCCTGTCATCTTGCCATGGGTTGTGGATTGCTGGTTGGAATGTAGCATGTTGCCATGGCAAAACATACACTCATAACTGAAATCATAATGAGAGGTGAGGCATCGTTGCTTGCCGGCAGTGACATCTATGTAACGCACATAGTAGGAGGTGGCAAATGTTTCTCCCCGATGTTTTGGTGGTGATAATCTCTTAGCAAGTCCCCATTGAAGCACCATTCCTATGAGCATCCTACGGTTATTCCTCACTTGAATGATTGATACTAGCACCTGCCATTCCCCTTCACTCCTGCACAGGGGTGAACCATTGACCCTTGTTCAATGGGCAAAAAAGAATAACTCTTATACATACACCTTGAGTTCCCAGTATCCAGCAGGTAATTCAGGCAGGATACCGGGGAACTACCGTACCGTCTTTGCCACCCAACATCCTGGTTTGATCCGGATATTATGGACGGCAGAGACGCCGGCAACTCCCCATTCCATTGAGTCCCATTGGACTCCATGGATGGGGTTGCTTGACCCACCAGCATCGTTATTAATGATGCCAGTGATTCAGGCATATATCTGCTTTTAGGGCCTGATCTACTGGTAGGTCAGGCCTGCCATTAGATCAGAGCCCCTACCGACTTTCGTTTACACTGGCCATGCAGGCACAGGGAGTCACACATTTTTCAATCTCTCCAGTGGCTATCAGTAAGGTGCAGTCATGAAGGCAGAGGGGGTGAGAAACAGAACCACCTCTGGAATGGCTTACAAATAAAGAATTATCATACGCCGGGCTGCATTTGCTGGACGACCTGGCATTGTTACTGTGTGCCCAGGCTGTGTGCCCAGAGTATCCGGGGCACCCATGAGACCATGGCCATTGTTGGCCTGCCCAGAGGCCATACCAGATAGGTTCTTTCATAGCAAAGGCCCAGGAAGCATGTGTGGTGACGCCCATGCTGAAAAACCAAAGAGCTGCCCAGTCTGGACGCATAGTGGTGGCAGCACAAACCAGGCATCCTAGCCGTGCCCCATGTCAAATCGCTTCAGGGCAGGATTGTGGGCCCGCCAGCAGTGTCCATTGAAGAGAAGACCTGGGCTACCCCGTAAGGCTGACTGGGTGACGAGCGTGAGGACGGTGAATTCCCAGGCTGCCTCGTCGTGCCAGCCTGAGTGAGGAAAAGCACCTGGTTGCCTCTGACACAATGCAGAGGGGGTGGCCTGCAAGGATTATGGCAGCACTGAGGGTGCAGTGGTGAGCACGGCGGTGGCCCCATGACACAAGCAATGCTGCCTGAAGTTCCGATGGCATGTTTGGATGCAGTGGTGACCTCCGGTCTAAGGCGCTGCCCAGAAGATGGTATATTGGTTGTTGGTGCGGCAGTAACCTCGGGCGGGCAGTCCTGGCACCCCAGGACAAGGTAAAGACACCCAAGGTATACCAGAGATGCAGTGAGCATGGGGCGGGGGTGGCCCTCCATGCTATTCGGCCACTCTGAAGAACCAGCAGGCTGTGGGCCATTGCAGTGAGGACGAGCTGGCCCCCGTCTGGGGATTGGGAGGAGTCATAGACTATGTAGGTGTGCGGGCCCACGCGTGGGGCGATCGGGTGGCCTCACATGGTGGACGGGGCCACTCATGAAAGGGAACTGTAGGACTAAGATCCATTTCATATGGAGACAGAGCTAACCACCTGGACAGCCCTATGAGGTATTGTAGAAGGGGTAGCTGATTGCCAGAGTCAACCCTTTGAGACATGTATTATATGTTGTATGTCATGTGTGTATATTTATTACATTTATATTGATTTAAGTGTATGCTAAATGCTATGCAGGTTAAATGTTATACATAATATGAAATGCTATGATGGGTTATTTATAACGCGCTTAATACCCAGAAGTTTGTAAGAGCGGACCCTGGGATCGAACCTGTGTTCCTCCGTGTCGTCTTGCTTCCAAGGCGAGCACGTTGCCCTGAGCTATCCTCCCGAGATCATGGGAAATGTTGGAAGGGGTAATATTATTTAGTAATAGAAATGTAGGTGTAGGGTTTTATGATTACGTTTGGGGATTAGAGGGCAGTGTACCCTGGCATGAGGTGAGGCAAGTGTGGCCTGCCTAAGGCCACCTAGGGGTGGGACCACCAACAGTGGCTAGCCTCAGGCCTCATGCAGCAGCCTGTGTCTAATGAAGGCTTAAAGTAAGGACTCAGGACATAGCCTATCTCCTGTTAAACAGCAATGGTATTTTACAGGCGGAATGCCCCTCCCTCTCCAGCTGGCATGTGGGAGGAGGTTTTGGTTCCTATTGGAACTGTCCCTGGCCTGGGGCAAGGGAAGCATACAGGCACAGGAAATTAGAGAGTGTCATCTTATTTATTTATTTGTTTAGCGCCGTAGCCAACAGGCATCAGGGTGCACATAAACACCCAAGACAAAACACAACAGATAGGACACAAGAAAAGAACGTAACCATCAAAGCAGGACTAAGTCAACTATTCAAATAAAAAGGTTTTCAGGAGTTTCCGAAATGGAAGCATATTTAATTCTTGAAGTAAACCTACAGCCAAAGAGGTCCAGGCATAAGCTGCTTGAACTGGAAAATACCTGCTGCTTCTATTCACTCGACCTCTGGCATAGGAGAGAAGGTTAGTGTTACTAGAACGCAGTGATCTCATTGGCTCATGCTTAACCAGGTTTCCCTGAGATAAAGGGGAGCGATACCATATAGGCATGTATGTGTCAAGGTAATCATCTTGAACTGCACTCTGTCACCCACAGGCAGCCAATGCAGCTTTTTGGGGATTCGAAAATATATGTGTTCTGCAAGAGGTTTTTCACAATACGAACTGCCTCATCCTGCACAATTTGGAGTTCTTGAATGCTACCTTTGCCAGCACCGGCCAAAAGGGCATTGCAGTAGTCAATCCTAGGCAGAATTGTGGCTCGGCCTAGTGTTTCTCAGTTTTTATCGGAGACAATGTTGTTAATATGAGCTTCTGCACTAAGACAGGATACCAGGTAGATTCCAGGTGTCTTTACTTTGTTAAGGACTGGAATATTGCAGTTTTCAATAATGAAATTGGAATACTTTGCATCAAGTTTAGCCCTGCCTGGGTTGAGCCAGATATCATAAGTTCTGTTTTGGAACTATTTAGCCACATCCAATGCGCCGGCATCCAGTGTTTGATGGACTTATATATAAGGGTTAGCCTGTCTAAATCTATGTCATAGTCACCATTCAGTTACAACAACAACTGGGGAAAATCATCATAGTTTGTAAACTGCACTCCCATTTGTGTGAGCAAGTCACACAGTGGTTTATTGTACACATTAAAGTGTGTGGTTGACAAGCATGCACACTGGGGAACTCCAGGGTATATTTTTAGAACTCCTGCAAATGTTAGATAATCTGGTGTTCCTGAAATTGCAGTCACAATTTTGTTCAATATTTTTAAAAGGAATTGAACATTAGTAATTGGTCCTAAATTAGCAGCCTCCCTGGGATGTAAACACATTCTTTTTTAAAGAGGGGTAGCCATGACCTGCTTGATAACACCTGGAACAGTATTATTTGCAAAGGAGGCATTCACAAATGGTGTAAGAAAGGGGGCAAACAATTGTATATTTCCTATGATAAGTTCAGATGAATACTATCTACAGGACAAGTGGTGGGAAGCATCTTTCCAAGTGTTCATTCTATATCAGCCACATTGATAGATTTAAAGGAACGTCTTAAATGAATAGGGGTTCCCTTGACTTACAATGGACTGTGCTGTGTATCTGCGAACAGGTCATTCATGATTTTCTTATGATCTTTGCAAATTTTATCAGAAAATGCGTGTTGTGCTCGAATACAATATACCTTGGTGGGAATTAAAGATTGTGGTTGAACCTTAGGTTTTTCCAACTTTTTTAGAAGCTGAAAGAGCTTTTTGGCATTATTTTCACAATTATTAATTTGTTAAGGTCATGTTTCTTAAGTTGCCAGCTTAGTAACCATTTCCTGGGTTTTCCATGCATCTCTAGAATAGATTACTGTGTTGCTTACTGTATTGGTCACAGAGGCAGAGGGAATGGGGAAGAGTGCTAGCCCTACAATTACCTATTATGGGCATACAGGCACAGGAAATGAGAAAGAGGTTTGTCTCTTCAGAGGCTTAGAATATTGTCAGTTAGATAGACACTGGGAGAGGGAAGAGCACAGAGTCTCCAAATGCTTCCACTAGGGTTGGTAATACAGGAAGAGGGAGTGGCAAAGGACATTATGTCTACAAATGTTGTGCATTAAGGCAAAGGAAGTAGGAGAGAGCACAGTGGGCCTCATTACACGGAATGCGGTAAGGGTTTACCGGTACCGGTAAGGGCACCGGTACCGGTAAACCCTTACAGCCTTACAACGAGGTCCCTTTGCGGGACCCGACCTCAACGGCAGGTTTTACCAGCCGTTAAGGAACGGGCCCGCAAAGGGACCTTGGTGATAATTAGCTCCTTCCGCATTCCCAAAAATGGGAATGGGGAAGTGCCTTGGTGAATGGGGAATTACCACCCCCGCTCACCTTGGAGTAGGGCGGTAATTCCGCCATCCACCAAGGTGGACACGGTAAAATACCGGCGGCAACCAGGGCGCTAATAGCGCCATGGTTACCGCATACCGTGATGATGCCCAATGTTTACAGCTTGACTTTCAAGAGGACCCATTCCAAGTGAACCTGAGAGGTCATTCTGATGAACTGTTTGTACCTCTTCATCTTTTTCCACTTGTCATTGGAGCGTCCATGGTGGAACTATGTTCATCATTCGTTAGTTCCCTTCTCTCTTCTTCTTCGGGCATTTTTGGCCAGGACCCCTGACAAGCAACTATCACCTGGGGTTATGGGCATACCAGGACTACCTGCTCCTGGGAGTCCTGCTGCAAAGTCCCCACTTTAGAATATTTGTATGCAACGCCCTCAGTTGCAACATATTCACTGAGCTTAAGTAGAGGGAGGCGACCAGCTACACGTCCAGACCTGATTTTAGACACACAGGCTCTAGTAATAGGCATTCTCATAAGATCGCCTGAGTGCAGCGAACTAAATTACAAGTAGATGGAGAGGCGATAGAAAAAGGAGCCCCACTTACATCCACCAACGAAAACACCTGAATGGATCAATGAAAACAATATTACAGTGTATATCCTGTTTTCAGTCAATCCAAGGACTGCAGGGACACATGTCACTCCCACTACCTCTAATGATGGTCTTAAGATGTGGGATACTGCTTTTTATGAAAACAAAAAGGAACTCTTTGCAGGCTTTATAAGGTATAATAGACCGCAGAATACAAAGCACGTCCTTCAGTACATGTGCACATAGCACCCTGCCACGGCTGCACCGGATGTAACCTGCCCACAAGCACATACAAACATGCAGAAGCCCAGCCTGTATGGCCCACTGGACATGAACATTGACATGCACGGCAGGCGTGCAAACTGTCAAAGGGAGACCTAGTTTCTCGTTGACTGTTCAAACCATCCCAGGTGCTCTCCCTGGATTGGGGTGGCACTCCTGAGCTGGTGTGGCTCCTCCATGATGGGCCAGGGTTCCTGTGGGTTGGTGCCCACTCGCCCATTTTGAACGAGCCACCCATGGCCGAAAAAACTATCTATGCCAGTAATCGTTGCTTCGAATCAATTGCATGAAGGCCGCCGCACCGTAGGTTGCCCCATCTGTGCCATTAATGATCACTTTAACTCACAAAATTGAAAGTGCCGCCACACCCTATCTATTCCATCTACTGGCAGAGATAGGTTGTGTCAGCAACTTCATGCATGTGTCACAACCTATCTATGCCAGTAATGGTCACTGTAAATCCCATGCATGAAGCTGATGCCACAAACAATATATGCCATCAGTCTCTATTCCAGAAGTCCCTTAAGGGATTTGTACAGTTGGTCACAGTTAATCCCTGTTGGAGATGATACAAACACATACATAAACACACACACAAATATACACATATACACAATCGCATATGCACTCTCCGATCCAACATAAATTGCATGCATACATGCACAGCTACAGACTCACTCAACTAGCCATTCATGCGCACACACACAGCCAATGCATTACATACAGACACATGCATACCTATTGTGATGAATCTAGTGAGCTTGGTACTGGTTCTCCAGGGGAAATCCCCCGTAATGGGGCCAGGGAAAGACAGGAGCTACCTGACTCTGACCATGGGGGTGGCTATCTGTTGGAGGACCAGATGGGGGAGGACAACCTTTGGGGAGGTGAAGAGAGACCAAGGAATCAGAACAAGTCCTTACCCATTTTTCTAGGTAGTACCCAGTTGCATTCCCCCATTTTTATATGGCCTAGTGTCATGTGGATGAAGAACAAACACTAATTGTTGGCCACCAATCTTATATTTGTTCTTCTGACTTAAACAGCACTGAAAGAATCAGCACTGAGACCTGTGTACTCCCATACACGTTTTACAAAACTGAGACAAAGAAGAGGAGTGGAATAATGAAGATTGCCAAGAGCAGCAAACCACTGCCACGGTCTAGACGTTGGAACATACTAACAGGTGCCGGGCCATTCAAAAGCAGAAGACCAGAACAACATGAGAGATCTGACTCTCCCAGTGCTAGTTGGGACATGGAGGGAAGTGAGGCCGCCCAAAGCACAGAAACGGGTGAAGACGGTATCCGGAGAGGTCAGATCGAGAAGTTTTCACTGCGTTGCCAGGAGGAGCAGGCGAACACAGAAATGCAGACCAGACACGCTCCCAGACAGCAGACGGAATGCCAAGAAACTCGAGAGATGCGAGGCATGCCAAAGCTGCCAATGACAACTGGTAAAACCAGAGATGGGGAATGGGTTACCGGAGCGCTTCAGGCTGAATGCTGCATACTGTTAGCACTGCAGAGAAACCCTTACGGGAGAATAGGGACATTAAATTTAACTGAAGGGGGGAGATGACCCATGGTATAAGAAGAATAATTTCTTGGATACAAGAATGAGCACTTGCATGCAAATATTGAACATACTAAAAAAAGCCTGACAGGGAAGTAAACGAGGCACTCGCCGAGTCTGGAACTGACATCCAATTCAATCAGCGAAGGAGAGTAAACAAGACACTTAGCGAGTCTGTACCCAAACCTAACTACACCAGCAAAAATCCCTGGAAGGAGAGTAAACCATGCATACAGCAAGTCTGTTACTCGCACCCATGTAAGCAGAGAACAAAGACCCTGGCAGGAGGGCTAACAAGGAACTGGAGAACCAGGACAAAGAGCCCCTCCTTTTTGTTTTTATATTGTGGAAGGCTGAAAGAGCCGAGGAAGAGATACCCCCACCTTGTTTTGGTGTGAATCATAAGGGAAGAGCCATACCCTTTTTTTCTGTAGCAAGATTGAAGAAAAGCCAAAGAAGCAACTGTGAAATGTACCTATATGTGACATTACACACATTTGTGAAAACAGAGAACGCTCAAGGGAAGAACCATCAGCCTTGGGGATCCTATACCAAGAACATTGTGAACAACCAGAAAGTCTCTAGGGGAAGGGATGATCCCTCCTCCACTGGAACCTCGTGTTTCCTTTTCTTTTCCTCACATTCAAGTCTTTCTGTTCGGAACATTGAAAAGAAGCTGTTGGTGTACAGCTCAATTACACTCCCCTGCAACGTTATATTGAGTTTAGTGTGTGAGGATCAGTTTAGGATTTTCCGACACAGGACGGAGAACTCTTTTGATTCAGACCTCCTGACACAGGCGTTCCCTACTTTTGATTAGGCAGGGAAGCTCCTCATGGAGTTAGGGACAGGTAGGGTTTCACCAACTCCTCATTTTCTTTTAATAAAAGTATTTGAAAATCACAGAAAATGCCACTGTGTCTGAGTCTTACTCTTGATCCCTCACAATATATACATACATAACTCCATACTCACAAGTCAATACTTACCTTAGGTCTTCTTTTCATTGGGGCACTGCACATGTCCAGCAGCACACCTGAAGTATGAAGGCGTATGGAATCGGTTCACACCCGGCTCTCTGGGCCATGCCAGCACCACATATTACACAGCGCCAACAGGGCTTTCATGGCAACCCTTTGAGTGGCGCTCTGCGTTGCACACTTCTGTGCGCCACTCAAAGATTTTTTGCCTGATGATATGTTTTTAAAAACAACCCTGTGAGTGGTGGGCTGGATCTTGTTCTTGCGCCACTCGCAACTTTGTTGTCTTTTTCATTATCCGGTCTGGCACTCAGTCAGTGCCAGTCCTTACTGAGTGCTCTCCCTGTGGGCATCAATGGGGGGGCTCCCGGGGACAACAGGGAGGAGGGGCGCATGTCCACTCTGCCACCCCTTTGCTCCACCCCCGGCCCCCCAGATCAGTTCCGGTGATCGCATTAGTGAGGTGCAAAACCTGACTATGCAAATCAATGTCATGCAGAACTCATGAACCCCCGCAGAGAGTCCCTGAGGCTTTTGGGGTGAGCACTGATTCCCGGCCACCTTCCAGCTGTGTAAAAAAAAACACGTACAGGTCTTAATTGCATGTGCACATGCTTTGATAATCCCAAGCATGCAGACAGAATATTTGCATGGACCACGCCTACAACATGGTGGCCCATATTTGCACAGGGAGAACACACATTTGTAATGAAGCCTCTGGTCTCAAAAATTGCTTGTGTCATCGTTTTCTCTTTCCTCCACACGGAAGTTGGGTGCCATGCAGACATGCGCTGTGTCGCCCTTCCTCTCCGGAGGTGATTGCACGCCAAGGAGATATGATCCTCGTCGTTTTGCCAAAATATTTGTCTTGCTGAATAAATACATCTTACTTGTTCCAGATCTTTCTTCCAAATGTTTACTTAATAAATAATTCTTTGAGCCGCCTGTCAGGGGGGCGTACTTCTCTGTTTATTTCCAGCAAGGGACAGTAGGGGCTGGACTGCCGGGAAGTGGTGGGCCTGCGACCGGAACTCAATGTAAGAGGCATTATTTATAGAACTCCGAGCAGCCCTTTGCCAGAATCAACCGATGAAACATGGATCTGGTCCTTAAGGGATAGCTGGCCTGGCTATCCGAAAAAGAGCAGCGCCAATTTCTTCCTTTAAGCAGTTCTTCGACTGTATATAGAGATTGATGTGTGCTTATTGTTTCAGATTCTGATTGGTTCAAAAGACTCCAGGGAGGCAAACCGAGCAAATATAATATTGCGATAATAGTAAAAATCACAATGGGACTCATTCCAAGTTTGGCAGTGCTGGAAAATGTGTCAGTAATTTCATCACTGTGCCTTTTTTTAGTGCTAATGGAATTAACACCTTTTTTCGCCACACCATCGAATTATCCCTGTTAGTGGATTTGCTGCCGGGTGAATTACCTCCTGGTAAATCAGACCATGTATGGCAGTAAGGTGGTGGATTAAACTCTAGCTTGTGGAGGTAAATTCTTCACTTTACCTCTAACAATCACTGGATTTACCCGCTGGCTGTAAATTCCAATGGTAGCTAATGGACTCCAAAAATGGGGAATTATACAACCGTACCACCATTTGTAATTCTGTGGTAAACCCAGGAAACCAAGTAGTGATAACGGTAATCGATTTTGGTGTTAATTCAGTGCATTTACTGCCGAATCGCCACCAAACCCGGAATGAGGCCCATTATCACCTAGTGCTTCATGTCCGTTTTAACGTGCTTCTTTGTGCTATAACAATTGAGGCTAGTATGCATTGTTCCATCTGTGCATAATATTTCCAGTTAGACCAATATAAGGTATCAAAAGCTGCATTTTGTGTGAATAGGTGTAAGTAAAAGCCTAATAAAATTGGTACATAGTAACCATTTTTTCCAGGATGGTTCTTCCAGTCAAACTATCGCAGAACGCCACATATTCATGCCGAAGCAATTGGTCTAACATAGCCAGGAGCAAAACGAATTAGTCCTCTTTTGTGCCCCACCTCTAATCATGCACCTGATTAATATATCTCTCTTCCCTTGATTTGATACATGATATGATATGATATGATATGATATATGTCATTTATGATGCGACTGTACACAAGTGTTTCTAGGCACGACAAGAAAAGGGAGGGAAGACAGAGGGAGGACAAGACAAATCATCTTACTAGGCCTTGTGTCATTCAAATCGTGCAAGTGCAGTAACGCAAAGTGCAGGGGAAAGGGAGAGGGGGAAGTGCAATCAGGGCAGCATTGCTCTGAGTAAGTGCAGCCAGGGCAGCACAGCTCTGGGTAAGTGCAAGGAGGTAGGAGACTGTAGAGGTTACAGCGACAGCCCCTAGTGCGCAGTAGGCCCGGTAGCAGTGCAGGGGTGACTGATCATGGAGGAGCCTGGTACTGAGTCAGACTCTGAGGGTAGCCAAGCAACCAGATGGAGCAGCAGACAGGGAGGTCAGCAGTGGAGGGAGAGAGAGAAAGTAAAGGAGAAAGAAGGTCTTGAGCTGCTTCCGTAACTTCAGGAGAGACATCTATCCTGCACTCTCTGCCTGGACTCGCCTTTGACCCTCTGAGAATTGGAGGAAGCTGAGCTTCAAAGGAAGGTATTATTGAAGAGAGAGTTGGATCGAGTGGAGGTACAGCACCAGAAAGCCGTGTGGACGATGCAGAGGATCGTGAACTTGATTCTTGCAGCTACCGTGATCCAGTGGAGAGATTTCAGGGCTGGAGAGATACAGTCCCTGGGCTTGAGGCCAAGGACAAGTCTTGCAGTCATGTTCTGGATTAGTATCAGAGGGCGGAAGAGTAGAGGAAGGCAGAAGGAGAAGGTGTCTGTTGCAGTAGTCCAGACTAGAGAGAACCATAGATCTGGAGACAGTGAGCTTCTGGATGAAAGTGAGAAAAGGAAGAATACCTCTGAGGAGGTGCAGCTGTTGGGGGCCTTCTTGGCAAGCTCTGTGCTGTGAGGAGAGAAGGAGAGAGTGGTGTCGAAGATGACACTACGTTTATTTGCCTTACAGGAAGATGAAGGAAGAGCGCACAAGGAGGGCGGCCAGAGTGAGAGAGGGAAAGCGGGAGCAGGGGTCCCAATGAGAAGGAACTCAGTCTTACTGACATTAAGGCAGAGATCGTTGGAGGGGCATCAATCCTGAATCACAGATAGACAGTCAGGAATGAGCGAGAGAGGAGAGGAGTCTGAAGGGTGCCTGAAAGAAAGATGATTGTCATCCGCATAACAGTGTAAGTTAGAGGAGAAGGTAGAGATTACGTGGGCCAAGGAGCTAAGTAGACATTGAAAATCCAGGGAAAGAGGATAGAGCCCTGAGGAACACCACATGTGGAGAGAGAGGTAGTGGAGAGAAAGGACCCAAGTTGCACCTGCGAGTGTCTGTCCAGATGGAAGGAGGTCAATTGCCCCAGGAGCTTGATCCATGATTCCCAGGTTCTCACAGAGTCGATTGATCAGGAAGGCGTGAATGACCATGTCAAAGCAGAGGAAAGGTCAAGGAGGATGAGGACTGAGGGAAGGCTGGAGTCAAGATTAGAGAGAAAATCTTCACAGGTGTTCAGGAGAGCGGGTTCCATGCCTCTGGCTGCTCTGAAGCCAGACTGCTGGTCATGGAGGCAACCAACATATTCAGTCTGGGATATGGGCAGCTTTTCCAGGAGTTTGCCCAGGAAAGGATTGATAGCGATTGGACGATAGTTTGCCAGACAGGTAGGATAGGCAGAAGGATTTATAATGCGGGGGTGCACAAGCCAGTGCTTGAGGAGAGAGGGGAAAGAACCAGTGCCGAAAGAGTGATTGCATAAATCGGCCAAGGCTAGAGTGGGATTGTCAATGTGGTCCTTGATGGCTCTGGAGGAGCAGGGAAGCACCTGTTTGGATGACACTTTCATAGATCGGACTTGTCTAGAAACACCAGCTGAGAAGGTATGTGGCAGTGCTGGGGTGGGCTTTGCCTGAGGGCAGAGAGTTTTAGGTGAGAGGAAAGCAGAAAGTGGTCAGTCCAAGAGAGAGGAGTGGTGTGAGGCTTAGAGAGGGGTATGTCTGAGGAGATGAGACCATAGTCAGCATGTCCGGCAGAGTGTGTTGGACCAGAGTGTAGAATGGAGAGAGAGAGTGTGGCAGAGGTTGAGGAAAAGGCAAGAGGAGGGATTAGAAGCACCCAGGTGGATGTTGAGGTCTCTTAGAAGGAGACGTTGAGAGGTAGAGGCAAGGAGAGAGGAGGAGTGGTCAGCCCAATCTGGAGGATGAGGGCTACTTGGCCAGGGTGTCTGTAGGTGGCTACAGTCAGAGAGAGGCCAGGCGAGATAGAGAGCCTGCAGTCCAAGCATTCATAGGAGGAATAGGCCTGCATAGGAATGACAGATGCAGGGACCCACTCTGGAAAGATAAGAGCTACTCCACCTCCAGATTGGTTGGTTCTGGGCTCAGAGAGGATATTGCAGCCATCAGGGAAGAGAGTGTCTAAGCATTCGACAGAGCTAGCCATGAACCATGTCTCGTGGGAGTGAGGACATCCAGGTCAAGTACTTCGAGGAGGTGGCAGAAGTCAGTGGAGTGTTTGACAGCAGAGTTGACAGTAGCGATGTGGAGCAGGTTGCCACATTTGAAAGACTTCCAATTTGGGGTACATGAGTGAGGTACACCCAGTGGCAGAGGGTCCCGAGAGTGGGCAGAGGTGGTAACAGGTGGTGGCATAGTAGCCAGAGAGGATGAGGATGGTGGCAGTGATATGGCAGAAGAAGGAGTTGGCAGAGGAGCCAGGTTGATGCTAGTAGGAGTAATGGGAGAAGGAAGGAAGTTGATAAGATGGGTGAGGCACCTATCGAAAAGGAGGAGATTGGGCTGAGGGACCTGGACCAAGATGGTGCCATTCATATAGACATTAATGATGGTCTTGGAGAAGTGGAAGGAGGGCAAGAGGACCTCCGACCAAATGCCACCATTAACCCCTTAAGTGCCAAGGGCGCGTTATCTCATCCTTGACATTACCTCGTAGTGCCAAGGACGAGATAGCTCGTCCTTTTCGGCACCTTATTTTGAGCGATCCCTGCAAAGCAGGGATCGCTCAAAACTGTAATAAAACCCCCGGGCTATGTGAGGGGGAGGTGGTGAGGTATTGTTTTCACTGGGACACCTGTGGGAACGCGGGACAGTAGGCCATGTGTTGTCGGGGGGGTGTTTCGATGGGTGAGCCGAGTGAAATGTGCGGAAAATGCGTTTTTTATCCCACATTTCGGACTTTGCAGGCGTGTCTGGGTAATAAATTCTGGGCCGATTTGCGCAAATCATACCGTTGCGGATTACCACGGGTGTCATCTTTTCGGAAATGCTTGGGGTTCCCTGTTTTCTTTGGTGGCTTGGACACCCGAGGCCCATATCTGTATGGTGTGCCCGTCTGGAGAAAGTGTGAAATTCAGGTGTCAAAACAGACTTTGGGTTACCTGTGTTTTAGGCTTTCCCCTTGGCGCCCAGGTAGTTGCACCCACACATGTGATGTACCATTTTAATCGAAACACCTGTGGGAACGTGGGACAGTAGGTCATGTGTTGTCAGGGGCGTGTTTCGATGGGTGAGCTGAGTGAAATGTGCGGAAAATGCATTTTTTTCACACATTTCAGACTTTGCGGGGGGTCTGAGTAATAAATTCTGGGCCGATATGCTCAAATCATACCTCTGCGGATTCCCACAGGTGTCCTCTTTTCGGAAATGCATGGGGTTCCCTGTTTTCCTTGGTGGCTTGGACACCCGAGGCCCATATCTGTATGGTGTACCCGTCTGGAAAAATCGTGAAATTCCGATGTCTGAAAAGACTTGGGTTAGGGGTGTGTTCAGCTTTCCCCTTGGCGCCCAGGAAGGTGCACCTACACATGTGTGGTACTGTTTTCATTGGTACACGTGTGGGAACGCCAGAAGGTATAACATTTGTGTTTGTTTGGTTTTCATAATGTTTTGACGAATTTGCTGGTGCCCTTTGTCACACAACCATTTAATTTCCCAAATGTGACCTACATTTAGTCGCTGCTTTAGGCACCATACACTTTTGTAACTTGCATAAGTCACCTACCCTTGAAAAGGTCTGCCTGTGCTCTTTCAAAATATGTAAGCTTGCCGTTCCTCACCACATTGGTTTTTTCCGATTTACACATGCTAAGTGCATCTGTTCAGCTACAACTAGGGGGTTGTCCTACGCTCTATGAGTCAAAATAATGCAGTATAATTAAAGTGCAGACTGGTTTTTAGACCATTGTGGGTGCCTGTACAGCTGGGGCAACCATTGTTAGAAACAACACTTTTGCTGCTGATAAACACATATCTCTTACTCATGCAGAAATGTCAGCTTTTTATTATTAATAAGCTGGTGCTTTTTCTTTTTACAAAATCTTTAAATATTTATATATACATGACAATACATGATGACGATTGTGGTGAAAAGGCACATTGTTATGTTGAAAATTCAATGCAACATGTTTACAGATGTCCTAAGGTGTAAACCAAACACTTATACAGTTAACAGATAGCTTGCTAGTAAGTGGAATGTGCCCTGTGGTTAGGTACAGAAAACACAGGATGGAAGTGTAGATTGAAGGAGACGTTGATTATAGGTCTCCTATGCCTTGCTAAAGTCTGACCTCATATTTGGTCATCTATAAATAAGGCCGGCTCGTTCCGTATTATGAGGCCAAGGGGGATCATGTTCACGCGAAGATATTCTCTGAGAAAGTGTCTGTGAACCTCAGTTCTAAAACAGCGTTTTTTTAGGTTTAGAAGATCTTCCCCTGTGGTTGTAGATGCTAGGTGTTGTTGGGCCCCTTCCATGTTGAACATGGAGGGGCCTTGTATGATGTCATTCATTTCTGTTTCTGAGAAACTGAATGTTTGTTCCATGGTGAAGGAAACTGGAATCAATGAAACAGCTCTGGTTTAGGGAAAGAGCACGATGGGTGAAAAGGAAGTCTGGGACAGGAACTGGGAGGGTTAGGAGATGTCTAAGCCCAGTCTAAATAGGGGAGGTACAAGAAGGAGACCTCTAAAAGTACAAATGTGATTTCTAGGCCTCTATTATAGCGTGGGCTATACCTTGATGCGGTCAAACAAAAAGAGGCTGCCCGGAAGCGGGAAGGACTGGAGGGCTTGAGAAGCTACAACTAGGGGGTTGTCCTACCCTCTATGAGTCAAAAGAATGCAGTATAATTAAAGTGCAGACTGGTTTTTAGACCATTGTGTGTGCCCGTACAGCAGGGGCAACCATTGTTAGAAACAACACTTTTGCTACTGATAAACACATATCTCTTACTCATGCAGAAATGTCAGCCTTTTATTATTATTAAGCTGGTGCTTTTTCTTTTTGCAAAATCTTTATACATGACAATACATGATGACCATTGTCATCATGTATTGTCAGGCCGTGAGCATAAAACTCCTGTGTACCATGGCTCAGTATTTGGCTTGTGGTATTGCTTGTTTTGTAAAACACTTGAAAAAATGTGTGCTTTCCTAACTGCAAGAGTCGGGGGAATGTAGCAGAGCATTGCTTGTCTCAAAATTCATAGAAGCCATTGCCGTACCAAGCCAACCATGTCCAACACATAACTTTTTTTTCAGGCATTTTCCCGCTTTTCCCCCAATTTATGGCATTTTCCCCTACCTAGTTGTTGACCGACCTACGCAAATCACCCCTTCCTAAACTTGCAATTTTATCTACTTTTCAGAAATATATGCCTTCCTGTCCTCCAATTCGGCTTTCCTACCCTTTTCTTCCATTCTGTCCATGCATGTCCCATTTGCCAAAATGGCCAAAATCGCCTACCTCTCACACAACGGTTGATAACCACATCAAAATAATGTTTTTTCGTTTCCACTCAACCTGTTCTTGAAAGCCAGGAAATTGGGGAATTCAGCACAGCAAACCATGTGTTCCTAGCTCTTACAAGGAAAAAACACAGGATTCTTTGCACATCATTTTATTTGCTTTTTATTGAAAAAACACAAAATGCTCGCCCTTTTTGGTTATTTTCTCTCACATGCCTACAGCAACCTAGGATTCCTGGGTGGCGTTACGACCGACTACATATGGGAAATAAAGGAGCCAAATGTGGCCAACATATCTCATGTAACAAAAATGTTACAAGGCATTGAATGGCCAAATACCGAAATCACCAAAAAGGCCTTGGCGCTGGGGGGAAATACCCATGGCACTTAAAGTGTTAATGGGAGAGGAAGAGATAGGGGAGAGAGCAAGACCATATGAGGGGTCCATAGTTATGGAGAGGGAACGACACAGAGGATGTCAACTTTTTCCTAACAGACTTAGTGAGAGGGATAGGATAGGAGAAAGAGAAGCAGTTTGAGAATATTGGAGAGATTGAGAGCACCATAGAGGGTGCAAGGAGGCAAGAAGAAAGGTGAAGGTGTAAAAATCACAGTCCAAAGCCGATCACCACAGGAGGCAACATAAGGGGGGTTCACATAGAAGGAGGCACACAGGAAGAAACAAGCAGGCAACAGCAGGGGAACACAAGAGCAGTGTGGACGGAAGACGGGTTGGGTGACAAGCATCTGTAAAACACCCAGATTCGACTTTCCTAAAAAGAGGGGAAAAGGCCTCGTTTCAATGCAAACAGCAATGTAAAAACACACAGTTTCAACTGTCCTAAAAAGAGGGAAAATGGCCTAGTTTCAACGCAAACAGCAATGCAAGAAAAGAAAAGCACACTTTCCTAGAGCGATTGGTCAAGCAATACAGTTCACTGGGATTCTTAAAGGTGGTGCAATATGAACAAAAGAGTAATTAGAGTGGTGCCTATCGCACTTACTTTAGCTTTTGCAGCAGGTTGACAGCTGCAGGCTTCTTGCTGCCTCGGCTGACACCGGCAGACACCTTCTGAATCTACTTTTGTGGGTCCTGTCCTTTGCCTCAGGTCCTTCGCCGCAGGGGGTGCAAGGGCAGTGGGGCTTCCCTACTGGGATCACAGAAAAAGGGCAGCACCCCCAATCAAGGGTCTGGGGAGGGGTGGGAGGTGGGAGGGCAACAGGAGGGACGGGGGCAAGAAAGGAATCGGGAAAAAGGATGCCACGTTGCAGCGAGATCACAGAAGTTGAGCACAGAAAGGGAAAGTGATTTTTAAAAGCAAAGCAGGAGAAATGGAAAACTCACTGTATCTCATGCTGTATGTTCATTTTAGCCTTTTTATATAGCCATAAGGATCGTTATCCACCTCCATCTCACATGTTCTTCGACTTGTATTCAATCACGGTTCACTCTTCTTCTTATTCTTCTTGTCCCGGCTCAGGGTATATGAGCTCATTCTGAAGTGCACACTCATATTTCTCCATTTGCCCTATTGCCCTTTCGAATATTGTACAAATGCTGATGTCTTTCACCTCCTGAGCTTTTGCAGATTTAAACTTTCCAGTGCCTTGACCATTGCAAATTACTTTATCATCCTACCACACCTGGTATTTCTTATCCTGGGTTGGGATGCATGTACAGATTACCACTCTTCCCAAACTATTTAGATTGCGGAAAATATATTACAACATGGAGGAGGCATATAGGGCGGTGTAGGGACAGGGGAGAACTTTACAAGTGGAAGTAACTGGCGGGAGTGGGAAGTTAAATAGGGGGCAATTAACCGTTTGCTTTGAGATAGTGTTATGTAGAATACATTGCATGTGCACGATAGTTATAATATGAACTAATGCTACATTTAAGTGTAGGACTGAATCCTTGCATGCCGTGTTGGAGACACAGAACAACAAGGCCTCATATTGTGCTTGATTTTCACATTCCGATTCTCAGGCGTGGCATGGAACATGCACGTACATCCACATATAAATGTATCTAGTTAGGCCTTTGAAAAATTAGGCAGGAATGTGCGCAGTCAAATAAGCGAAAGCGCTGTGGCCCAACATGAAGGCTATGCTCTTGGGAGCCGGGGCAGAGGTCTTGGGTTACCAAAACGTGAACTTGGATTTAGGACACTAGCGCCCCCCCAGAATGATAGTCACTCTATTTGAACGACCAGATGTGCAGGACCATGAGTCTTAAATCTTCATGAACTGGATTGTATTAGTGAGACTCCAGGCATACCACTTGGGAGGGGAAACTGTTACAGGGGGAGCAGAGAACAACATTATCTGTGATTTGTACCAGGGAGAGCCAAGGGTGATGCCCATACAGTGGGAAGGCATGATAGGGGCACCAGCGTGTGTGGGATGACAAAAGAGCTGCTTTGTTTTCAAGGACCAGCTGACCTCGAAGTTATCACCCAAATTCATGTTAACGACTAATTGCACATCAGGTGATTAGGAGTAAACATAGGGTGGTACCATTCGAGTCTAACCAATTGCTTTTCAGAATTTCAAGATGTAAGAGACTGTTACCTCCATGTGGTGATGATGGAGGTGAAGACAACGTGACCAATTGGAAAATGTGCTACATCTAACTATTAGCGTGTAATTAGGTGGCAGCCAATGAGGGTGGAGGATGAATTCTATAGTTGCATGTTTATAAGACACATACCATTTTGAGGACAAGAGGGAGAGCTCTGTGTCAGTGGATCTGTAATACCCTGTCATCCATTTCTTTTTGTATACAAAATAATGCTTTTGTTCTTCTCAAAAAAGGGCGTGGCTAGCCTTTTTCCCTAGCGGGTAGTATTTTCCACGTCTGGTTGTTGGAGAGCTACCCTACATCTGACACTATGTCCATGGTGATACTGGTTAATTTTACCCGTGACCCTGCCTGGTGTTTGCCCATTTGTTGTACCTTTCTATGTTGTTCTATACAGACCTACCAATCTACTGTAACAACCACACTTTTTAATGCAGGCTGCCACATTCCAGCAAGCCAAGTAAATGTCACAGCTGCAGTAGGTCCTTTGGTCATTAGGAGTTCGAAAAGGAACACTCAGACTGTCTGTCACCGTTCCAGCTCCTGTGCCACCTCCTGACTCTCGAAGAGAACACCTCCAGAGCGAACCACGCCACCTCGACCCCCTCCACCAGGTTCCAATCTGTCATTATAAGGGAGAAACAATACAAAAATAAGGTCTGAAGTAAAAAAATCGTTTTTGAAAAACGATTTTAAAAAAATGACTGATTTAGAAAGACCGCTTTGTGCCCTCGACCTACAAAAAGCGAAAATAAGACATAGAGCCAAAAATATATGTACCAGTGAACACCCTTGTGAAACTCAGTGGCCTTCCCTAAGAGCAGGTAACAGAAGAACCATTTTCTTGGGCAGTAAGAGCTGTGTTTTCACATTAGATTTCACCAGAATGATGAAATAGGCACTGCCTGAAAGGTATACCTCCTTCACCTTATGTGATAGCCCACGCCGAGGGCAGGGTATATCTACATGAGGAGTGTGAGCTGATAACAGTGGCAACTCAACAACTTGCAATGGTTCCAAAATAAAAGAATACCAAACCAAGGTTCTATAAAAAATCTAGGATTTTAATTAAACAATAGCAACAATACAAAATGCAACAACTAACTAAAAACACAAGCAACAGCCCAGCAGTGGAAAGGAACACTGAACATGCATGATTTTGTAGAATAGCACTATGGGTAGATAAGCAGGGGTGACACACGTTTTAAAGAAATGTCTTTTAAGAACAGAGGCAAAAAGCAGAGCATGGCGTTTACAAGTCACTATGGTCCCAAAGGTGGATTGGGGTCAGGGCCTCTTCTCAGTACTTTATTCTGGCCTTTAGGGGTTAACAGCTTTGAGCCAGCCTTTTCAGCATCGAACCAGGATTCTGAGTGCATTAGGCGCTGAGCTGGCGTTGATTTGTGGAGTGCCGACGACAGGCCCCAATGAGGTCTGTTGTTCAGCAGTAGCGTTGTTGTGCAGGTTGAGGTCGCTGGAAATGTCCGGTTGGTGGCGCTGAAAGACTGAGTGACCTTGGGGATGGAGAAACAGAGACTTGCCATGATGACTTTATTGAAGACCACGCACTCTACAAATAAAATATAACGAAACATAACATCTGTGGCGAGCAGACGTGGCGGCTCAAAACAGCGTTGAGGCTCTACAGCAGTGTCAACCTAAAGCTTAAAAAGATGGTTACCAGGCTGTGGTATGAACTTGGGAATGCTGGAAGACTTGGTGGGTCTCATATCTGGAGATGGTGGAGCTTTGGCATCGGCATCAAGTGAACTCAGATGAGCGGAGACGATTGGGTACTGATGTTGCAGAGGATTCCGGTGGTTCCCAGGCAGTTGCTTGAATGGTGTTGAAGGTGCCATAACCTGTGGTTTTGAGGTTTGGAGATGCAGGGAGAGCATGGGCTCCCATGCGAGGTAAGTCCTTCGGATGAACCCCCGCTCTACAGAACTTGGCTGGCTCTTACAGAGGGCGCCTACAGGAGATCCTTCACTTACCATGAACAGGGTTCTGGTTCCGGTGAAGCTACAGTAAGGCCAAAGTTCAACAGAAGTCACTCCCACTCTTCCTAGGGTTCCATGTCATTTCAATGAAAAGAATTACTTTGTGGTACTTTGAATTTTTACTTCAATTTCTTTTTTTCATTTGGGCCCCCCTCCATGCTTCCTCTTCCCCTTCAATACCAACCTTACCCCAAATGCCTCCCCACCCCCTTTTCACCCCTTAACGCACAACTACAAATGAACAACTCAAAGTAAGGTCATCAGAGTAAATTACTGCAAATTAATTTACTTTGTGAAAATAACGAGATACTGTTCCTAAGGTATGGTTAGGGGACATAACTCTCCTCTGGCTTGAGTGCCTTGTGTCTTCACTCCCTTGCTTTTGGAATGGATTGCTCTCCCATCAGAGGTCCGAATGTGTATTCTTCTTGCTATTCTATGAGTTAATGAATGAATACAAAAATCAGGGGGTTCACTTCTACTTTATTTTAAAGACAAAATGACACAGAGGATTAGTTCAAAGCAAGTCTGTAAAAGGCCTGATCCCTGTTGTTGGAACAAGTGCTCTTTGCCTTATGACGTCACTCCCAGAGTGCATTCCTTGCAGGAAATTGAGGGAACAGAAAAGTGAAGAGAACCCTAAAAGAAATCTAGATGGTGAGGCCCTTCTCCAGGCCTTCCTTCCCTCTCTGGCTACGCTAACATTGCCCACTTCGGATGCATGCTGGCTTCAAGGGCATTCTGGTGATCAGCACCCATTTGTGAGGCTGGCTTTGTTATGTCATTGCCACTGAAGCACCATACCCAAGAGACCGCCTGAGGGAGGCTTCTATGTCTGGGGGAGGGGGTTATGTTATGTTATATTTGCATAGTTCCTCCTCCCACATTTAATGGCATTGAAGTGCTGAAGGATACAATATGATATGTCATTTATAACGCGCCTGTACACAAGTGTTTCTAGGCACGACAAGGCAAGTAGGGGGAAACCAAGGGAGGACAAAATAACAATCTTACTAGGTCTTGTGTCTTGCAGATCATGCAAGTGCGAGGAAGAGGGAAGGGGAGAAGGGCGAGGGGGAGTGGAAGGGAGAAGTGCAGGTAACTCAATAAGTGCAGCCAGCAGGTGGCTCATAAGTGCAGAGAGAAGGGACTGTAGGGTTGCAGATACAGACCCTTAAGTGTTGGGGGGCCTGGAGGCAGTGCAAGGGCAACTGGACATGCAGGAGCCTGGGCCCGAGTACAGAGGGTAACCAGGTGACCAGTGCATGGGGCAGTGAGGTAAATCAGCAGAGGAGAGGAAGAGAGAAATCGGAAGCGATAAGAAAGGTCTTAAATTGCTTCCGGAGGCGGTTGTGCTCAAGTTTGAGAGAGGCAGGAAGGCTGTTCCAGAGGGAGGCCCCAGGCGAGGAGAGATATCTGCCACCAACTCTTTGCTTGGAGAAGCATCCGACCCTCAGAGAGTTGGAGGTGGATGAGCGGAGAGGATGCATGGCCTTTCAGACAAGAGAGGGGAACAGCACAATGCATGCAGCAGAAGCTGTAGTTTAGGCAAGCTGCGGAAAACAGAGGAGTCTAGTGACTGGAAGCTGAAGAGAGGACATAAAAGAAAAGAAACACGTAGTGTGTTCAAGATTATAGAAACTATGTAAATGCTGGTGGGATTCAGCTGTTTGCTATGGGGTGCAGCCCTATAAGAGGAGAATAGCAGGAATGAACAGGCTATGAACCCTGCATGCAACCTACTACAGTTGAGGGATCTGCTACACTTTACATGAATATGGTAGACACTAAGTGACAGTTGGACAGATATTTTTGCGGGACTCATCTGTGTGCCGTGGGGCAGAGAGCTACATGCAACGTACATGCACAATATGCTGTCAGAGACAATAGAAATTGAGCACACCTCTGACATTGACTCAGCAGTGCTGTTGCAGAACACCTTGTTGTGTATTGGCAACACGGGCCCCAAAGTAGACCACATACGCATGTGTTAACAGTATTGGCCAAGCAGAACTCACAGAAGGCCAGGTGTGTATATGTTAACAACACTGGCAAAGGAGGCCTTACAGTGGGATACATGTATATGTGTTAACAGCACTGCAAAGTTGGCCTTGCAGTACGGCCACATGTGCATGTGCGTACAGCATTGTAAAAGCAGGCCTCACAGTAGCTCACATGTGCATGTGTTAACAGCACTGGCAAAGCACCCTCAAATAGTTGACATGTGTACGTGTTACCAGTATTGGAAAAACAGGCATTAAAGTAGGGTGCAGTGTATATGTTAATAGAATTGGCAAAATAGCCCTACAAGTAGTTCACATCCATTATAAGCGTGTTATGTTATATTTGTATAAGTTGTGTCCTTTCCTACTGGGGATCAAAGGGCACAGCATCCTGGCTATTTTTCCACATAACAGCTGCAGAGACATTCAGCCTAGATCCCAATGCACAGCAGCCATATAAAATTTGAGAACTGATCACATATCTGATACTGGTGTGAAAGCAGATTCCTGTGGCTTACAATTGTGTGCTCTTATCATTCACCATTCCACAACCAGGCATCACTTATATTTAGAAAGTTACCTGCCACCAGAATGATTGAGACAGACAATTATTTCATTTTATATCCGAGGCGTAGGCGTTTAATTGCTACCTCTGCCTGTAAAGAATTTGTCTGGCAGCAGCTGTAACGGGTGCACATGTGAACTCCGACACAGTGCCACGACAGAGCAGTCAGTAAACGTGTTATAGCAAGGTAACTGGGGGCACTATAATTTTGGCATGGAGCATTTTGAAAGTAGGGTTGATAAGAGAACCTCTATTCAGAAACTAAATTCCCACTTGATTTTAGATTTTAAAAAAATTCAAAGAAAGTTAGGGCGTTTACACCCTCACAAATTGAAATCCGTCACAGAACACCTGCAACAGGTACATGGAAATGCCATCAATAACCAACAATATTCATTTATTATAGCTGATTTGAGAAGTCACCTTGCCCAGTGCCAAACCAGCATGGGGCCAGCTGCCAGCACCTGTCATCTATCATTGGCTGATTGCAGGAGATAGTGCTCAGTTGTGAGAGCTGTTGGTTCACACTAAGCCACACAATGAAGGCTGAAAGGAAAGCGGGGGAGGTGAAATAAAAGGTGTATGCTGAAACAAATATAGCAGTAAAAATGGCAGAAGAAGGAAGACACAGTTAAATCAAAAGAACACATCGTTTAGAAAGAAACACAAGAATGAGAAAGAGACACAACATGCAGATTTACCAAGATGAAGAAAGCTTGGAGGAAAGGAAGGTGAGAGAGAAAAATGAAAACAAGGGAGATTAAATGGAGGCAGCAAGTTATTGCCAAGCAGAAAGACAAAGGCCGTCATTAGGACTTTGGCGGTAGCCATGCCGCTATTGGCATGGCTGCCGCCAAAATCGGGTCCAGGTTCGGGTTCCCAGAATGGGGAATTACCGGCCCATTCCGAGTTCAGAGGGCCCGGTAATTCCTCCCTTCAGGAACCCGGGCCCGGACCTTCCCCATTCCCATTTCAGCCCCCATAGGGCTGAATGGGAATGGGAGAGGGAGCAAACAAAGGACCGATTACGAGCGGCCCGTTGTTTGCTCCCTCTTCCCCTCGCGGGACCCGTTCTGTATGTCTGGTAAAACCAGACGTGCAGCGCGGGTCCCGCGAGGGGAACTCGTAATCAGGCGGTACAGGTTTGACGGCACCGGCACCTTTACCGGCGTTAACCCATTACCGCCTGAGGCCCAAAGTGATGGAATTGCATGAAGGAATTACAAATTGAGAACAAGGGTACAGCACCACAACAGGGGAGAAAAGAAGAGGAAAGAAAGAAGAAGAAATCCACAGAAAATATGAGTGGGGTCACTGTGGAATTGAGTACTTAACAACTTTATCCTACAAGTATCTTCGGCATTCTACGGCCTTAAAGAAAGCACTTTGCCAGAAGCTCTTGCTGATATACGGTCACTTAGCTCCTCTGTGACTGGTAATGCACTTACAACGTACAACTTGGGGTACGTTATCACATATATTATAACTCACCGCAGAGTTTGGTGCTTTCCTAAAGGGGGTGACCAATACATTTGCTAAGATGCACTTAATGTGGAAGCATTATTGTATATTATGCCTAAAGGTAATGGCTATTACCCAAGCCGTCTATAGGTGCCGATAGATGGGAAAAGACTAGAATGATTTGAAAGGCAGTCTGCAGTTTTGGAAAATGCTTCTGGTCCAAGTTCCAAGTTTATGTATCCATGCATTAGGAAAAGTACATAAGAGGCTGCATCCCTCTCCCACACACATCACGCCCTGTCCATAAGTGTTCAACGACATGACAGCAAGGGAATTTAAGCGAGGTTATATTTCTATTAATAACCCCGAGAAATTGTACAGGATACTAATAGTGTATTTTTCTCAAGGTGAGAGACAGTGGGCCTAATTACGAGTTTGAAGGCAGGCATGGCTGCCTCCAAACTCGGGTCTGGGTCCGTGGTCCCTGAACGGGGAAATACCGGGCCCGGTATTTCCCCATTCAGGGAACCCAGACCCTTACCATCCCCAATCCCATTGAGTCCCGATGGGGCTCAATGGGAATGGGGAGCATGTTAACAATGGGCCTGTTAATGACGGGCATGTTGTTAACATGCTAGTCCCCTCGCGGGACCCGCATAGGATGTCTGGTATGACCAGACGTCCAGAGCGGGTTCCGCAAGGGGACCTCGTAATAGGGCGGAATGAGTTTAACGGCGCCGGCACGTTTACCTTGCTCAAGATAAAACTACAAATAATGATGGCCGCTATCGATTGGGGAGAAGGAAACTACAGGTAGTCCCTTCTCCCTTTCCATGGCAGTCTTTCGGGCGACCGAGATGTGCAGGGAGCACTACCATTCCCTGCGCTGGCGAGGAAGAAGAAAACACAAAGTAAGCAGGGGGGTTCCTAAATATGTAGAAAAGGGGGATGAGGTAGGGGGTTGGGGACACAGGGCTCAGGGGAGCGCAGAAGAGTGCACTTACCTGATTCTCAGCGAGGGAAGTTGGTGGCCTCTCGCTATGAGGAGACTCGGAACGGGGTATATACCGTGTGGTAAAGACCCTGGTCTGATCCTCTTCATTGGCTGTGAGGCTGTCATCCCCCTCTGGGGTACTAATAAAATATAATGTTAGTTGTGATGTCACAAATAGACGGTTATCACATAAGTGATCTGATGTGATGCTAAAGCAACTAGAGCATTTTGTATGGGGCATAGTCCCTGTACCCCTCTATGTGATAAGGGCATTGCAAGTCACAGAGGATAAAGGGCCTCATTACACGGTAGGCGGTAAGGGTTTACCGGTACCAGTAAGGGCACTGGTACCGGTAAACCCTTACCGCCTTACTACAAGATCCCTTTGCGGGACCCAACCTTAACGGCTGGTTTTACCAGCTGTTAAAGTAGGGTGCCGCAAAGGGACCTCGGTGCTAATTACGGTACCGCAATTTGTGGTACCGTAATTAGCGCCTTCCCCATTCCCATTATGCCCTATGGGGGCAAAAATGGGAATGGGGAAGGGCCTTGGTGAATGGGGAATTACCGCCCCCGCTCACCTTGGAGTAGGGCGATAATACCGCCATCCACCAAGGCGGACACGGTAAAATACCGGCGCCATTGGTTACCGCCTACCGTGTAATGAGGCCCAAAGAAATTAGGCCAAAGGTTGAGGTCACGGAACTCTGAGGTTTCTAGCCATATCATTTATTGCAAGGTAGAGGGTATTTTACTACACATGGCCACACATTGTCATCCCATTTAATCCGTGGCCTCTCGCTTAATCTAATGTAAGTGATCTTCCATTTGCCCATCCATGTAATCAATATATAATCTGTTTGGATTTTAAGAAGTTAATATGCAGCTCCCAATGTGTTGTAGAAAAATAGTTTAAGCAGTTTAATAAAATGCACTTAAAAATCGTTTTCATTTTGTGCTTTAAAATAGGTTTAACATGTAGATTGTCGCTCGCATATGTTAAACTTCAGCAGCGTACACACACACCATTCTACCACAATCAGTTCCTTGTCACCTACTGGCTGTAAATGTCACAGACAACTATTTTACAAGCAAGGAATTTGAAAAGTCTGTCACAGCTTTATATAGGTACTGCAGAGACAGCTGGATTTCTGCTCTCTGCTGACTAAAGCAGCAGGCATTGTGATGTCACATGAAGCGTAATAACTGATTACAGAGTGGTAGTGATGTCATTTTCTTATTGCAGGTCAGTTGTGAGGTCACAAGTAGTCTGTAATAATGCAACTTTTTTCCAGGCTTTTATATAGCTAATGAACGCTGCAATGTGTTGTATGTGAGTTAAAGCACCCCTGTACCATACGTTACAGAGTTACTGCAAGTCACGGAGGAGTCCCGCGACCAAATAGAGGAATGAGGCTGAAAGCTGTGTTCCTTTGCAAGGTCACACAACTCAGAAGTGGTTTGCAATCAACATAGACTGACAGGTTTGTGAGTCAATACTGGGTGGTAGCCGCTTGCCATGCAAGCTAATGAGGGCGCTACCACCCGTTATGGCCTGATAAACTCTTTTTTACAGCTATTAACATCCCGGGCAAATGGTTGAGGGTTTAAAAGCAGTTTTCTGGTGAACAAAACATTGGCTGCAGCAAGGAAACGGCTCATCTTTGTACTGAGAAACCCTATTACTAAGGTAGGAACCATGCACATAGCTGTCGGGGTTCCAGCCGGAGCCGCTCGTCCATTTTCATTTTGGCAGGGAAGGAGAATCTGTGTTGGCGGCGATATGATATGATAGGTTATTCATAACCGCGCTTAATACCCAGAGGTTTCTAAGCGCGGACCCGGGGATCGAACACATGTTGGTCCGTGTCGTCTTGCTTCCAAGGCGAGCACGTTGCCCCTGAGCTATCCTCCCGAGACAAAGGTGATGAGGAACGGCAGAAATGTGGTAAGTGGGGGTGGATTCTGGGGAAATGTGACAGGAGATGCAGGCAGAGGGGAATAGAGAGAGTAAAGCAAGGGTGTGTGATTTCCCTCCCTTCAACTTTGGGTGTATCCCCCCTGGTGGAAATGACTACGATTAATGGAACCTGCCCTTGGTGTTAATATACTTTTGTATGTACAGAGTGTGGTGTTTGATTCCTTATAATACACAATCACAGCAGCACCTCCATTACTCCTTATCTCCTCCTCTTTCTGATGCAAGAGATCTTCCATGTGTTGCTTTGTGGTATACAAGTAGAATGTATAGGGTTGGAGAAAACACATTGAGATACAACTTGTAGATATTTTAAGCAGTTACATTAAAATACATGTAGAATTGGGCCTTGTGGTTCAGAATAAGTGTATAATGAACGGGGATTCTGGCCTTTCCTTACTGAACTCCAATAGTGAACCTAATAAATATGCTAGTATTAATGGCCCCTTATCAAATAATGTCTGAGTTACCAGGGAATGATAGATTAGAAGAATGGAATCTGAAAAAAGGGACATCGTTTAATGAAGTGTTTTGGCGGTAGACGGAATTCTGCTTAGAAAGTAGCCTTATAACTGTGTACTGGCTCTGACAGATGGCATTATAATGTCACAAATGAGCTGTAACACAAATATTGAGATCATTTCCTTTTTATAGTAGAGACAATAACAAAATTAGGCAATAAGCCCTGAGTCTGCGGGCATTACTGTATGCGGTAATGGCCTGCAATCGAGGGGCATTTTGCCATTAGTACCCCAGCCGGTTAGACCGGGGTACTAATGGTCTTTATTTCCTGGCTGCAAGACGAGTTTCGTTTCACAGCTGAAAAAAAAGTTCAAAAAGTAAAAAAGCTACGGCGGACAGAAAAACATAGTCCATTTTCATTTTCTGTGGCGGCCATAGTAAACAAAATAAATGGCCGCCATGGAAGGGGAGAAGGGAATACACGTAGTCCCTTCTCCCCTTCCGTGGTGGCCATTGACTCACATGTAAAAAAAAAGGTAAACAATAACAATGCCCATCATGGAGTAGGGTGAAGGTACTACGTGTAGTCCCTTGTCCCTTTCCATGGTGGCCTGAAGAAACACAGATGAAAGGCGCAAACCAGAGCGAGGGATGCAGTGCGACGTGAGAGGGATTACCAGCAGATAAGGCTCGGAAATAGACCAATAGGTAAGTTGCTTTTTTTTGGTATTGCGCTGGATACTAATACTATAAATTACCCACAACAGAAGATAGCACAGGAGCAACGTGCTGGTCTTGGAAGCAAGACCACGCAGAGCAACAGAGGTTTGAATCCAGGATAAGAGCTTAGAAACCAAACTCAGGTACTGTATTATTCATGTTATAAAAGACCAATAAAAAAATAATATATATATATATATATATATATATATATATATATATATATATATATATATATATATATATATATATATTATATATAAATATATATATATATATATATATAGTTAGGATACAGCAATTCACCGAGGTGTTTGTGACAAATGTTACAAGAATGGGGAGAGGCCACCAATGATTGTTCATTTAAAATGCTAGTGACTCTAATTAAATATGCCAAAAGCGACAGATCAAAAGCCCTGAAAGAAATAGAAGTACTAGAATCGAATGTTTACACAGGAGCTGAATCCAAAACAGCAAATGAGCTCAAGGTACAAATGGACAAAAATATTAGCAAATATAAAGAAGAAATAAAAGAGAGGAAACAGGGGAAGTTCCTTTGTGACAAGGAGGATTTTGCTAGTGGAAAAATATACACTTTCTATAAAAAATATGATTCAATCAGAAAGGGAATACAAAGTCAAAAGCAAAACTTAACTTCGGTTATCTCAGATGAAGATTCAGAGACGGAAACAAGTGCAGGGTCAGCCACAGACACCTCGACCTCAAGTAGTACCAATGAACCTCTACCAAAATAATTTTTTTTAGAGGAAATTAAACTCCTACATCAAGTTGGGAAAAATATGCAAGGCAAAAACCAGCCAAGGTACACAAGAGGAAGAACAGACGGGGAGCAGGGGCCAAGGCAAATCCCAAAAAAAGAGGACAATCAGAAGCCCCGCAGACACGCTCTGGTAAGACCAAGAAACAGAAACAATAATGATGACTCAGAATGCACAAGTTGTCAATTTATCAGAGAGAATATTAACTGACATAGAAACCAGAGTTCTGTCAAAGGGACTATCTTTCTGTCTAACGTCTAATTTTGATTATGCTGAATGCAGAGTGGACCTACACCTGTTCATTAGAAAAACCAGACTGGCAAAATGTTTTACTAGTTTAAACAACAATGATACATCTAGCTACTCAAGACCAGAAATACCATCGGCATTAACTATCAGAGACATATCAACACTATGTACCTTAACATCATTACAAGAAAATGACCAAGCGACAACAGAATTAAATTCATCTGAATTAGAATGGAGTTCCAATGTACCAGAGGATCTTCTTACCAATATGCCAGCACCTAGCCATTTAAGGAAAAAATCGAGGTTCATTCCACCAACTAATAACATGGCACACATAGATCTCTTTGAGGATTTAATCATAGATGATTTGAAAAAATTGGCCTCCATGAACAACAAAATGAACCACAATGTAACCTCAGAAGAACGGACAGCTATAAACAATTTAAAGCAAGATGAGACAATTGTTATCCGCTCATCAGATAAAGGAGGGAACATTGTGGACCTGAACACACAGGATTATAAGAGAGAAGCCATCCGTCAACTCAAACAAATCAATAACTATGAAAAACTATTGCTAATCCATTTAAACTGTATAAAACAGAATATGATCAAACACTTTCAACATGACATAACTACACAAGAAAAGGCATTCTTGACAAATGATTTTCCAATTTTGCCAATTATACATTTTATACCCAAGATCCACAAATGTAGGAGGAAACCCCCGGGTAGACCGATAGTTGCATCAATTGACTCTCTGCTAGAAAACACATTGAAATATCTGGACCTATTTCTGTTTCCGTTTGTTCAGACATTGCCATCCTATATTAAGAATACATCAGATTTTCTCCAGCAAATCGATCAAATACCAGGGAAGCCAGGGTATCTACTAATAACATTGGACGTCGTTTCTTTATATACGTGCATTGAACATCAGGAAGGCATGGAAGCTATTACAAGGTAGCTATCCACCAGATCATTAAGCTTCATAGACCACTCTCAAATGTTATTAGACATGCTTTTTTTCTGCCTTACACACAATGCTTTTATGTTTGAGGGTCAATATTACAAGAAACTATGTAGGACAGCCATGGGCACAACAGTGGCACCCACATATGCAAACCTCTTTATGGGGGCTTGGGAAGCTAAATTGTTTGCTGAAGAAAGCCTACTCATATACACCAATAAGGTGGCTCTATGGCGTCGTTACATTGATGATTTGTTTATAGTATGGGAAGGCAATGAACAAGAATGGATGGCTTTTTTCAATATCTTGAATGCACAGGACACTAATCTTAAATTCACCGAACAACATGATCCAACAGAAGTGGTATTCTTGGACATTAAAATCAAGGTAAGAAATTATGTAATGACGATGGAAATTTACCGAAAACCAACTAGTACAAATTCATTGCTTCATGTGGAAAGTGCACACCCGAAATGCCTAAAGAACAGTATACCATACAGTTAATTTTTAAGAGTGAAAAGAAATTGTAGCGAAAACAAAACATTTGAACAGAATGCCAAAATAACAGCAACCAACTTCATGGCAAGAGGCTATAAAAAGTCGACAATCAAAAGTGCATTCAATCAATGTGCCAAACAAACTCGAGCAGATATCTTCAGAAAAAACAAAGAGAAAAGTGAACAGTAACTACAGAAAACCAAATCTGAAAGTATACGGTTCATCACAACCTATAACAATGGGGCAAAAGAAATCCAGAAGATCTTGTCCAAACGTTGGTTGTTATTACAGAGAGATCCAGATATTGAAGAATTTTATTTATTTATTTATTTGTTTATTTATTTATTTATATTTATATAGCGCGCAGACATCCCAAGGGCATTGTGGCGCTGTTACTTGCAGGATCTTAGTTACAGGGGGTACATGATTGGTAGCAGTTGTTGGCACATTATGACTGCTACAAGTAGATTAGTCATTACAGATTATGCATCTTTGGTTATTACATTAAAGACAGTTGATTGGCAAACATAGTTCTGCGAGAGACCTTATGTGAAGAGAATGGTTTTCATAGCTTTCCGGAAGGCAATGAGGGAGGGCTCACATCGGATTGTGGGAGGTAGGTCATTCCAATGTGATGGTGCGAGATAAGGGAAGCTGAATCCTCCTGCTCTGGCTCCTTTTACTAGTGGCACACAGAGCATGTTGGTATATGGTGACCTGGTTGGCCTTGTGGAGGAGACGGGGTGGATTATTTGTGAGAGGTAGACCGGGGCGGTTGGGTGGATGCACTTGTGGGTCAGTGTCAGAGTTTTGAAGATGATTCTTTCCCTTATTGGTAGCCAATGGGCTAGTTTTCTGGCCTCAGAGATGTGTTCTCTTTTCGTGATACCTTGGGCAGCGCAGAGGGCACTGTTCTGTATGATTTGTAGCCGATCCAGGTTTTTGTTGGAGGTTCCTAGGAAGAGTACATTGCAGTAATCTAGCCTGGAGCCTGTGATTGCTTTGGCTATGTTTGTGCAATTCTCTTTGGAGAGGAAGGGTCTGACTGCGTTGATTACTTTGGCGTGGTACGCAGCTGGGAAGGCTATTGCATTGACCTGTCTCTTCATGGAGAGGTTGAAATCCAAGTAGACACCAAGAGTTTTGACCGAGTCTGAGACAGGTATTTTAATGAGTCGATGGTGAAGTGACTGAATTGGGAGTCTAGATTTTTTAGCGTGTCGGGGGAACCTACCAGGAGGAGTTCGGTCTTGTCGGAGTTGAGGGATAGTCAATTGTCTGCCATCCAGGCTTGGATGGTGTTGTAGAGGTTGTTGAGGGTCAATGAGTCAGTGTCATAGTTGCCAGTGAGGGTGAGGAGGATCTGGGTATCGTCAGCGTAGTTGGTGTAGGAGATACCCATGGCATCGAGGATGAGGAAGAGGGGTTGTGTGAAGATGTTGTAGAGAGTGGGGGAGAGGCAGGAGCCTTGGGGCACACCACAGAGGAGGGTGGTGGGTGAGGCGGAGGCTAAGTCAGAGAATATTTGAATGGTTCTGTCTTGTAGGAAGGATGTGATCCATGCTGTGGCCTCTGGGGAGAATTTAGCAGTGGAGGAGAGGTGTTGGCATAGGACGTCATGGTCTATGAGGTCGAAGGCTGCTCATAGGTCAAGAAGCAGGAGAAGTGCTGGTTTGCCCATGTCTCTGGTGTCGTCCATCTGGTTTTTCAAATCAAGTAGCGCGGTTTCAGTCCTGTGTTTGGGGCGGAAGCCAGATTGTCGGAGACCTAAGAGTTTATTCTCTTCAATGAAATGCTGAACCTTCAGATAGGCTGCTTTGTCCAGTATTTTGAGGAGGAATGGGGCAGTAGTGATGGGTCTATAGTTGTTAGGGGAGGTGCAGTCAAGAGTTGTTTTTTTTTTAATAGAGGGCGGACCCAGGCTCCTTGAGGGAGGCGGGGACTTTTCCAGTGTCAAAGGAGGCATTGACAAAGGCTGTCAGGAAAGGAGCTAGTGCTTCAGTGCAGTCCTTGATGAGGGTATCTGGGCATGCATCACCTTTGCAGTTAGAGGGTTTGATATTCCTCATTATGTTGATGATGTTTTTTGCTGTATGGGTTTGAAGGAGAAAGGTTGGGGGGTAGGAGGCTGGCAGGGGGATAGGGATGTGTGTGTTAGGCATGGCTTGTTTAGTGGCTAGTATTTTCTTTTGGAGGAGGTTCAGTTTGGCTTGCATGGCAGTTTGTATTTTGTCGCACCAGGCTTTGTCTTTGGTGAAATTCTGGTGGGCAGGAGTGGGCGTCTCTAACTCCCTGAAGATGGAAAAGATTTCTTTAGTGCTAGATTGGGCCTCCGAGATTCTGGATTCGAAGGATTTAGCCTTTGCTTGGGTGATTGCGTTTTTGTATTTGGTAGAGAGGGCTTTGAAGATCATCTTATCTTTGTCCGAGTGGGATGTTTGCCATTGTGTGAGGGCACCCTATTTCTCGTTACAGAGTGTGAGAAGGTCTGGGGTGAACCAGGAGTTGGAGTGGGTGGTGGATTTGGATTTGCGAGGTTTCAGTGCATGCATTCAGTGTGACATTTAGGAAAGCAAAATCATTACAATCGGAGTTGTCACCAAGTCTCTTCATAATCCCGACACAGCAAACAAGTCAATGGTTAACAAGCAATCAAGGTGGTTTTTATAAATGCACAAAATGTAAGGCTTGCAAACATGGGGTATCTCTCAAATACTATATACATCCACAAACTCAGAGGAAAGTGATTATTACTAAACACATCACTTGTGCAATAACTTTTGTGATTTATGTAATTACATGTGATTGTAACCTCTGGTATATAGGAAGCACGAAGTTAGAAGTGAAACTTCAAATATTACAACATCTTCGAGCCATCAAAAATAAAGATCCTTCTTACCCCCTTGCAAAGCACTTTGAAGAAAAGCATAATGGAGACATTTGTTCTTTTAAGTATTTTGGCATAGACAAGATTCTACCACACCAGAGAGGAGGCAATCGGGAACTAAAATTTAGACAAACTGAATGCAAATATATCATTGATTATCACACGAAAAACCCGGGTGTCCACAATAAGGACGAGGAACTCTACACTTTTGTGGGAAACTAGACCATTATTGGTATAACTGTTGCAATATAATATTGATGTTGTGTTTGAAAATGTGAGATTACAATACTGTTGCTTAATTTTTGATACGTTTTAGCACATTTTTCTATATAACCCTTTTTACATCTTTTTAACATGTAGGGAGCCTTTTAATACGTTTGCACCTTGTTAATCTGTTACAGGCTCTTTTTAACACTTGAAAAATATGCTTATTCCCTTCTTGCCCTCCTTGTGATCTGATTTTAGATGACCATAAATAGACAAACAGAGATTGTTTGGAATGTTTAAAAATGTCTAATCGTCAATCAATCAGAATATGACCTAATGAAACTGATTAAATATATTGGCCATTATATTCTGTACATATGGAATGTGATCAAATATAATGTAGCTTTCATCAATTTGTGTATTTGGAAATCTAGAGTACTTTGGATAATCACATGGTTTTTATATGGTGAGCAATATGCACTTTATTCAAATAATTGGCTTCTTAGTAACATCAATAAGTCATTAATATTGTTGGACAACTGCTGCTATAATGTGGGCACTATGCACTTTACTCAAAGTACTAGACACTTTAGCAACATGAGAAGTGCAATACATGCATGACGTTGATATAATGGAATGTAGATTACAATGGGCATTTCCACAGGGAAAAGAGCAACAACCTATATATATATAAAGAAGTCAAATACCCCAAAAACTATACTAGAAAATACATTAGCACTGAGGTGCAATTGTTGTGTTTTCATGTATGGCAAGCACTATGCACTTTATCAAAATAACCAGCATTTTGGGAATACCAATGAACTATCAATATTGTTGATGGGTTGCCGTTGTATTATGAGCACTATGCACTTTATTCAAAGCACCAGACATCTAGATATTGCCAATATTTTTAATATAGGCACTATTGAATTTTTACTATATTTGACAATTCCAAGATGGCACTCAGACAAACAGGGATTGGAAACAAGGATTTTGTTTAATGGAAAGTTAAGAAGGACATTTCTATTTGCAAAGTGTTTAAAAAGAGAAGCCTGTCATTTATGTTCACAATCTGACGAAGCCCATAAGGGTGAAACGCGTTGTTGTTTGTTTCTCCTGAACTACTTGTCCACTGTGTTTGCAAAAATAAAGGATGTTTGATGGAGATCCTTTTGTTTGCATCCAGCTGATTTTTACTATTGAGGAGAGTGCCGCCCAGAAAGCTGCAATTCGCTTTCATTTTTTCTTTGTTTGGATATATATATATATATATATATATATATATATATATATAGTTAGGATACAGCAACTCACCAAGGTGTTTGTGACAATAGAGGCCCGAGATCACAGTCCGAGAAACAACAGGAAATACATAAGAAGCGACATAAAACAAATAATGAGTCAAATAACCAAGAGCATTATGCAGAACAGTTTGCAGAGACCATTGGAATAAAACCCGAGTAGGATGAGGCAGGTGAGGAAATAGTAAAAAGCTGTTAGGAGGGAGATTGAAGAAGGTGGAATTGCAAGGAGGAGTGGGATGATGAGTATAAGAAGATGGAGCGGATAGGGAGAGGGAGAGAATTCCAGTGGAGAGGGGCAAGGTGCTAGAAGGGGCGAAAGCGGGAAGGGGTGCATGGTGCGAGTGGGACAGTGAGTAGGCAGTGATCAGCAGAACGGAGGGGTCGAGAAGGAGAGTAGAATGAGAGGAGAGAGGAAAGGTAGAGAAGGGCAAGATCATGAAGAGATTTGAAGATGAGACAGCGGAAGTTGAATTTGAGTTGGGAGTGAAAGGAAAGCCAGCCAAGTGAGGAGAGTGAAGAGGAGATGGAGTCATGAGGAGAGAGGGAACAGAGAGTACGGATTGCAGAATGGTAGAGGGATTTAAGGGGGGCTAGACATGAGGCGGGGAGGCCAAAGAGGAGAGCTGAACAGTAGAAGAGACGAGAAAAGATTAGGGAAGATATTAAGAGTTTGGTGGCGTGAAAGGTGAGGGAACATAGAATTTTGCGAACGTTATAGAAATGGAAGCAACAAGCACGGGAGGTGAGAGGGATATGGTGAGTAAAGGAGAGGTTCGAGTAAAAGTGGAGGCTGAGATTGCGGGTATAGGCAGAGATGGGGAGTTGGAAGGAGGGGGGCAGAGGGGAGGAAGTGTGTTGGTAGGAAGGAATAAAACTTCAGTTTTCTCAGTATTTTGGGTGAGAAAGTCGGAGGACATCCAAGATTTGATAGCAGTGAAACAGGAAGAGAGTTTAAGGTGGATGTCGGGAGTGAAGGAAGAGAAGGAGAGGAAGAGTTCATTGGTCTGTGCGCCTAGGAAAGATAACGTTCTTGTCAGAAAAGGTGATTATTCTACTTGTTGGCATGTCCTTTGCTCATAGAAGGATATGTACTCTTTTAATTATGTTATCATAATTGTAAACTGCTCCAAATCACCACTCTAGTACTTTCAGAGCATGGAGGCTTGGTCATGGAGGGATGTACTGTGCCTCCTGCAGGGGTATCAGACCTCAGTCTGGTTGAGGAAATAAAATGAGTGGGGGGAAGACAACAGGATGGGAAAGTGGGAAATACTACAAACACACTACAGAGGGAGAAGACAGCTTTGTAATAGCTATGGTGAACAGCAGTCCTGTTTGGTGGGCCACATTCTTCAAAGGTAGGAGGTTGATATGTCCTAATGTATTGTGGTAATTGGGTTGTGTTTCCATGGCGGATTTAAAGGATGATGACATACTGGAAGTAATCATTAATAGTGAACACTATAGCATTTTAAATAGAGCTAGTTTACAAGTCAGTTCCTTTTTTGCTGAGAATACACACCATTTTATCTATCAAATTGCCCTTCCTTCATGGAAAGAGATGGTCCAGATTAAAACTAAAGCTTGGTTTCTTCTGTGAGCACCAAGGCAACATTTCATTTTGCAAGCTGGCCATTGATTGGTGTGCAGTGCCGTGTACCCGTCATTTTGAACAGAATGCACAAACGCTAACAAATAACAAGGAATATAAAATAACAACCTCCATATCGAAAATGTGCCCTCAGTGTGATGGCGACATTCCTGCTGGGCACACTCAATGACAAAGTATGTCTCCAAATAGGAGACAAATCCCTAACTCGGAGGTCAACTCTGCCGCTGCTGCTATATCCTACTTTTAACCATAAAAATAACTAAGTTCCCCTTCCCTCCCGTCTTTTTCAGATGTCTGTGTTTTTCTACTGCTAATACTACTGCCAGCAACGGCTGGGATGGCTCTTGAAAACATGCCCCTGACAAAGAGAGAGAGAGAGAGAGAAAGAGAGAGAGAGAGAGAGAGAGAGAGAGAGAGAGAGAGAGAGAGAGAGAGAGAGAGAGAGAGAGAGAGAGAAAACAGTGGTTGTTATATTCAGGGTTCGAAATAGCTGGAAGCTACAATTGAGTCCCCAGGCCAACTGGTAGTATGAGAGCATACCTATGTGACATCAAGTGTGTGTGTTTGGAAAATGAGTGTTAGGACATGTTAAACAGGTTGTATACAATTGACAAAGATATAGTTTGTATCTTATATTGGTGCTACATCTCTATGCAACGCTATATAACAGCTCCTGGTTCCCCACAGGTAGCTCCTGCTTACTGAGTGGCTGCTTTTAGCTCCTGCTAGCCAAATGCTTATTTTGAATATGGCATAGGAATATTGTCTTATACTGAATTTCTGCTTTTTAACAACTTACATTGAGGAAGGCATTTTTTTCTTTGAATACATTATTTTGCAAACATGTTCTTACAATTGTTGCTTCCCTTCTCTTGTGTACATCTTTGGGTACCATTTATGTTCCCTTACTCTTTCATAAGGTATGTTATTTTTAGGAAATGTAGTGAGGGTGTTGGCTGTGGATGTGCCTCAGGGTCCCTCCCTTTAGTCTGTGAACAGGCAGAGCTGGGTGAAGCTCCTGTCTGGTTTGGCATGGCCTGTTTCCAAGAAGGAGGAGCTGACCATGACTGAATGCATGATTGCTGTTAACCTTTCGTAAAAAGAAAGCAATTGTTTTTAATCAGGTGAATGTGACTAACCTCTTCTAAAATGGCTGCGGGGGATGAGGAGGGAGGGATCCTGCCCTGATACGTCACTAGTCCCCTCCAATAACGTATTACAGGTGACTCATCCGAACTGATTCTAAGTACAAACAGGCTGTGATGTCAGAATGTGCTTATAGTGAGAATATGTAGCGCTTGTGCACCGTTTTGCCAAATGCACGATATCAATTCAATAAATGAATAACACATGCAAAAGATACAGACAGAGGTTTAAAGCCCCACTGCCGTATGTTCACCTGGCAACCCTTGCACTCCGGGGCTGTTTCTCTATCCCTACAGCCCCCTACCAGCACTTGACACCTGATCCTGCACTTACCTTTGCACCTGCCACCAGCTGGCAGCACTTTTAATTATTGTTCTTATTTATTGGGCCTCATTACGAGTCCGGCGGTAACCGAGGCGGTAAAACTGCCTGGTTACCGCCGGACTCGTATTACCATTCCGCCTCCATGATTCCCAGAATTACCGGGGCATTACAACCCTGGTTTTCCGGGAATCACGGAGGCGGAATGGTGTTAATCCCCATTCCCATCGAGTCCTATGGGACTCGATGGGAATGGGGATCATGGAAACACCAGCAGCATCTCGTAATGCTGCCGGTGTTTCCTCGTTCGCCTGCAGGCGGGCGGCGTTAAACCCGCCAGGTCAGACCTGGCGAGAACATCACCTCCCGCCTGCAGGAGTCGGGATCAGGCGGTCCGGAAACAACGGTGGCGGCGGGTTTACCGCAACCGTTATTTCCTGACCGCCTGAGTTGTAATGAGGCCCATTGGGCCTCATTAGGAGTCCGGCGGTAACCGTGGCGGTAAAACCCCCTGGTTACCGCCGGACTCGTATTACCATTCCGCCTCCGTGTTTCCCGGAATTACCGGGGCATTACAACCCCTGTTTTCCGGGAATCACGGAGGTGGAATGGTGTAAATCCCCATTCCATTGAATCCTATGGGACTCGATGGGAATGGGGATCATGGAAACACCAGCAGCATCTCGTAATGCTGCCAGTGTTTACTCGTCCACCTGCCGGCGGGCGGTGTTAAACCCGCCAGGTCAGACCTGGCGGGAACATCACCTCCCGCCTGCAGGAGTTGTGATCGCCCGGCATGGAAAGAACGGTGGCGGCGGGTTTACCGCCACCGTTGTTTCCATACCGGGCGATTTGTAATGAGTCCCATTGTCTTTTATTTATTTTACTGTTCATCCTATGTAATGCACTATCCCTTCCCCTTGCACTTCCCCCTTCCCACCTCCCCTGCACTTGCACAATCTCAATGTCACCTGGCCTAGTAGGACCGTTGTCTATGTCTTCCCTCTGTTCCCCTCCCTAGCCTCGTCGCGCCTTGAAACACTTGTGTGTAGGCGCCTTATATATGTCATAGCATATCATATATGGATATTACATGTCACTGTGACGTTCTGTGATGAAGTAGAGGAACCAACATTTTTCATTTTGTGGTGGCATGCCAAGGTGACTTGCAATATCCTTCTTACATACCATGAGGGTATTTCTTTACATGCTCGCACCATTATCTCCTTCGTGTATTGGTCTGATATTCAAGCTAATGCACAGTACCTTTCAATGCTCACATGTAGAAGACATGTATGTGTTCCTTCTTAAGGAGATTTGGTGGGTGCTGCTGAGCTGCAATGAAGATGGCTGCCTAGAATGCAAACTCCGGCCCAGGTGACATCCTGATATTAAATAAATCCTTACCTGTGTCGCCGAATTCTGTGATCCCTTGGTGGGAGCGAGAGGTGGAGAGAGATGAGAGTTGGAATCACATATCTTGTGGTACTGGTGGCTGGTGGAGAGTGGTTGAGACCGATGTTTATAGTGGGCAGCAGAAGAGCATGGCGGCGCTCAGTCTACGTCTCGCAAGCCTGCTGGGAGCTGGCATCATGCAAGGCCGCATCTTGGTGCTGTTCGGAACAACCGTGCTGGGCGTACAGTCTAAGTTTGTCGGCAGGTCTGTTACATTGAGGCGAGACCATCCCTGAGGCAGGCCCCCATCACGGTGGAGAGTGCACAAACCTGCCAACTGTAGAAGAAGTAAGCAGGACCTGCTTGGTGGGGGGGCCCGTAGCAGATCCATATGGAGCAGACGCGCCGAAAGGGACAGAGGTCCGAGAATTGCTCTGAGCATCAGTAAGGAGCTGATTGTGGCTGCTAACTGGCATGGGAAACTCCACAGTCAACCATAGAGGAATGTGGAAGGCTGGATTCTACCATGACAATTCCTCACGGAGAGACTTGCTGGCAGTGGTAGCCAGGTGCTGGAGGAAATCTGTCCTTTGCACCAGCGTGTCAACCACGCAGATCGCTTATGGAACACATGATAAGAAGGAACTAACAAGTACAGAGGGTTTGAGGATCGGTCATGTCCCGGAGTTAGAGTGTATGAATGCTGTGGACCCTATGAAGGTGTTCAGTGCATACAGACACTAATCAGGACATTGTGACATACATGATGGCTCGGACCATTGCAGAGAGGTTGTGGTGTAAAGCGTCCCTTACATGAGGGACCCTGATAATCTGACTGCTCATACCAGGGAGGAGAGGAGACAGACATAGGGCTGAGCTAGCTGGAAGTTGAGATAGCCCCCCTCCCCACTTCCTGCAACATGACTAAAGGAGCTTGGAGAAACGTGGCCCCATGGACATGTTCACTAACACTCCACCAAGAGGGATAACAACTGAATCCCAAATGCATGACGCACTAGTGAGCATTCCGAAGGACCCAGAACACTCAGACCCATTGATGACCTGTATGCAAAGCGGTTTCACCTCAGTTAATACCAAGCTTGATTACATAGTGGCTAGCATCAGTTCACTACGGGCAAAGCTTGATAAGTAAATTGGGAGGCTAACGGAGGCTGAAATAGAATTGGTGTGCTGAATGACAATGTCGAATGTCATGATCATGAGTTAGGAGTTCTAAAAGCGGATTTGGTGTCTTTGCAGACTAATTGAGATAACCTGGAATCGTGGTCCTGCCGCAACAATGTATGCATAGCGGGGATACCCGAAAAATGTGGTGGAGGGCATGAGGGAACTATTTGTGAAAGATCTACTGAAGTCATTCCCTAGTGGCACACAATTCTCAGCGTAGTTTCTCGAGGAAGGGAAATATCATAACCCAGGGGTTATATTTAATTGTTTGACAGCCGTTACGTGTACAGGATGGTTAAATGCAAGATTGACAAGATGAGCATGTCGGGCAGGGATGTTCACTGATGGTGGGTTCAATCAGCAATAACATGGGGGAAGGTGTCATCCTCCTAACATGGTATATTAGAGAATTGAACAACCTGACCAAAGTCAGGAAATTGTTAGCTTACATGGAACGACATGGTCCCAAGATCCTCATGCTACAGGAAACACATGCAGTAGGTAGAGTGAATAAGGCTTTTGCATCTAAATGGGCCTGACAACGGTATTACACTAACTACTCGACACAAATGAGAGGATTACTTACCATTATTCATCCCTCCTTCTCCTTTCAAGTCACTAGAAGCTGTGTCGTCCCACTAGAAAGATATGTAATTGTATGGGGGAAGCGCTATGGCAGAATGGTTGGGTTGGTGAACACTTATGGACCTAACATGGATGATCCTGTTTTTTTATAGGCAACTCTCACACATCCCGATTATCTGAGAGGGTGACTTTAATACTGTCCTGGATGTTGTTAACGAACGTTCTGCCAGTGCCGCCCCCCCACCCCCGTGCCTTAACTGCAGCTGCCCAGATATGTGGGCAGATAATGTCTCATTTCGAATTTAATGTTATTTGAAGAAATATGTATCGGGATGGTAGAGAGTATAACTACTACCCAATGGTACATGACACAATGTCCAGAAATGATTACTGGATACTCTCCTCTGAATGCAGCCCAAGGGTGCAGAAATTATATATCTTCCCATGTACATGATCATACCATTCTCTGGTGGCTCTTACCCTCACTCTAGACCATCCACCGAGGCTCCGCTCTATGTGGAGTATATCTCATCCATGTTATTAGATCCAGGGTTGAGTGCATCTCTCCAAGATAAAATTGATAACATTTTTTTAAACAATGTTGGCTCCATATCACTCTACGCTCTGGTTGATATTTAAGGTGAGGATATGCAGAAAGTTACTGTCTGCATCAGCTGGAACACTCAAACATCTCAGGGTGGTAATGCCAGAGGGTCAGATGAGAACATTTGAAAATCATTATGGAGAGACAAAGGAGATGGTCTTATTGGGAGTGATTAGGAGGAAGATGCTCATGTTCCAGGAATTGGCATAAGGGAGATACTGTACATGTCCAAGCCGGCGTTGGCTCAGAAATACAGGGAAGCAGAGAGACTGGGTAGAACCCTAACCAGGGTTGCTAGTGTCGAGTGTAAAACACAGGTAATAATTGGAGTCATAGGATCGGCCAGGGAGATGCTAACCACTGAGGGTGGCGTACATGCTGCATTTAACAATTATGCAACAATCTCTGCTAATTGGGATAAATGTTCAGACACTAGCCTGGAGGCCTACCTGGATGGTATAGTTCTATCGGCACTATATGAAGAGGTGAGAGTGGTGCTTATCCATCCAGTGACTGCCAAGGAGATAGTGGTCACCATCACACGCTGGCATTTGTCTAGGCACCTGGGTCAGACGGGCTAGGTGTAGAGCTCTACAAAGAGTTCAAACTGACCTTGGCCCCATGACTGTTGCAAGTATGGGAGGAATCGTTAGAACTGGGGACACTGTCATCCTCTATGAGGGAAGCTGTCATTCCTGTACTCTTAAAGCCCAACAAGACTCCCCAGGAAGTGCCTTCATCCTGGAAAATGTCTTCAATAAACCTGTATGCAAAAATATATGCAAAATTACTAGCTAATCGGTTCCTGCCATATATGCAAGTACTGATCCACCCTGATCAGTCTGGATTGATACACCAGTGATCTACGGCATTGAACTTGAGGTGTCTCTTTTGAATTATATTGCAAATAAAACCACAGGCCTGGGATGTTGCAGCCTCCTTGAATGCTGAAAGAGCCTTCGACTTTGTCTCTTGGAGATATCTTTTCCCATGGCCAAAGTCTGCACTAATAACACCATTTCCCAAATTCTGAAGTTGGGAGCAGGACACGTCAGGATTGTCTGCTGTCCCCACCTCTCTTTGCACTAACACTAGAACCTCTTGCAGCATGCATGAGGTTGAGACATGGCAACAAGGGAGTCCACATGACTGGATCTCCGCAAGTGACCTCACTATATGTGGATGATACTTTATTGTATGTTCGAGACCCAGACATGAATCTTGGCCCCATGATGGATAAGGTTCACAAGTTTGCCATATACTCTGGTTATAAGATCAATAGAACCAAATCTGATTTATTTCCCTTAATGGTGGCTACCACCCCACCCGCTGACTTACTGGGTTTTAAATGGATTCTTTCTCGTCTTTGGTTTCTTGGCATTGAGGTCTCCAGAGGAAAATCCTCGCTAAATACGGCCATTAATGCACAATATTTACAAAAACTTGCCGTCAAGCTGCAGATATGGTCTTGTCTCCAACTTTCCCTGTATGGTCGACTCTCTCTGCTTAAGTTGATTTTTCCTCAAAATCTTCTATGCTTCTTTTCTAACATCCCTATCTGGCCTGTGAGTTTTCTTTTCACAAAAATAAAGTCCCCAGCATCGGTGTTCATTTGCGGATCTGGAGTAGCTAGTATCTGTTGGGAAACATTGGTGGAACCTTATGAATGGGGAGGACTTTCTGCACTGGACTTTATATCTCAAGGCCAGTTTGCTGGCTATTGGTATGCTAACATGCTAACTTTTAACATTAGAGAGGTATGGGGCATCACCATAGAACTTTAAAGTGGTCATATTGAGCGATAGGTTGACTACTGCACTTTTGACCTTCTGTGCATCACAGGGAATGTACGGGTGAGGTTGTTTTGCAAATTGGGCTTGTCAGTCCTGTATAACAGGAGAATCCATCTATAGCATTGCCCCGGCATCCCCCCCCTGTTTGATAGTGAGAAACAGAGATCTTGGGATACAGGGGGACACAACTGACGTTTGGTGTTTTATTCCCTGAAGAACGGTCCGTGACTTTGGAGGAATTCACTAGTAAACTTGGGAGCAACCCCATAAGCATATTGCAATGTTATCGTATGAAATCGACTGATCGCTCCTTATGGCCATCATTTCTAAACGAGCCAGAGACACATGAGTGTATTGAAGTGGTGGTGTCTGGGGGTGGGACAAGACGCATGGTCTCCAAATAGTATAACCTGTTTCAGTTGAGTCAACCTTCCAGTAATGGTCATGTACCAAGTGGGAGAGGGATATGGATGTTGAGTTCACAGATACACAGTGGAGAAGATGTTGCATGCTGACCAAGGAGGTGTCCATGTGTGCTAGATATTGTTTGATACAATGTAAGGTGCTAAACCAACTGCTAGGTTTGACCTGGAGATGAGTGATACATGTATGAAACGCGGGATGTCCCCAGCTAATTTAATTCATATGTTCTGGGTCTGTCCTACTATCATTTTATTCTGGCAGGGAGTGACCACAACACACACAAGGGTGTGACCACAACATGTGCACTGAGGCCCTCGGGTGAGATGCGCTACATAAAAAAATGTATTAAAATATGTAATAATTAAGAGATATAGATGATATTCATTCCACCAATGCTGTCTCCGAAATTAAATATGGATCTATGTGATTTTACCGAACCGAAAAGTTCGACCCCCAAAAGTCCTTTTTTTCCCTCAATTTTCCGCAAATATATATGTGGGGGAGACCCAGCCCCCCCACCTTACCCCTATACATTTTTATTCACTTTACCCCCCCCAACAGATATATATATATATATATATATGCAGAAAATTGGGGGTCGGACTTTTGGGGGTCGAACTTTTGGGAGTAGGTAATTTTGTACAATACCATTAAATACATGCTGGGAGACATTGGTAAAGGGACTACTGTCATCAGGAGATGTTTTAATGTGGCCTGCATTGCAGCCAAAAAGTCTAACCTCCAATACTGGAGATCATCATCAGGCCCTACTTGTAACGCGTGCTTGAGAGACCTGGTATACGCCAATGAAAGAGAGGAGAACTGTGTAGCCATGATCACCCGATATGAAGGCCAAAGGACATCTGGTCGCCACTACGGATATATTTGTCACAACGCGGTCCAATCTGATGAGGTGGAGCGCCATGACTCGCTGACGTGCAGGGATTAATAAGCTGCTGTGGGTGTTGCTGGTATCTGACCAGATATCGCTTTAAGTGGTTTTGTGCCAAACCGCGATTTGCCATTGTTCTTGTACTCTAGACTATGATGTCTTTCTGTTTTCTCAAATTTTAGTTTTAAAATAAAGTTTAAAAAATAATAATATTGCAAGTAGATTTAATACAGTGCATTTAAAAATGCCTTTTGTAGTTTAAAATAAGTGGTAACATGCAGATGGTTGACAATTCTCCTGTACCAACCGTTAGAGCACGAAATAAACTGTCACTAATGTTGCCTTATCAACCAATTGCTGTGAATTGTCACATACACTGCAGAAGCGAGGTACTTGAATAACTAGGCAGGCTTTTATTTGGATGGTCTATTAGTACCCGGAAATGTGGGATGGCGGCCTCTCAGCAAATGATGAGGTTAGGAGCGGGGTCCTTACCACACAGGCAAAAACCTGGCTCCGAGCCTCCTGAGAGCGGATAGTCGCCATCTTTCCTCACCGTGAATGCAAGTAAATACGCTCCCCACGTCCCCTGCATCTTCCCCCCACCCCATTCCCCTTTTCCACATATCCGCTCCCCTCCGTACCCCAAACCCAAATACCTGCCTGGGGCCAGGAACAGTACTGTTCCTGGCACGTCTCTGCTGCGCAATTACTACTTCTACTACTACTACTACTATGTGTAGTTCCTTCTCCCGGTTGCCTGCAGCCATTTTCTTTGTTGAAAATTTTAATGGCCACCATGGAAATTGAGATAGGACTGCTTGTAGTCACTTCTTCCCGTTCCATGGTGGCCTTTTTTTAAAATAGTTTTTATCGAAGCGGCTTTCAGGCCATTTTGCAACTCATGAAAAATTACTATTATTAACCCCGATAGAACGTGCTGGGGTGCTTATAGCAATAGAACCCTCCAGGGGGGGCATTACTGGCCTGGTGCTAAAGTTAAAGCCCTCACTTCGCTCAGGCTTCTAACTTACGCCCTGTGGCATTACCAGACCAATATTACACCCCCTTCTACGGTTCTATTGCTTTGTTAACACTTAGCTTGAGCGTACAATCAAATTGCAGCACATGGAACGTGGGCATTATCTGCTGGAGTCCAGCCACGTTCCGTGCATTCTATCAACACTATTAACACCTGCGCCCTTGCTCCTTTCCCCCTACCCTTACTGATGCATTCCTCCTGGCATCTTGCGCACCGCTGATTCCCTCAGTCCTTTGCCCAGCTATCTCCACATATTGCCCACTCCTTTGGTTCAGGCACTGCAGTACCAACGTCCCGTTGATTTGCTCCTTCCCTCTGTCTTTGCAAGCAGCCATTGCTCAATCGGCTGCATTTTCTTTGCTTTTCTTCCAATTTACCTCTCGTTTGGGCTATTAGCACCCGGGGTAATAATGGCAATAATGGCCGCACTGTGGTGACCCGTACCATCCTGTTAATGGACTGCCATCTTCATTGGTTGACTTTGCTCCACTAAAGCCATTACCTTTTGCACCAGGCAACTGCTACCTGGTACTCCCTTCAAGACAACCATTATAACTTGTATTTTTTATTTTAAAATGTATTCTGTAGTTTAAAGTTTAGACCTAGAACGAGAACAACATAGCTCTGTATAGGGTTTGGGTAGCCGGCATATGGGCTGGCATCTTTCATCTGTACTGCAGTACTGTGAGCTGAGTGCTGTGCATTCGTATGCGTCTCAGTTGTGATTAGTCCTTGGCCAGGTGTTGTTGAAAAACTCAAGGTTTGAGAGATTTGCGAAATTGCAGAATTGTGGGGGCTTGCTGCACCAATATCAGGATCGAGTTCCACAGGGTGTGTGCATGAAAAGACAAGGATTATTTACAGGTCTTCTCTTTTACGAACGAGTTATGATTTGAGCCAGTTGGTAGATTTGCTGCACGAGAAGCGTGTGCCACAAGATATGTAGAGATATTTATTCCCCGGTAAATTATTGCATGTTTTATTAGGCTGTTCTGGTCTAGTGCTGAGATGCTGAATCCATTGGGCGATTGTGCACTACATAAGAATCTGTCCCATGCCACCAAACCATCTCCATAGAGAGCAGCTAGAGTTCATTTCTCTGCGAACTCAGGCAGCTGCATTGTGACTTTACAATTTAACAGAATGATGTCAGCACAATTGAATAGTGACGTCACTTTCTTATTACAGGTTAGTTATGCTTTTGCAAGTACACGCTAATAAAAAGTCGGATTCACAGGTTGTATACATGTATCAGAAGGATACTATGCTATATTAATCATACGTAGGTCAATCTTTGTATGACATACAGGGGGTTGAGAGTGATCTGGTTAGAACCTCCTTGGACACCATATTTTTAAAATCAACGCACACAAAATAACCAGGAGTAGCTGCCATCTGAAAGCGGCAGGCCACATTCCAGGCAGTCATATCAGGCTCACTCTAAGAGAACCTGCGGCTGGTGGAAATGCCTTTTTTAAAGCATCAACGATTCAATTAATGGATCAATAATCTTATCTAAATCTTTTTTTTTCCTTTTTTATTTATTTATTTGTGTTTGTGCTTTGTACAATATTAAAAGAAATAATTTGCAGATATACCTTATAAATCCATTACAAGCATTATATGAAAAACAATAAATTACATTTCTTATGATTTTTAGTGTTTCAGAAACTAGTATATCGTTGAAGTAGGTTAAATAAATAATAATTCATGATTCCTATTGTGATGACGTCAAAATAACTGAGAAGATAAATAAAAATATCACAGTAAAAAAGCATCTAAAATGTTACGAAAATCAGAAACGGGGGTAAAACAATACATACATCAGATACATAGATTATCTAAATCTATTATCTAAAACGAATTAACAACAAAATAAATACCCTTAAAGTATGCAAAGGTCAAAAAAACTCCCTCCTCGAAACTTATTACACAGCCGCGCTAGTTGCTGTGTAGTTATGGTTAAGTTGCTGTTTCCATAGGAAGAGCCCTTTTTGTGTGGCTTATAAATTTGTTTTCCCTGGACGAATCCTCACCAAACTTTGCAAAAAAAAGTATATGTGTCACTCTGAATTTCTTTGCAAAGTTTGGTGAGGTTTGGTCTAGGGGGGGCAAAGTTATCAGGGGGGTCCCAAAACTTCTTTTTTCCCCATTGACTGAATGGGGAAAAAACTTTGCTCACGTCTACAGCCCAAACCGCTGGACAGGTTTTCACCAAATTTGGACCAGGAGCAGCAGCTTGGTCCCGAAAGCGTGCTTTTGCAAATTTGGTGAAAATCCGTACATTAGTTTTTTATAAAATGAGCAAAAAATAGGTAAAAAAAAATTGTGATATCTATGTTCGGTCCACGGACACACTTCCCTGTTCGCTCCGCGGACAGTGTCCTGATTGGCCAACCGGCTTGCGTCATGTCCGCGGACATGCAACGTGTTCATTGATTGGACGGTGAAGAGCGTGAAGCGCGTCAGATTTTCAGGAACGCCTGCCATCTTGAATTCGCGGACGTCCGTGGACAGCGCGGTGAAACTTTGTTGAAACATACTATTTAGTAGAGTGTGTTGTTGTGTGAAAGTGTTTGGGGATTGTGGGGGAGTCAGAGATGGGTTAAATGTTTTATTTATTTAGGTGGTAGACCCCCCTATTTTGTTCGCTTTGTCCGCGGACAACGCGGATGTTCTAAAATGTTCTAAATAAACTAAATGGGGGTGTTCTGAGGACACTACGCCTGCCCGTATTGTTCGCAAGCAAGCTGAAAGTGTTCTAAGAACATTGGCGGTGTCCTGAAATGTTTGAAAATAAATGAAATGGGTGTGTTCTGGATATGGTAAGCCTGTTTGTTTTGTTCGCAGGCAAGTTGAATCTGTTCTAAGAACACATCATGTGTCCTGCAATGTTCATAAATAAACAAAATGAGGGTGTCCTGAGGACGCTATGTCTGTCCGTACTGTTCGTAGGCAAGTTGAAACAGTTCTAAGGACACTCATGATGTCCGCTGACATTAAAAGTGTCCATATGGCATAGTTAAAATGTTTGACTCTATGGGCGTGATATGCTGCGATGGTTGTGGCTAGGGCATAGAGTCTTGGGAGCATGGCCATATGGCCATGCACCCAAGACTCTATGCCGTAGCCACAACTACCGCAGCATATCACACCCATAGTGGTTTATAACTTTGGGATCCAAGAACAAAGTTATAAGCAACGAAGTTATAAGCCACTATGGGTATGATATGCTGTGGTGGTTGTGGGCAGGGCCTATAGTCTTAGGTGCATGGACAAGATCAAATGTATAGACAGCAAAGTTGAAACTGTTCTAAGAACACTCATGTCCGCGGACATTAAAAGTGTCCATATGGCATAGTTAAAATGTTTTACTCTATGGGTGTGATATGCTGTGGTGGTTGTGGCCAGGGCGTAGAGTCCATATGGCCATGCTCCCAAGACTCTACGCCCTGGCCAAAGCCACTGCAGCATATCACACCCATAGTGGCTTATAACTTTTGGATCCTAGAACAAATTTATAAGCAACAAAGTTATAAGCCACTATGGGTGTGATATGCTGAGGTGGTTGTGGGCAGGGTCTATAGTCTTGGGTGCATGGACAAGATCAAATGTATAGGCAGCAAAGTTATAAGTCACTATGGGTGTGATTTGCTGTGATAGTTGTACTTAATATAATATACTTACTGTTTGGTTTAGTAACTGGAGTACATGTATTTCTTGTTTATTTCTGTGATAAAAGAAAAGATCATGTTAATATTGGTATTTTGTAATAACATTGAATAATCAACATTTTTTTTTTAACACTCATATTTAGTAGATTACAAACCACTGTACTGTGCAATTTGCTCAGTTTCTGTGTTTGTTGCTAAAATCATTGGGTCTGTGGGAGAAAAAAAATCCATGTTGGATTAAAAAAAAACTTTTTTTGTTAAGGTACAGTCTATTTGTTTTTTTTTTTTTCAGTGTTCACTTGTTGTTTCTGTCTAATGCTCTATATATTGAAGTGGTATTGATTTATCTATTTGGATATTGTAAAATGTTGGGTTAGTTAGATACCATTTGGCATATTCTAACTGTCTATTTTTTGATATAAAGTAGTGGTATTGATTCATCTGTTTGATTATTGAAAATCTTGGGGTAGTTATATACCAGTTGGCGTATTCTAACTGTTTATTTTTTTATATAATTTATTGGTATTCATTTATCTGTTTAGTTGTTGTAGAATCTTGGGACAGTTATATAGCTGTTGGCATATTGTAACAGTTTATAGTTTTCTAATAGAAGTTTAGTTAATGTTTAAGTACAGTTTAGTTAATACATTTTGGTTTTAAGAAATGATAATGAAGTGGTATTGATTTATCTGTTCGGATCATGTAAAATTTTGGGGTAGTTTGATACCAGTTGGCGTATTCTAACTGTCTGTTTTTTGTTATAATGTAGTGGTATTGATTTATCTGTTTGATTATTGAAAATCTTGGGGTAGTTAGATACCAGTTGGCGTATTCTAACTGTTTATTTTTTTATATAATTTAGTGGTATTCATTTATCTGTTTAGTTGTTGTAGAATCTTGGGGCAGTAACATAGCTGTTGGCATATTGTAACAGTTTATAGTTTTCTAATAAAAGTTTAGTTAATGTTTAAGTACAGTTTAGTTAATAAATTTTGGTTTTAAGAAGATTAAATAAGTGTTTGTAAGATTTGCAGGTAATCTCTTCTTTAGAGTAATGGTACTATCATTACATTCGAGCCATCCACAATTCTTTTTTATATATGCAGTATAGTGACCTGCATTGGTTGTGGCTCCTGTGTGGTAGATTATACCTATTGTTGTGAAGGTTTTCTTACCAAGTGATACTTGACCATGTGTGATTCCAGTCAGCTTGCAGTTGTTTTTGGTACCATCTGCATTGTAACGTAGAAGCATTAGTATTACGTATTTACTATGTGTTTGTATTAGTAAGGTGGAGCGATTATCCGAATTGCAGGTAGTACAAAATCTACCATGGTTTGCATTTTGTACAAGTTGCTGAAATGGAACGGATTCACAATTAGGTATTGATACGTACACAAGCGCTCATTGGGATGTGTTCTTGTGTCACATTGTTGCACAGAGTGCATGTATGTTCCACATGTATGAAATCTGGAAGATTTCATTTATAGGTATGTTTTTGTTTCCAGTACTTGTAGTAAGTGCATTAGAAATTCTTGTGGATCTTCCTGTGAGTTTATAGTGAATTTCACCATTCCAGCACAGTAGTCCAATTCTTATTAGTAGTAGTCTTATTCCAAAAACACTAGTGTTTCTATGAAGTACTAACATTTGCAAACACAAAGTTTTCAACTATTGGTGGTAATTGAAATAGAATATTCATTGCTACATTTGTGTAGCAACTTACACCATTTACATTTGAAAGTTTTAATGGACCAGGTAGTTCTGTATCTGAGTGCTTTTTTTGGAGCTTATCTTCCTTCTTTGAAGAAGTACCTGGTTTACTTTCCCTAATAGGTTCTTTTTTGATTGTGGTATTTGATGAAGTATTCGTTTCTTTTAATCTCTTTGGAGGATATGCAGTGACATCCTGTTGCATTTCTGTTTGATTTAGTTTTCTTTTAGAACATTTTACTTTTTGTGGCATAGGATATGTTTTTAGATGGGGGTGTATAGTGAACGAAGTCTATTGTATTCTGAAATGCAAGGAATATCAGCGTTTAATTTACTTGCATCAAAGTTGATTAGAAATAGACCATCAAGTGTACGTAAGCATGATAGTGCTATGTTGCTCATGCCTTCTTTAAAGACTGTGTTACCAATGTCTATCAATGCTTTGTCTAGGGTAAGACCTTGTGATTTATGAATGGTGACTGCGTATGCAAGAGTTAGAGAAAATTGTTCTCTTCGTACATAGACGTCTTTGAAGAGAAGGAATCGAATCGAGCTGTTGAGCGTCCTATCCTTTTCACTTCTGAAAGTTTGTCAAAGTGAACATTGACAAACTGAATGTTGTTGTCACGTGGGTATGTTTGAAAACCAACAACTGTATCCAGTGCTCCATTAACTAGTCCTTGATCCGCGTCAAGGTTACGTTTAAGCATTACTCTGCAATTTAAGGATAATTTTAATATTTTTTCCAATCCAGCTGTGTTGGAGATTGAATTTTCTAAACTACTTAGTCTTGTTGTGGCTTGTTCACACATGGGTAGTGTCATACCTTGTATGTCTAGTTTGTCTGTGGCGCTAATTTCAATTATTGGTTGCATTTCTTTTTTTAACATTGTTGTTGACATTTTTTTGGGCTAATTGTTCCATAACATCCGTAGCACATGCATTATGGCCATAAAGTGCATGAATGTGCCGGGTTTTCAATATTGCTTGTGCTTCTTGAGATAATATACCAACTCTAAAACTTCTTAAGATGTTGGCATAAGTGAGATCTGCAGATTGCCGCATGTTTTCTGTTAATTCTCTGTATTGGAAATGTTGCCAAAGGTTGACATTTCCAATGCTGCCAACAGTTTTACGGCAGAGTTTGTGCCCTAAGGTTTTAATAATAGGTTCACCTTTCACTGGTGTCAATTGAAGAAGATCTCCGAAAACAATAATGTGTTTTCCTCCAAAGAGCTCTTCGTAGTTTGTTTTGAGTACTTCTTGTAATCTGAGGTGAATCAAGGCCAACATTAGGTTGGAGACCATGCTCACTTCATCTATTAGTAGCATTTTCATTTCTTTTAATACTCTGTGCAGTTCCATTGCTGCTTCTGTAGAAAGTTTGTAATAGTCTAATTTGTTTTGGTGTTCTACAGGCACGAGTAGTAATCGGTGTAAAGTGACACCGCCTATGTTGTAGGCAGCTAAACCTGTGGGGGCAGTGACAATAGCTGACAGTTTGTTGTTTGTAAATTGTTGAAGGAATTTACTGATGATTTTGATTAAGAATGTTTTGCCAGAACCAGCTTCACCACTGACGTACAGTAGTATAGGTTTGTAATTTTGGAAGGTGCATTCTTTGTTTTCATGTTGTACACCATGTGCAATTTCTTTTGTTACTTCTTCAAAAATGCTACGTTGTTCATTGTTTAGTTTTGATTGTAGTATAGTTAAGTCTTCTTTATCTTCATACTGACACATGGTGTTTTCTACTTCTGTCATAGCTAATTCTGCCTCATTTGTTATTGGTGGCTCTCCCAGTAGTTCTTGGCTTCCTGTTACAGAAGCTTGACTACTGTCACAAGTGTCCTTATTTAGTTGGGCCTGCAGTTCCTCTTCGTGTTGCTGTTCATTGTGCAACATTGTTTTGTACTCTGTAAAGTTTACATCAGTTTTAGTTCTTATCTAATATTTCTTCTTCTTTTCTCCATGGTTTAAAGAGTTGTAGCAGGGACATGTAATATAGTTCTTTATGTTGAGGAGTCTTTAATGACAATTTGATATGATTAATTAAATTTGGTTTGGTGAGTTGCCTTCACAATTTGTCACTCTGTATCTACCTTTTTTTCCATCGGGTTTTATATTATTTTTGTATGTGAAGTTTTGGGCTATGTGGTATAGACACATGGTTTCCAAATTGGTACTTCTGTTTGGGTAGTATGTGTCCACCAAATTGTTTTTTAAAATGTCTTGGCTGTTGGGATCATGTTTGGCTATTGTTTCTATATCTTTGTATGATTTTAGAACTTTTTTTCTAGATTTGTCAGGACCAAGACTTAGCCATACTATATATCCAAGACTTAGCCATTCTATATTTTCAGATTTTCCATACAAAGCAGTACCAGTTAAACAATCTGCTGCTTCATAGGAGCCACATTCTCTATGGGAGAGCATTTTTATGCCCAAGCTGTATAATTTTTGAGACAGTGTTTTGTCTGATGACAGGTCATTCCAGGGTCTTGTAGCACTGTTTTTTCTGCTTTGGTTAAGTATGCTGTAACATATCGTGCAACTGCAGTGTAATTGTCTGAAATATATTGCACATCTATGTTTGCATTCCATAAGTGGGCAATGATTGCATTGTAATCATTGATATATTTTTGTTCTTCTGTTCTTTTTATGTAATATGTATTTTTAGGTGATTTACCTTTAACACTATGGGGGTAATTCATAGAATTCAGCGCACAAGTGGCGCACGCGGCTGGTGCACAGTGTGCGCGTGCGAATCCCTGCGCCAGCCGCATGCGCCAAAACCCATATCCGCGCACAGCGTATTCATGGATTCCAGCCACCGAAACCAGCCGTGGCGCATAGTGGCGCAGCGACCTTGCAGCAGCGCCAGTTACGCCCCCAAGAACGCCTTCCGCGCAGGGAAAAGCCATCAAAATCCCCAATCCAGCGCAAAGGGCTGCGCTAACCCTGTACCAGCATGGCAAGCGGGCTACGTGTATTTCAGGGGTTCGCGTGAAGTTCCACACGCGAATAGCCTGGGCGCGTGTATTTCAGGGGTGCGCGGGAAGTTCCACACGCGAATAGCCTGGGCGCGTGTATTTCAGGGGTGCGTGTGAAGTTCCACACGCGAATAGCCTGGGCGCGTGTATTTCAGGGGTGCGCGTGAAGTTCCACACGCGAATAGCCTGGGCGCGTGTATTTCAGGGGTGCGCGGGAAGTTCCACACGCGAATAGCCTGGGCGCGTGTATTTCAGGGGTGCGCGTGAAGTTCCACACGCGAATAGCCTGGGCGCGTGTATTTCAGGGGTGCGCGTGAAGTTCCACACGCGAATAGCCTGGGCGCGTGTATTTCAGGGGTGCGCGAGAAATTCTACACGCGATTGGCCTGGGCGCGTGGATTTCAGGGGTGCGTGGGAAGTTCCACACGCGAATAGCCTGGGCGCGTGTATTTCAGGGGTGCGCGTGAAGTTCCACACGCGAATAGCCTGGGCGCGTGTATTTCAGGGGTGCGCGAGAAAATCTACACGCGATTTCAGCAGGGTACGTGTATTTCAGGGGTGCGCGAGAAATTCTACACGCGATTGGGCTGGGCGCGTGTATTTCAGGGGTGCGCGAGAAATTCTACACGCGATTGGCCTGGGCGCCTGTATTTCAGGGGTGCGCGAGAAATTCTACACGTGATTTCAGCAGGGTACGTGTATTTCAGGGGTGCGCGAGAAATTCTACACGCGATTGGGCCTGTGCGAGTGGGGCAGTGTATTACGTGGGTGTGCGGGAAGTTGAAGAGGTGAATTGCCAGTGTGGGTCCTCCCAGGTCTCCCCTCTACCCCCTCCACGACCTCTGCAGGCAGCCCACACCACAGGGGACTACCCTGCACCCCTGGTCATGTCCCGCAGGCAGCCCATCCACCATGGGCATGCCCCCCAGCCAGGCCACATGTCCCCATGCACCCTCACCCCCCAGCACTGTGGGGCACCTGCCAGCAGGCCCCCAACCATGTCCCACTCATGTCCCCTTGCACCCCAACCCCCCAGCAGGCCCCCACTCATGTCCCCTTGCACCCCCACCCCCCAGCACTGTGGGGCACCTGCCAGCAGGCCCCCAACCATGTCCCCTTGCACCCCCACCCCCCAGCACTGTGGGGCACCTGCCAGCAGGCCCCCAACCATGTCCCACTCATGTCCCCTTGCACCCCCACCCCCCAGCAGGCCCCCACTCATGTCCCCTTGCACCCCCACCCCCCAGCACTGTGGGGCACCTGCCAGCAGGCCCCCAACCATGTCCCCTTGCACCCCCACCCCCCAGCACTGTGGGGCACCTGCCAGCAGGCCCCCAACCATGTCCCACTCATGTCCCCTTGCACCCCCACCCCCCAGCAGGCCCCCACTCATGTCCCCTTGCACCCCCACCCCCCAGCACTGTGGGGCACCTGCCAGCAGGCCCCCAACCATGTCCCCTTGCACCCCCACCCCCCAGCACTGTGGGGCACCTGCCAGCAGGCCCCCAACCATGTCCCCTTGCACCCCCACCCCCCAGCACTGTGGGGCACCTGCCAGCAGGCCCCCAACCATGTCCCCTTGCACCCCCACCCCCCAGCACTGTGGGGCACCTGCCAGCAGGCCCCCACTCATGTCCCCTTGCACCCCCACCCCCCTGCAGGCCCCCACTCATGTCCCCCTGCCCCCAGGTCCTGACGAAACGCAATCATGGCAGTAATGGGCAGCATACCCAGCACAAACACCCAGCCAAGGATTGCATCCACCCACATAGTAGATGCAATTACATGATACAACCCCAATGGCAAGTATGTAAATGAACACATGTCCGTCACACACACATACACAATGGGTGCAAGTGAATGTCAAAACCCATATCATGACATGCATGAAACCAATGAGAAAATACCACAAATGTAAGTAATAAATATATGTATTAAAGATGAAAATGAAGTAAAGAAATAAAACACATAACAATGGGGATGACAAAACAAATGGTCCATGTCCGAGAACTAATAGAAAAAATCAAAAAACAAAGGAATCCAAAAACTAATGTAGTCCAAAGAAAAATAATGGGGGGAAAAAATAAGGAAAAACCATTGCCTCATGGTGAACACAAATATAAATCCAACAAATGTTTTCCAAACATCAAACTATGTACAAGAATATCCCAGGGTCCATGAGCCCAACACCATAAATGAAACCTACTACTACTAACTAATAAAAAAAATATATACAGAAAAGTGGCCATTGTCTGAGCGGTCCAAAAAAAACTTAAAAAATAAAGGAAACCTAACACTAACTAACTAAAGAACTATATACAATGGCAGCGGGCAAGTCCTGCGGCTCACTCTGTGATGTTGCCGGCCAGGGCATCATCGAACTCCATGTCGATGTCCCGGAGGCGGGACTCTGTCCTGGCCCCGAGGTCTCGCAGGGACAACCCCGTGTCCACCTCAAACTCCCTGCGAGCTTCCTCGAGGCACTCAGCCCGCCTCAACGCCCGACGCATGGAGAACTCCGCCCTGACCATGGTGAGCCGCTCCTCTTCCGCCCGCTGCCGCTCCGCACCTATCCGCTGGACCAACTGCTCCCACACGGAAGACACTGCCATCCCAGGGTTCTCCTGCCCTCCGGCCGATGCCTGCCCCTCTGATCTTGATCGCCCCGAGCCATGATGCCTCCCACGTCGAGCCTGCTGCTGCCTCCGACGCCACTGCCTCTGCCAGCACGACGGCATCCAGGCTGATGGAATCCACCGATGCCATCGTGCACGTGCCCTGCCAGATGATGCCGGCACATCCTCCATCTGCAGGGGGACAGTTGCTGGTGTGTCCACCCCTGCTGGACCTTCGACTCCCGACTGTGGCAGGGATGGGGTCCCCACCGAGCTGGCTGCGTTGGTCGGGGCAGGTCCACAGGGGGCCCTGGTGGCATCTGGGCCGGAAGACGGCATGGAGCACGACTGGCGCATAGCCCCCACAGAGGAGGAGAGGGTCGCCAGAAGGCCACACACATGTAGGAAACCCCCGACCATGGTGGCTCCCAAATGGTTCACGTACGCACGGTGCTCTTCGTGATGATGTGCATGCTCCTCCCGGGAAGCATGCACCTCATCACGAATGCCAGCCGTGCGCAATGCGACACCAATCAGGACCCTCTCCACACGGCCAGGGGTCCCCTCGTCCGCAGGTAGAGGAGTGTCAGATGACATGGACATCTCCCCTACCTGCGGACGGGCCTGGGATGGGGCATCCCTGCTGGTGCATGGTGGTGCAGTCACAGTGTCAGGGACAGTGACATGCACAGGCACCTCCACGGCGACCTGTGCTGCCTCCTGCCCCTGGCCCTGGACTGCACCACTTGCACCAGCGGGGATGCCCCCACCAGGCCCCATGTGTGGCTCAGTAGCGGCCTCCTCCCCCTCTGTGGAAACCACCAACCTGGATGTCTCCACGCCGTCTTCCGCCGGTGCAAGCCCCTGTGGGGGCTCACCCACCCCTTCCGCTGCAGCCGTGGCGGCATCCCCGCCGCTCTGCTCCACAGCGCCTTCTCCGCCCTCTTCTTCACTTGCCACTGTGTAGAGGGAGACATAGAACACAAGCATCAGGGTACTGTACAATGGTCCCCTAGACAGGAAGCAACAGCAGATGAGTGGCACTGTCATACATCACTTCCATCATGTCCCTCCACAACACATGGGTCAGTGCAGGCAAAACACATACAGTAACAGGCATGGCGCAGGCCATGGACATTGGCATACATGACCAAGGGACTCATGATTCATACAATGTTGGTTTCAAACTCACATGCATCATGGGTCTTTCCATCACATGCACACACCTCACCGTAGTTCCATCCATCTGGCCTCGTGCACCACAGACGCAGTGGATACAAGGATGACTAGGCTGCATCAGTGAATCTGAACATTGTCACAGACATGTGTCATGCATCCATGGCGGTTACAAGTCACAGACACGCAGGTCAGACACACACACATGGACACCATACGTGTACATGGGACCAGCACCCATCCCTCACCCCCACCCATGTCCAGGAACAGAGACTGCCATGCTTCCATGTGTCCATTCCGCACAGAGCCCCCCATGTTGCAATAGAACACATCACTGTACTCACATGCCTGACCATGATGTCCCTGCACACACACATACGTACATGGCTATGTCACACATACAGGCAGGTATCAGACAACCAGCACACTGCAACATGCCCTGTCTCACACAGTAATGCTTGGCCACTTACCGGCCAACTCCAGATGGGTCTGCCTCCGAAGGATCTGGGCGTGGATCGCTGGGTCTACGCGTTCCAGGACCCTCATCTGGATGTCACTCAGGCGTGCCCGGCCCCCCTCCGCGAGGCGCCGGGCCTTATTGAGGGTCCTGGCCCTTAAGTCCTCCCAGCGCTTCTTGATGTGCTTGATGTCGCGGGTTGCCACCCCCTCCGCGTTGATGGCAACCACTACATCGTCCCAGATCCTCTCCCGTCCTTCCTTGTTGGCGCGTGGTCTTCCGAAGAGGGCATCATAATGCCCCAGGACATGCTCCACCAGGACACCAACTTCCTTCTCACTGAAGCTGGTGGCCCTCTGCCTCTCTGGCTGGGGGTCGCCACTGGTCTCAGATGGTGCTTGCCCCGACATGGCGACCCCCGAGGCAGGCGTGGGTGGGCAACTGGGTCCTGGGGCTGGGCTGTGGAGCGATGGTATCCCAGTCGGGAGTCTACTGTTCCAGCAGGGGTGGACACAGCAACTGGACCCCTGCAGATGGCTGATGTGCAGGCACCAAATGGCAGGGCACGGTGGCAGCAGGCAGGCAGGCAGGCAGCAGCAGATGGCACGTGGGAGGCTGCTCGGGGCACTGGGGGGCAGTGATTTGGCCTTCTGGGCAGGAGCGTGGTCTTCCGTGTGTTTTCGCGTGGCCAGCTTGATACGGAGTGATTTGGCACGTGAAAAATCTGCACGTCAGCGTGTAATTCGAGGAAAGGCCCTTAGCGCGTAAGCCCGTCAGCACGCGTACGCGATTTCATTGGACCAAAGGCCCTTACAGCGTAAGCGCGTCTGTGACGTTTTGCGCACGGGCGTTGCCCTGGCAGGGCTTGGCGATCCCGCGTGCCTTTATGTTCTGTACGTGCTTTTCGTGCGGTGCGTGTGTTTTCCATCCGTTGGGGTTCACACGCTATTACTTCACAGCGGGTGTTGGCTACGCGTTCTACTACACGCAAGGCAGACGGTGAGTGGTACCCCGCTCCCCCAGGCCCGATCGCGTGAAAAGTTTCACGCGAACCCCTTCACGCGAACCCCTGTAATACACGTAGCCCGCTCCCCCAGGCCCGATCGCGTGAAAAAGTTCACGCGAACCCCTGTAATACACGTAGCCCGCTCCCCCAGGCCCGATCGCGTGTAAAAGTTCACGCGAACCCCTGTAATACACGTAGCCCGCTCCCCCAGGCCCGATCGCGTGAAAAAGTTCACGCGAACCCCTGTAATACACGTAGCCCGCTCCCCCAGGCCCGATCGCGTGAAAAAGTTCACGCGAACCCCTGTAATACACGTAGCACGCTCCCCCAGGCCCGATCGCGTGAAAAAGTTCACGCGAACCCCTGTAATACACGTAGCCCGCTCCCCCAGGCCCGATCGCGTGTAAAATTTCTCGCGCACCCCTGAAATCCACATACCCAGACCAATCGCGTGTAGATTTTCTCGCGCACCCCTGGAATCCACGTACCCCGCTCAATCCCGTATTTGACTTCCCGCGCGCCACTTTTTTGATGCGCTGGGACTCTACCGCCTGCCTTCGTGTGGCGGCCGTGTTTCAGCTTGTGCGTGTCTTTGGCTGTGCGTGGCTTTGCCCTATTCGATTCCATGAATACGTGTGGTTCGAGTGCGTGTGGGCGTTCCGTCTGCTTCCCTGCAGTACATCCCCAGTTACGCCCTTATTTTCACGTGTTGTTCCCCATTCCGCGCGTTACGCCCCATGTCCCGCCCACTTTCTGGTGTGTGCGCTGAGGTTGTGCGCTTTCACTGTGCGCGTCGCGCACGCCTTTCGCGATGTTGCAGTGACTTGTGCGCCATGCATGAGTTTGGCGCACATCCCGCGGTTAACACGCGCAGGGACTTCCATGAATCGCACGCGCACTGTTTTTTTCCGCTTGCGCATGCTTGCGCATGCTTGCGCGAAGATTTTCGGCGCACGTTTGTTCCATGAATCGGCCCCTTAGTCTAACTGAAGACATGAAGTTGTTCACTTGACATGTTTTTTAAACCGGTCTAGGGAAACCAAAGCGGCATTTGGTGTAGTGTTTCCTTTGTTTTTGTATTTGCAACGACAATATTTGCCACATTGTGTCTTTGAAATTGTAAAATTTGTGCTTGAAGATCACTATTTGTTGCTTCTGATGGAATTTGACAAGTGACATATTTTTCAATAAACTGTGAAACAGTGGCGTCACTGTCTTGACCAGATTTAGGAGCATCTTTAATCCATAAAAGCATGTGGATATGTGGTGCTCCTCTGGCTTGGTATTCTTTTCTCCAAAAGAAGCGTTGCACTTCTCCAATGGGAGGAGCAGTTTTATTACAAATAAAGTGTAGCATATCAATGAAGCGATGGTGAAAATATCTTGAAACATTAACAGGATCTAGAGAACGAAGTTCTCTAGGTGTTAGTATACCTATGTTTGTTTTTGTATGATATGCGTGGGAAATCATGTAAATCTTCCCATGCATATTCTGCACAACTTAATGTAACAAACCAAGTGGGTGGGCCAGGGTTTCTTATTATACAACGTACATCTCCGTGACATTGAAACCAGTATTCTTAGGTACCACACATATTTGCTAATAGATTTGTAATATTTGATTGTAAAACCTCATCTTTTTGTTGCACTTTTTGTAATAATTGTGTAGCTGACATATTTTGAAAGTGGGACCCTTATTTTAATGTGTGTGCAACTCTGTAACATAAAGTTGATGGTTCACTTTCAAAGAGTAGGTGAAATATGTATTCCACATTTTGTCTAAATCTGGGATCTTCAGAATATAACCGTAATGAGCGATATTCTGATGCTGTTATTCGAATAGGTCTATCATTGTACCTTCCTCCTTTGCCAGTAGGAAAATGTAGAGAAAAAGCACGTGCTTCTATACTTTTTTCCCATATGCTGATTGGTGATCCTTTTGTTTGACGCATTTGGTACCTTTCTAGTGCATCTTCTATGGTGTCATTAGAATGCAACGGGTGAATTGTATAATGGTCTAAAGTATTGGATATTGTAGCAGGATCTAGGAGCTCAAATTGACCAGCTTCTTGTGTCTCTTGAATTATTTCAGTTGTATCCTTCAAGTTTTCTTCAATATGAATTTCTTTGTAGTATTCATTATTGTCTTTTAGATATTGCAAAGCTTGTCTAACTTTATATAAATCTACCAGTTGTTGCCAAATTTGTTTGTCTTTTGTAGGTACACCATTTACTAAGATAATTAAAGATTGCTCCATTGGACGTTGCACTCCTAGATTGTGCACATTTTCTTTTAGATCTAATGGTAAATACACTACTTTTCCACAAATACCTTTCAATAATTCCGAGGGAGGTAATTTTGCTGTTTTTGGTTGAAGGCGTATTATTGCTTGAAAGGGGTGCACTGTTTGAATTATGATGCCCTCATATAAATTGAGTTGTTGTAGGGGTTTTGGTAGTGGAAATAATTCCAAATTATTTGTGATAGCATGTGAAGGAGTTTGGTTGTTTTCAAGTTTTGTAGTGCAGTAACTGCAAAGTATTAAGGAGTCAGTTATTTCGTATTTGTTTTCTGCTATAAGGTAGAGAGCTAATTAAAACCATTTAGATTCTTCATTGTCTTCTATTTTATATGTTAGGTCTACAGTTTTTGTGTTACTTTTATAGAAAGTTCTACGGCAACATACACACACATGGTTTGGTACTTCAGCATATGTACTTTTAAATGTCAGTATTTCTTTTTTGTATGTGTGTAGTAGAAGGTTGCCATGCATAGAATTGTTGCTAATTTGCTTTAAAGCTATTTCATTCTGTAAGTGGCTTTCACTTGCAAAATATTTTTTCTGGATATAGTCGATTTCATCAAGTAGGTCTTTTGCTGTACCATGTAGAAGAATGTTATTTAAATTGGCTAATGCTAAAGCAGGACTTTTAGCATAGCACAGTTTATAGACTAGATTTCTTATAGTTGAATGAAGTGTTGATATCATTTTGATATAATGGAAGGTGGTTTTGCAAGTAGGTCCTGCAATGCAGGCCAATGAATGTCTTTGTAGTCCTGTGTACTTGTGCACTGGACAGGTATCCATATTTTGCAATAGTTTAATTTTCATTTTGTCTTTGCCTTTCACATATTGATTGAGGAATTGGCATAAAGACTTGAAAGATTCTTTGGGAATGTTACACATTGACGTGCATGGCCATTTGTATACTAGACGTTCTGATTCAGTTGAATGGAGAGGTAATTCTAAGTTTTCTGGGGATATTTTGTAAGCAGTATTTCTTGTTCCATTATGGTATTATTAACTTTTTCATAACCTCGTCCACCGCTATGTATGGCAATTGTATTTGTTTGCTTTTGTTTGTATGCTTCTTCATTAAAGTATGGTTCTGTGCTCGTAGTGTGACTCCATTCACCTCCACAGATACTTAAGAAGTTATTTCTGTTGACATTTCGTTTATTGAGAAGTCTTTTTTGTAATTTAGTCATTAGTTTTGTTAGTGGTTTCATTTTGTTTAACACTAAAATAAATAACTTACTTTTGAGAAGGATTGCACTGTCTATCAACACGTCCAAGATTAATTTCCTACGATAGGCTTTAAGGCTTGAGTTTGATTTCTCTCCTGTTTTTATAAGATTTTGCAGGATTCTGTGACGGAACATTTTTGCTAAAATACTTTTTTTGGTATGCTTAGTTTGCACTATATCAAGATTTATAGGAGCAGTTTTATCTGTAGTGGTAGCTGATTTTTTGTTAATTGTTTTGTGGTTTGTTTTACATTTCGATAGAGGAGGCAAAGTTTCTGTACTTGAAGCGTGTTTTATTTCGCTAAATGACTGTATTAGCTGTTTTGTTTTAACTTTTTTTTACAAATTCTGCTAGAGATGGAGGCTTGTTTTGTACACTTCTATTTTCATTTGCTCTGTTTCTGCGTTGCTTTCTACGGACTTGATTTTTGGTAGGCATTCTTTAGGGTCTGTTGAAAAAAATAAAGATGGTATGGGTTGGGGTGTTCTTAATGTATGTGTGCTGTTTGCATGAGTGTGTGAGTAAGATAATAAAGATGCATGTAATGGTGTGTGATTGTGCATTGGGCAACTACAACTAGTTGGGATGGCTATTTTTGAATGTATGTGCTACTAAACTGGGGTTCACATGATAGTTGAAAGTAAGCTTGTGGTGTGGAGAAGTAGAAATAGTAAATCTAATGGTATACAATTAAAACAGTTGTTTGTTCTATAATATCAAAATTTTAGGGGTTGGGTTATTTGTGTGTCGAAAACTAAGAAATTGTGTGTCATTCTGCCTGTAAATCTCTGTTTAGGAAATGGGGATTTGTAGACAGAATGGTGCACAATCTCTATTTGTAGACACAGAAATAGCATGAATTAACCTTACAGTCTACAAATAATATGGTGGTATTCAACTTACTTTTTTTCTGAAATGAGCAGGTTTCTTCTTAGTTGTTCTTCGTACTTCAAATTCGGCTGCTTCTTTTCAGGGGAATGGTCTTCACTGCAATTGTAAAGGAAACAAATAAGGAATTTTGTTTGTATATAGCATTGTTTTTAATTTAAACATTGATTTTTTTAATTGACATTGATCCTCAGCGCCTTCCTCAAAATCATGAAAACTCACATAAGATGCGTTGCACCAGTTGAATACATATCATATGTTCTTAATGCATAAACTGTATTGTAATGACTAACTGTACCAATAACTCGTATGCCTTGTGGAAATCACAATGAACCACTGAATACCATTATTTCTGTAACTAAGCTCTTGTAAGTAACAGCGCCTTAATGCCATGGGCTGCTTGCACAGTATATAAATATAAGTAAATACATGTTTATATTTTTGTACAAGTATTGTTGTTTGATTTTTTAACATACTGTGTACATGCAATTTTGTTTGAGTATGTTAACTCTTCATATTGTACTTTAAATATGTTAGTTCAACATGCTTTGAAAATGTGTGTGTAAAAAAAAATTAAATAGCAGATAGTTTGGAAGTGACAGTTGATTTTAGGAGATGGAAAAAATGACAGTAAATTCATTTTATAGATTATACAAGCTAAGTCGGTTAATCTGTTTATATGAATCTATAAAAATTGTACATGTACTATATAGAAAATATGCATACTTGTAGTTTGTGTTCATGCATATGGATATGCATGCAGCTGCAAGTAGAAATCTTGTAGACTTGTACAGTATTTCTGGTAGATGGTGCTTTCCAATGATATGACACTTGTACTCAGAGAGATTAACAGTACATTTAAAGTGCAGATCTATGATGATGCAGTTAGATGTAGAGGTCTTGGATGTGATTGGTGGATGTCCATGTGACTTTTTAGCTATATCCAATGAGGGAATGGCACAGAAAGTGAAAAGGAAATGGTAGAAGGACTGTTCATGTTACGCTATGTCCGCAATCATGGCGGTAGTCCGCGGACATCGGGTGTTACATCCGGGGATTTTTGGGTTGGGGAACCATGCAAATAAGAATGAGCAGAGAAAGGGATTGGTCAGGAAAGTTTAGTGGGTGTGTTGTGCCAGGAGAGAGTTTCTCAGATACTCTTTTTGCTGAGAGAAGAACAGATAGCTATGGCTGTGTTTCAAAAAACAGATTGTTTGGATTTTGGGAGACTCGTGGATACATTGGTTGAAGGTGCATGCAGAAAGCTGTGGAGTAGCTGTAGATCTTGGATTCCCACATGTGGAAGTGCACTGGCATGGAGTACGTGGAATGAAGTGGTTGGACTTGCTACCTCTCTGTGCTACTTTGGAGACAGAGCAACATCCAGACATAATTGCAATTCATTGAGCAGGGAACAGTTTAGGACATGTGTCTGTAATTCCTTTGCAATTTGCAATGAAAGAAGGACTTGAGAAGGTCATGGACATGTTTCCAAATTCTTAAGTAATTTTTTCACGGATTGCGCAGAGACAAATGTGGCTTCATTCTTCTTCATTTGGTCCACAAATGGAGAAAGCAAGGCGCAATGTCAATAAGGCTGTTTGTGCTTTTCTAAGAGATTTTGGCATGTCCTCTTTTCACAATGAAAATATTATGTTTCGTAGTACATACATTTTTCGCAGAGATGGAGTCCATCTTACTTATGCTGGCAATCAGATTTTTTTGAGAAATGTACAAAATGCATTGCAACCTTTTTTGGAATTACAGCATCCATTTTATAGTAGGTGTTGAGCATTTCAAATTTTTCAAACACAAATAAACACCACCAAAAGGCTCTTTTCAGAGCCAGCACTTCCTCCCAGATAAAATTGCAATGGTTATGATAAGGTAGCACCCCAAAATTTTAGATGTCCGCAGACTGTCCGTGGACTTCTAAACAATACACAGGGTCCTGCTTCATTTATTTTCACTTCTATTTTTTAACTGTAAAAGGCGGCTCTGAAAAGAGCCATTTTTTTATTTTTGTTGTTTTAAATTTTTTGGTTTTTTTTATACAACACATACTAGGAGAGGAGGGGAAAGGAGGGTAAGGGGGGACACCAACCACAGGGATAAGAAAGGGTGAGCTGAGAGAGGAAGATGTAGACTGGGTTTCACTTGGGTAGTGAGCAGACCTTCTCGTGCTCTGAAACAATAGCCTCAAAAGCACTACGAAGTCTCTCCCCCCTGCACAGTACTGCGACGCAGTACATACACACAACTGTGACCCTCAAAAGGTAAGGGTCATCAGCATTGCATATGGCCTGTGAGGCAGCTTGAGGAGTACGCTGTCCCGCAGGAGTGTTACTTGTGGTGACAGGATCGGAAACAGAGGATGAAGTAGAGGAAGTCAACCTGCTACGTTCCTCGCAAGGTACAACTTTGTGAACAGCCTCCGAGTGGAATGACTGTAGGTGTCGTTTCATGGTAGTTGTCCCAAAGCTGTATGAACCATGCCTCCCGTGACTGAGTACCATTTTGCACTCATTGCAGGTGACTTGGTTCGCACGCGCCTTAGGACCATTACCACGAATGGTAAATAACCGCCACACCCAAGACTCACGCCGAGTGCTGGTAGTAGGGACTTCCACTACCTCATTCTCATCATCCTCTTCTTCCTCCTGTGCATCCTCCCTCCTGTTCCCCTCTTCAGGCCCTTGGTGAGCTGGTGGTGGTGGAGGGGGTAGGGTGGTGCTGAGGCAGATGCAGCACCAGGTGGCAGTAGTGGAGCCACGGATGCCATCAAGTTTGCGATGGAAATCTGCAAATTGGCAGCAAAATTTGCTTTGCTCTCTAGGATAGCCAGAAACATAATGAGAATGAGCTCTAAGGCGTGGTCTTTTATAGGGGTGCTTGTGCGCGGTTCGCGGACATGCGCGCTGTCGGCGGACAGATCAAACAGAAAAAAGGGTTCAAAAAGTCACAAAAAGTATGTAGAAACTCAGGATTACTATGTGGGACTTGTTCTATGGTGAGTTCTTTTTGGAAAATATTGTAGATTACTTGAAAAAGTAGTTTTAAATTGTTCGGGGACACAAACAGTGTTTTCAATCAGAACATACGCTGATTGTGGGCGCGGTCACATGATAGCTTCGCGAACATGTCAGCGAAGGGAGCGGGTGTCCGCAGGACACCAAATTCACTGAAACTATTCTGCGCATGCGTGTTGGTGTTCTACGGACACTGTTCGGGTCCTGGAGTGATTAAAAGTGTGTCACAAGTGAAAGGAACAGTTACGGACAGGCGTTTGTTCTTAGAACAGTTTCAACTTGTCTGCGAACAATACGGACAGGCATAGCATCCTCAAGACACCCCCATTTTGTTTATTTACGAACATTCCAGGACACTTGATGTGTTCTTAGAACAGTTTCAACCTGTCTACGAACAGTACAGACAGGCATAGTGTCCTCACGACACCCCCATTTTGTTTATTTACGAACATCCCAGGACACCTAATATGTTCTAATTGCATCTAATTTTCATCTTGCCAGCGAACAATACGGACAGCGTCCTCAGGACACCCACATTTCGTCCATTGACGAACATTTCAGGTCACCGCGTGTGTTCTTAGAACAGTTTCAACTTGCCTGTGAACAATACGGACAGGCACAGGGTCCTCAGGACACCCCCATTTTGTTTCTTTACGAACATTTTAGGACACAGCCTGTGTTCTTAGAACAGTTTCAACTTGCCTGCGAACAATACGGACAGGCATAGCGTCCTCAGGACACTCCCATTTGTTTCTTTACGAACATTTTAGGACACGAACTGTGTTCTTAGAACAGTTTCAACTTGCCTGCGAACAATACGGACAGGCATTGCATCCTCAGGACACTCCCATTTTGATTCTTTACAAACATTTTAGGACACAGCCTGTGTTCTTAGAACAGTTTCAACTTGCCTGCGAACAATATGGACAGACAGAGCGTCCTCAGGACACTCCCATTTTGTTTCTTTACGAACATTTTAGGACACAGCCTGTGTTCTTAGAACAATTGCAACTTGCTTACGAACAATACAGACAGGCATAGCGTCCTCAGGACACCCCCATTTTGTTTATTTACGAACATCCCAGGACACATAATATGTTCTAAGAACACTATCATCTTGCCAGCGAACAATACGGACAGCGTTGTCAGGACACCCACATTTCGCACATTGATGAACATTTCAGGATACCGCGTGTGTTCTTAGAACAGTTTCAACTTGCCTGCAAACAATACGGACAGGCAAAGCATCCTAAGAACACGTCCTTTTTGTTTCTTTACAAACATTTTAGGACACAGCCCGTGTTCTTAGAACAATTTCAACTTGCTTGCGAACTATATGGACAGGCATAGCGTCCTCAGGACACCCCCATCTTGATTATTTACGAACATCCCAGGACACATAATATGTTCTAAGAACACTTTCATATTGCCAGCGAACAATACGGACAGCATCGTTAGGACACCCACATTTCGTCCATTAACGAACATTTCAGGACACCGCGTGTGTTCTTAGAACAGTTTCAACTTGCCTGCGAACAATACGGACAGGCATAGCGTCCTCAGGATACACCCATTTTGTTTATTTACGAACATATTAGGACACAGCCTGTGTTCTTAGAACAATTTCAACTTGCTTGCGAACAATACGGACAGGCATAGCGTCCTCAGGACACCCCCATTTTGTTTATTTACGAACATCCCAGGACACATAATATGTTCTAAAAACACTTTCATCTTGCCAGCGAACAATACGGACAGCGTCGTTAGGACACCCACATTTCGTCCATTGACGAACATTTCAGGACACCGCGAGTGTTCTTAGAACAGTTTCAACTTGCCTGCGAACAATATGGACAGGCAGAGTGTCCTAAGGACACTCCCATTATGTTTCTTTATGAACATTTTAGGACATAGCCTTTTTTCTTAGAATAATTTCAACTTGCCAGCGAACAATACGGACAGCGTCGCCAGGACACCCACATTTTGTCCATTGACGAACATTTCAGGTCACTGCATGTGTTCTTAGATCAGTTTCAACTTGCTAGTGAACAGTATGGACAAGTATAGTGTTCTGAGGACACCTCAATTTTCATTTCTTTACGGACATTCCGGACACCCGCAATGTCAGCGGACACCTGAATTGCTTATTTTTTTAAAAACAAGAAATAAATTAGTACACAATATAATAATTTTACTTTATTTTACATGTATGTTAAATTTATGACAGAGAAGGTGAGGCAGAAACTGAAACAAAAACAGGAGAATTAGGGGTTTCAATAAGATTTATATGAGGTGAAGAAGGGATGCAAGTCTCAACAAAACGTTTTGGTTCTTGGAGAGGGTTTGGGGATAATTGACTGGGATATGGTGAGGGGGACAGGTACATGTGGAACAATGGTATGTAGTGGTTTGTTTGAAGTGATCCTCCGCAAAGTGTTTTAAATTATTAAAATTTGCCAAGAGTAGGTCCATTTTTTCTTCTATGTGCTGAAGAGTCTTATCCAACACAGCTTTTTCATTAGTATTTTCAGTTTTTGTATGGTCTGTACCAAAACATATGTATATATGTTAAATGTATATAAAATAATATTAATTAATTGGTTTATATAGTAAAGTGTCTAGCATTAGATTCACTATCTTCTGACATTTCTTCAGGTGGGAAATGATCCTCTAGCCACTCCAGAGTACTAGACATTTCTGTTAGAAAAAAACACATAATATCATTCTTTTTTGTATCTAATACAGAAAGGGTACAAATATATGAGTAAAATGCAGTACACTTACTATTTCAGGTAAGGTGTGTTCTGAGTGGTCTGTAGATCTGCTGTTACACTTAGTTGTGGAGTTTCTGTGAGGTAATCATGTTGGAAGCCGATCTTTCTTCTTTTGGTATATTCCATTTTAGAAAATATTGTATTTAATGAATGGTTAGTGTGTTACATATATATGGGTTACACTTCTATTTTATTACTACATATAATGTGTATGTGTCCTGGTTTGTGAATTTGTAAAATGTTCATATGTTATGATATAACAATTAAACATACCCCCCCAGACTTTTTGGGTAGTGGTGCTGTTGTCCAAAGATGTCCGCGGACATTAAAAGAGTTTGCGGACATCAAATTCAGTAGAGGGGGATCAGTATGTTCCATATTACATGTTCATAAAGTCAGAGTTATTATTGTTAAGTTGCGCTACTAAAAACCTATGAAATCCAGTGAAAAAAATGTGTTAAAGGGACGTTATGGTTAAGTTGCGCTACTAAAAACCTATGAAATTCAGTGAAAAAACGTTGTTAAAGGGACGTTATGGTTAAGTTGCGCTACTAAAAACCTATGAAATTCAGTGAAAATACTTTGTTAAATGGGACGTTATAGCTCCAAGTAAACCCGAAAAACCCCTGAAATTTGCCAGTTATGGTAAGCTAAGCAACTTGCGCCACCACTGTGCACTGCTAAGACTAACACCCACGACATAAAAGATGACATCACACATGTCATTGATGACATCACTGATGACATCACATGTCTGTCCCCCTCTTTTTTCCTTTACTGGCATATGTAGGCCACATGGTTTTCTTCAGTAACAGTCATGAACTAAAAATTGTAAATGTACTATATTTGTAGATTTATCCTTCAATTATGTTCTTACAGTAATTCCCTTAGGGTCCAGTCATATCATATGAAACATATACATATGGGAAGGCACAAGCTTGAAAAACAGCAATTCTTTCTGTGCATGAAGATAATCTGTAGAGTTATCAGCACTTTCTGATAGTTCTGTTGTTTTTCTATCACTGTATTCTCCCTGTAAATGCTAATATTTGTATACATTGTACTCACACTACTTTCCTTAGGGTCCAGTCACATCATGTAATACATGTACATAGGCTAAATAGCAGCTTTGAAATAGAGCAATCATTTATTTGCATAAAGATAATCAGTTAGGTTATGAATTATTTCTGCTACTACTGCTTTTTTGCTTACTTCACTTTCCCTGTATATACCCATATTTGTATGTGTTATTGTGTCTTTGTGTTTTGTCTGTAATAATGCAATTATATTGGACGTGGGTTTTATTAGCTACTTGTTACGTATTTCACAGTACACAAAACTCTAATAAGAAAACAGTTATCATTTCATTATTCAACATATCAACATTATGAATATTATACCTTCATCATGTATGCTGCACATAATGCCTATGTTTCCGCATGAGTAGCTTAGTATACTGGATAGAACTTCATAATATAATGCTATTTATATCAATGCATCGCTTAATGCACTAATTAGCTCTTGCTATTTATTCCAATAGTCTTTGACACTTTTTTCTCAACATTATAATAAGAATCACTTGTATAGACATTTCATGAAAAGTAAATGCACATGTGATGTCATCAGTGATGTCATCAATGACATTTGTGATGTCATCTCTGATGTCGCTGGTGTTAGTCTTAGCAGTGCACAGTGGTGGCGCGAGTTATGGTTGCTTAGCTTACCATAACTGGCTCATTTCAGGGGTTTTTCGGTTCTACTTGGAACCATAACGTCCCTTTAACAAAGTTTTTTCACTGAATTTCATAGGTTTTTAGTAGCACAACTTAACCATAACGTCCCTTTAACAAAGTTTTTTCACTGAATAAAATATATCTCTATCTTAAATGTGTATTTACATCACAAAACACTAAATAAGACAAACATTCCACTAGACATGTTATGTAATATTCATTCAGTGGGTCTAATAACTTCACCTGAATTAAACATGACAGAACAGGACAGGGAGGTTTTCAGTTCCTACCTGGAAGATAGAGGGGATGGACAATGGCGGAGAGCTACTGTCAGTGAGTTGCATAGATTACGAGCATAGTAGGAGAACGCTTGGTAACACGCTATTCCCATTTAGCTTATGAAATTGCAGTCTTAAAATATTAAAATTTGCAGTCTTAAAATATTAAAATTTGCAGTCTCACACATGTCAATAGCGATCCGAAGCAAAATACAGGGTTTTTCCCAACCAGACATCTATATAAGAAAACATGTGATTCCAATGGGAGCAAATGCAGTGAAGCTAATACAGGGGATACATGACTCAACCTTTGCTCCCTTACCACTAGCTTTGCTGCAGCATGAAACACAGTCTGCAGAAGTAATATTTAGGTTATTCATTATGTATTTATTCATACAAATCTTAGGAAAAGTAATACATTTTTGGCCTAAAAACGCAAACAGAATTTACCATTGTAAACAGAGCGGAGGACATTGTTCCTTTACAATGGGGTGACGGAATGTGACTTGAAGGCCCGATGTTGCAGGGGAAGGTGGAAACATAAACCAGGGACGAGGACAGGACAGAATGACACAGAAACGGGATGGTGGAGAAAGTGCTGAATTAAGGATGGGTGATGGAAAAGTGCTGCAGTGTTGTCCATGAAGTGTAGGGGGCATGTAAAACAGGGTGATGCAGTAGCATAGAGTGCTAGGAAAAAGGTTCTTCAGAAAGAAGGAGAGCTGCTTTGAGGTTGGTTTTAAATAGTGGTAGAGTTGGAGTAGTAAGTACAGGGAGAGGAAGACCATTCCAGAGTCAGGGAGCGGGGGGAGAGAGAGAGAAAGAGAGAGAGAGAGAGCGAGAGAGAGAGAGAGAGAGAGAGAGAGAGAGAGAGAGAGAGAGAACAAGAGAGAGGACATGGGACTCAGGTGGTGGCAAGGAGGTGAGCCGAGGATGATCTCAACGAGCGAGGAGGAGAGCAGGGAGCGAGATGAGCAAAAGGGTAGGCTAGGGCAGGTCCATGGACAGATTCTGAAGATGATGAGAAGAAGTTTATACTTAGCCATTTGTTTCAAAGATAGCCAGACAATATGCTGACGCGCAGAGGAGGTGGAAGGAAAGCGAGAAAGGTTGAAAAGTGTGCAGACATCGAAGATGATGACTTTGTCTACAGGTAAAAAAGCATAGCTGTGAATGCCATAGAGGAGACTGGCACAGTAGTAATGCATAGAAAGGACCAAGGAGTAGATTAGCTGATTAGCATTATTGAAAGGAAGAAGATGATGGATGTTTCTGATATTGAGGAGTTTGAGTCTGGCTGCAGTAGCAGATTTGGAGATGAAGAGCAATAGATTGTGCGATGGGTCAAAGATGACACCAAAGTTACGAGCAGAAGCAGAATAAAGAAGGTAGTCCAAGTGAGATGAGAAGAAGAGGAGAAGTAGAAGAGATAGCATGTCTGGCTTGGAAGTAGAGAACTTCAGTCTTATTGTAATTGAGCATGAGTGAGTGAGAGGCCATCCACTGTTTGGTGGGCTAGACACAATTTGACATTCTTGACAACAGCTCGTCAGATACAGAGTGAAAGGAGAAGAAAATCAGAGTGTCAACACCTAATAATTGATAGGAGAAGCCGTAAGAGGAGATCTGGGCACCAAGAGCTGAAGTATAGAGAGTGTAGAGAAGTGGATCAAGTGCAGGCCCTCTGGGAACTCATGGGGCCTCATTACACGGATGGCGGTAACCATGGTGCTATTAGCGCCATGGTTGCCGCCGGTATTTCACCGATTCCGCCTTGGTGAATGGGGGAATTACCGCCCCATTCCAAGGTTGGCGGGGCGGTAATTCCCCATTCACCAGGGCCCTTCCCCATTCCCATTTGAGCCCCCATAGGGCTCAATGGGAATGGGGAAGGAGCAAATTACGGTACCGCTATTAGCGGTACCGTTATTTGCCCTGAAGTCCCTCAGCGGGTCCCTTCCTTAACGTGTGATCTGGCCACACGTTTAGGATGGGACCCGCTGAGAGACCTCGTAGTATGGCGCTAAGGGATTACCGGCACCGGTGCCCTTACTGGTGCCGGTAATCCCTTAGCGCCATCCGTGTAATGAGGCCCATGGTCACCTGTATTGAAGGCAGCGGAGAGGTTGAGAAGAATAGGAATAGATGAAAGGTTAGCATTCTGAGCAGAAGAGATAAAGTTGCTGACATTGAGGCAAGCTGTCTCGGTAGAATGCAGATATCGGAAGCCAGATTGAAGAGGGCGCCAGACATTTTGAGTGTCAAGGAAGTCAGGGAGTCAAATTAATACTACTCGCTCTAGGCTTTTGGAATAGTGTGGTAGAAGAGGGACAGTGCTTACTTGATTTGTATCACCCCTATCCCCAGAGCCTTCCATCATCCCAAGGGGAGTTTCCATGACCCCCCCAAGTAGGGGCAGTGGTAGTAGTAGCAGTAAGGAAAAGCCTGTACCCATCACTGTGCAACAGTAAACAGAGCAGTCAACAACCCCTGCAGTAGGCAGCTGCTCTCAATTCCCAAAACAGGAGAGGTTCACCAATGTCACATATATTGTTATTGATAGTCCACTGCTCACACCTTACAGTAACCCATTATATGTGTATTAAAAGGTGTATTAAAAGGCATGTACCATCTTTGACACATTAATACACAGTGTATTTAGATAGATGCCCCACTCCTTAAGTTCATGTTGAAATACTTACCACTTAGTAATAAACACTCAATGAATGCTTCTAAACTCTGATGTATTGTTTTTTTAATTTTTATTATGAAATATTTGTAATGAAGTAACATTGCCATTATTATCATCACTATGCACAACACACTTAAAAATGCAATAAATAATTCATGGAAAAGCTGAACCGTTGTCACTGCCTCTACTTCATATCAAGACTAAGACTGATCATCCTTCTCCAAGAAATCAGAGTCACCTTAAAATCCAACTACCTCTCACCAGGTTGTGATAGGCAACCTCACAAATCATGCTAGGCAATCCAGCAGCTGCCTCATCAAATCATGATAGGCAATCTCATAGAGGTATCTGCCTCAATCAATACCTCAATACCTTTCAAAGTGTGATATCAAATAAAGGATAAAGACTTCTTCATACTCCCTAACTGTAGAAGGTAGGGAGTTGAAGAAGGGCTGGAGCAGACTCAGTGCCTGGGATTTTGCCAAATTCAAGAACAATAGAAAAATTGAAAAATATCAAAAGCCACCTATTTCTGCCCCATGTTCTTTGCATTACAAAGTTTCAAAAATAGGATAAGATGTTTCTCAAAGGGTTTAATGTCCATTGGACTTACTTATACCAGCTTTTAGGCTGTGAGCTGAAGTGTGTTTTGGGGAAAAAGCAAAATTCAATCCCCAAGCAGCTAAAAAAGAATTGCTGGCTCCTTCCATCTGGAAAACCTAACTGCTCTTCCTCTCCTTCCAGGAATCTGCTTCCTGGTCGTCCTGCTCCGCTGCCCCGAACAGCTGTGTGCAGGGGCTGAGCTTACTCTATTTATACCTTTTTTAGGCCAGCCCTATTCCACCAAAATTCATCCAGCACTGAAAATTGTTTTAAACAAAACTATCAAGGACACAAGCATCATTCACCACTAAGCATTTTTCCAATCAAAGTATTCATCAGACAGCACCTTTCATTTGTAAATATTAGACAAGGACGGCTTTTGTCAATCAGCACTAGGCATTTTTCCAATAAAAGTTTCTGCGGACAAAAAATTACAATTTGGACAGGGATTTGTTGTAGTTTTCCTGCAGAGCTGTTATCTGTTTGTTTTATGTTTAATAGAACATTAATGCTCACCCCTGAAAGAATCCTACATAGCAGTGAGCAGCATAGTTTACACAATAAAAGTGTGAGGCACCCGCATCAACGCTGTTGGCGTGCAGCACGGGCTATTAGAAAATAACTTATTGTACTGTACGTCAATATTGCAACATGCAAACGCAAATCTCACAGCCTGCATTTCACTGAATATGAAAGTGTTTTAATCAGACTGTGCATTTAGCAAAAAGGTCTGGTCTGTGACTCATGCCACATGCCGTTTTAAGCATGGCTAATATAGGCAGACATGGGGAATATGTGTCAGGTTGAATGCTGGCAGTGCAGTTAAGATCTCAACTAGGTTTCTTAAGGAAAGGGTTAACAGTAGATGTTGTATGGGATGAGGGAAAAGTGTCATTGTCAAGAGAGGAGTTGAAGAGGGAAGTAAGATGTGGAGCAACACTGGGAGCAATGTGGTTCACAATGTGTGTGAACAGTGGGAGCACAGTATGAATAAGCTTTGAGGACTAGGTCTATACTCTGATCAGGGTTGGTGGGGGCAATAGAAGACATAGTTGTGGGAGTGAAGGGCAGGATTGGTAGAAAAAAAGAGTGCGGACGGAGGGATAGAAGGTTAGCAAGTGTATTGTGAATGATAGAAATTTTAGAGGCAAAGTAGAGAGCAAGATCATTTGCAAAAAGAGTATGAGATGGAGGTGAGAGAAGCGAGTTGGGAGATTTTTTTGGAGGCTCCTCGATTGTGGGGATTGAGACAAAATGAGAAAGAGAGTGAGAGACAGAGAGAGAGAGAGAGAGAGAGAGAGAGAGAGACAGAGAGAAGTCGCATTTGGCAGAATAAAGAGTAGAGGAATAGTTTTGAAGAGCAGTGAGATAGAGTTGGAGATCAGAGGTTTTGACCTTTGCCAAATGCGCAGCTTTTTTCACAATGTTGTTTTCAGAGTGCGGATGAGAGGTGTAATACAGGGCCGTGGAGGGGAGGATTTAGGAGTGAGTGTAGTAAGAGGGTAGTCAGGGGAAAGGGAGCGTAAAGAGCAGTGTTAAAGTTAGTGAAGGCTTCTTCTGTGAATGGACAGGTCAGTTCAGCACAGGAGGAGAGAGAGTGTTGTAGGTCAGTAGTTAATAACCCCATGAGAAGAGCATACCCTCATCAATGTGGCCAATGACAAATCTCTGTACAAGTGCTCGGGATTTATTTGTTGACAAAAAAAAAAAAGGTTTTATTTTATTTAGAAGATAGAGTTGAAAGTAGGCAGCCTGAACCTTTTCCTCTACATGACTTTTAAAGATCAGTTATCCATCTAGGTACCCTGAGGATATCTCAGGGGCAATGTGCTTGTCTTGGAAACAAGACACCTCAGAGAAACGAGGTTTAAATCCAAGTCCTGCGCTTAGAGACTGGTGTATGGTAATTAGCATGTTACAAAAGTGAAATTAAGTAAAAACTCAATGATCTCGCCCTACCTGATAGTTTTGGATCAAAGGTGTGGCAGCCCACAAGAAAAACAGCTATGTATCAATTCCTCTTTTTTCCCAGATGAAATCAAAAGGAACTCCTGGGGATTTCATTTTAGAAAAACCCAGGCCATTCAGGCCTCGAGGCAGTCGAGACCATCCCTTAGGGGGTGGACATCAACAGGGGATGACACTTTCAGATAGAGATGTGTGTAATTAGTATATTGGTGTATGTAAACCATCCCACTCCTCCCCACTGTGTCAGTAGACCTTCCAAAGACAGCTTATGCATAGTAAATATGGTAGGAGATACTATTGACCTCTGAGGCACTGCTTATGTCTCAGACAGGAGGAACGACCTTGAGGATTATGCCTGGATGAATTGACTGTGGCCAGATAGGTAAGATATAAACCTTACCTAACATATGTACTTGTTGGATGTCTTAATGTGATGTTCAATTCAACTATTGTTACTAAATACTGTCACAAAATATAGCCCGTGTAATGTTTGTGTTACATTTCTTTACATGGATAGTATATGTTGCAATTGTCCAGACGGATTTCATTATAAATGAAACAGAGGTATATTTTCTTGAGGAAGGGGTATGTTTTTGTCATTTTCCTTCTTTAAGGGTAATTTATTTATTGCCAATTTGGCTAGTAAATTGAAGAGTATCAGATTCTGTGATTGACCAATTAATTGAATAGATGATTCAATATAAGGCTTTCTACGGTAGTAATAACTGAAGCATGGAAATTTCAAATGAAATTATTTTGCCCAGATAAAAGAATCCTCTCAAGTGGAGATATGGCTATGTTTAAATGCTTGGCTCCAGTTTCTATAGCAAACAATGTAGCTACTAAACCACAACTCCAACCTGCTCAAAAAAGTGAATACAAAAGCTGTCAACAATGTAATGGGCCGTGAGGAGTCAGGAATGAAACTAAGACACAAATTAGCCATGTTTATGGTTAAAGACTTTTATTGAAAATAAAAAGGGGATGGGAAAATGCCAGTCTGACTCTGCTCTTAGAGGAACTTCCCTACCCAAACCAAAAACTAAGGCTTTGTCGGTGTCAGAATGTCCAAAGTAAAACTGTCCTTTGTCCAAAGTTCTGTTCTGACCCTCACACTAAAACTAAACTCTAAGGTGAAACAGGAAATTACTTTAACCTTGGAAGGTTTGGGAAAGTGTACAAAAAAATAAGAAAACTGGTTTTCAAAATAAACGTTCTGCAAGGATATGGGTCCTTGCTTCAGAGGATGATTCCCTTCTGCTGGATTCTTCTTGGTACTCTGAAGGTTCACATTCAACAGTTCCTTGTACCTTTTCTTGGCTCACAACAATATATCTGAAGTTCACATTCAACAGTTTCTTATGCCTTTCTTGACCCACAACAATGGTGACATAAAAATATTGTCTTGGCTTTGCAATTTTATCTCTCTTGAAGCTCTGGTTCATACAATCCTAGTGCCGATGTTCCTTAATAGTACCTCTTTGTCAACACAGTACTTTACTCTTATTAAACAACACAGTTCTGATTGCCTGGTATACTCTCACGCCAGGTCATCTCATATTCACACTCTTGTGGTGGATACCTGGTATACTCTACTGCCAGGTTTTCTTATGATCACACTCTTATGATGGTTTCCTGGTGTATTACCCTGCCTGGACTTCTTAGGTTTACATTCGGGTGATAGTTGCCGCATGTACTCTGTTGTCAGAATTTCTTAGGTTCACACTCTGTTATGGTTGCTTGGTGCACTCTCCTGCCAGAACTTCTTAAGTTCACATGGGCGTACTGTCTTTTCCCATATTCGTAAACAAGCTTTGTTTGCAAATATATCTTCAGGATATATATTCCGGTCTTGGGTTTTCCTTAATTCGCACAAATTTCTTTTATCTTCTTCCAAGGGCTTTATTTAGGACTTGTTTACCCTTTTCATATCAAATATTTATTGTGTTTCATTTTTTGCTTTCGGCATACCTGATGACATGCCCCAGTGTCCCCAGAGCTTCTGGGAAGACTCACTGGTTTTCAATGGCGTTATTGTGTGCTCCCACAGTCTACCTAGAGTAGCGCTTTCAACTGCTTCTGTCTCGTGACTGCCTCTGTTTGGTTTCTTCGGTTCTCACGTCTTCCTCTTCCAGCGTCTGCTTCGCTCCGGGAACCGGTAAGTAAAGCACTGCTCTTGATCACCTGGGAACACCCAGGAAACCCTCGCTAGCGCCTGGCGTTCTCGCAGCGTGTCTTCCTTTCTCTGCAGACTTCTCCTTGTTCGCTGGTGAGCCTCCTGGCTCCACTAGCCCGGTACTCCTTCGGCAATCTGCTCAGCCTCGCAGAGAGACGCTCTTCTCTCCCGCCAGCAGCAGACATGCTAATGTACTGCGTCACTTGCCTTTTAAACTTATTGGGCACAGGTAAGTATGAGTGAACAGAAGAATGCTCACTGTGTTTGGGACTTTCCTCATTCTGCATTACTCGAATCTTCTTCTCCGTCACCACAGTACGCTGGTCATACTCAGACATGAACTCTGGCTTTTGGAATTGGTGGTTTGGAAGTCTTGAATAGACATTTTCAGTAGTTTTAAATGGAAAATGATTCTTGGATGAATGGTAGGAGGAATAGGAAAGAGTGATCTCTCTATTATTCATGGTAGAAGGAGTGGGCGTTTAACCATAGGCCATGAGGGTATTAGTAATGGGAGGTTCATTTTCATATGAAAATTGGGTATACCATGTCTCACCAGATGAAGCCATGACAACTCCTCGCAGGATGTCTCCCTCCATGTGATCCTCCCTCATGTAGCCAACACCAGGGTCAGGATCAGGTAGTGGCTGTCGTCCCCTGGCTACATGGGAGGAGGTCATCGGCAGGAAATGAGGGATGACTCCATCGGGTTCATCACAGTACCCAGTAACCTACTACCTGGTCCATAATGTAAAAAATCTATGTGCATAACTGTGGGTAATTGTGGTAGTGGCTAGAGATAAAGAAGGTCAATATCCACTGTGCGGGAGACTAGCTACGCTTACTTCCTATCTATTGTACACCCCACAATTAACCCGGGCACAATTATGGAAGTCACTGCAAGGTCTTGTCACAGCTCAGTCGTTGGGCAAGAGTCTGGGAATGGTTTGCAATGGAAAAGATTACAGCAGTGGGTTAAAATGAATTCCCTCAATACCACCAACACATGGACTTGGCTTCAGAGGTTCTGAGCACGATAAGGTTGGATTAACTGGGATACTTAGTTCCGTTCTTTCATCTCCTTCTACTGTGTCGGGATGATCTAGTTCTGCCCTTGTTCTCACTTTGCAGGATCTAATCTACCTTGGTTGTAATAATTGTGGTGTCTTGCTTTGTGCTGATTAGACACTTTGCTTTGATTTGCACCTCATTATTGATCTTATGGTTAACCTTCTCGGTAATGTTTCGCAATATTTTAGGAAAACTAATGAAGATAAAGTTTACAAAAAATTGTATGTGACTTGACGATTTACGAGACACAGCGTTTGAGGCGTGAATGTGATAAATTGTAGTCATTAAAAAAACGTGATGATTTTTCTTTCGGCTGAAGTAAAAAGGTTTGACAGACCTCGACGCAGAGAAACAGCTGCATACTGCACATCAACACGTTGACTGGAATGTTCTAAAGTTAGGCAGCCAAGGACATCACGCAGGAAGCGACTGCCAGCTCTGTCGCTACCGAGATTTGAAGCAGACTGTGCTGTACCTGCCCGTTCTGCAGCCCACCAGACACTTTCCCTCAGTCACTCTCTGTGTACCCTCGCAGCCTAACTAATGAAGTACAATCACAGTTTCACGTAATACATGCAGACGCCCCCCCACCCCCCCGCAACAAGAAGGTTATTTTAAGAACTAGGGTATGCCTGCCTTAAAGACGAGGAGAGATTACATTTCGGAATAAAGTAACCCAGAAATACTTGTTGGTCGCTTCTGAACAGGGCATGTATTCTTTTTTTACCGCGTCTGGGTTGTCTCCACACAGCATCAGAGCAAGATAAACCAGCTCACTTCCTGTTTCGGAATCCCTTGCCCTGTACTCTTTTATACTGAGCACCCCCTTGAGTAAAAATGTTATTGCTGAGCCCCCCTTGAGAAAAATGATTGTTGCTGGCCCCATCAGTTGCAATGTCTGCTTACATAATAGCAGCCCATTTACCTCCTATTGGAAGAGCCCCGTGGCCCCCGTGGACATCCTTCAGGCCCCCAAGGTGGCAAGCCTTAGAGTTTGAAGACCAAAACCCTATCGCATCTCTCTGTTCTAGATTGACTCTGGTGCCATCTGCATATGTAGGACTACGGGTGGGTGAAACATTCATCTCTTGTCTTAGGCAAGGATAGGCAAAGGTTGCTGGGATAATTTGCCAGTTGGAGCAGCTAAAGACCTCTGACTATACAATTTTCAAGAAAGTATGGCATTTTGAGCCAATAAGACCTAATGAGACATAACATTTTATTGATTTGCAGATCTTTTTTGAGAGACCAACTCACAGCTGCCATTGTGGATACTGGGCAACATTCCATGCAGGACTAAACTGCTTGCTCCATCCCCTAGTGCCTCACTTCTATTCCATGCGGCAGCAGTCAGGTGGTCTTCCCATTCCTAATAAGGGGGCATGATCATGTTGTCACACTCCAAGGGCCTACAGACTGAGGACCACCGTCAGGTCAAAAATACCTTCCAGATAGAGCTCTATAAGAAGTATGAGGCCTCTGTAGTTTATAGGCCACCTTCCTCCTGCTGCATGAAGTCTCCAACTGGTCAGGTTTGAGTGAGGGACATTCCATGTCTTTCTGTGTGGAGCGGGTGTTAGCAGCTCGTCGGCGGTCCAGCTTCCGGAGACCCCTGCGTGGTCCTTGGGGGCCCTCATGTGAGTTTTTGCCTGATTTCTATATTGATTCCTGCATTGCGCTCCGAGCGCGTAATGTTTTCTCCCCCTCCCCCTGCAGCCACTTCCTGGTCACCCCTTCCCTCCCGCCTCCCTGACCGCCCACCCCCCCTCTGATTGGCTGAGTGTCGGTGTCCCTTGGACTACCTGACGGCTGCTCTCCCCGCTCGCCTCTTTCTGTGCGGAGCAGGTGTTAGCAGCTCGTCGGCGGTCCAGCTGCTGGAGACCCCTGCATGGTCCTTGGGGGCCTCATGTGAGTGTTTGCCTGATTTTTATATTGATTTCTGCATTGTGCTCCAAGCGGGTTGTGTTTTCTCCCCCTTTCCCCTCCCCCTGCAGCCACTTCCTGGTCACCCATTCCCTCTGTCCTCCCTGCCCGCCCATCCCCCCCTTTCCCCTTCCCTACTGGCTGCTGTCTGGTCTTAACTGACCCTCCTGAGCAGCCCCTGCCCTGCTGCCCCAAACGGCTAAGGGTCCCTTAGGCAAAGGGCAGTTGCAGCTCATATTGTGTCTGCAGGTGTCCACAGGGGACGCCAGTTGGCAGTTGGTCCCCCTGGTCGATCCCACTCACCTCCCTGCCTCCCCTCCCTCAGGCTCTTATACATGGCTGCGTTTTCCACATTTGTCTAACTGCGCACTGTACCTGTATTTTAAAACTTTGCACTGTGTGAACTAGGCCTTTTCTCCCCCCTTCAGGATTCTCAAACTTAGGTGGTCTCACCACAGGTTGTTTAATACGCACTTACCTGTATTTAAAACTTTGCGATGTGTGAATTAGGCCTTTTCTCCCACCTTCAGGATTGTCAAACTTAGGTGGCTCCTCCCCTGCTTCTACACTTGAGCATTGTGTACTCTTAGCCTGAGTGAGTCTGTTCTACTGAGCAACTGGTTTGCCTTTCACTCTCTTGTCCAATCGCTTCCGCCGGTGCCTTCACCTCTCTCCTGCCCCCCCCTCCTATCCCACCTACTCTATGGTGCTCTCTATCTCTCCTATCTTCTCTAACTGCTTCTCTATTGACTATCCTTCTCTCCTCACTAAATCTGGTAGGAGAAAGTTTAAAAAGGACATCCTGGTCTCCAATCCAGGCCTCCCTATCGCTGATACCTACACCAGTGCCTCCGCCATGGAAACTCTCACCGACATCCTCATCGTCGTGCCTTCACCTGACCTATGGACCCTTCATATGGTCTTGGTGCTCGCTCCTTTCTCCTCTACTCCCATTAATGGTAGCACACGCTGGGATGTCCTCTTGGCCTCCTTCCACTCCTCTAAGGTCATCATTAATATTTACTCTAAAGGGACCGTCTTGGTCCAAGGCCCTCAGGCCAACCTTCACCTCTTTAATAGACTCTTCCCACGCCTCATCAACTTCCTTTCTTCCCCTGCTGTACCCTCTCCCCTTTCCTCGGCTACCTTGCCTTCCCCCTCTCCGCTCCCTTGTGGGCTCCTTCTATACCTCCGCAGGGCGTACCTCTGATCTGTACCCCTCCCCGGAAGTCCTTCAAGGATGGCAACGTTCTCCACATTGCCACTCTTAACTCTCGCTCTGCTGTCAAACATTCCTCTGACATCTGCCGCCTCCTTGAAGAACTTGACCTTGATGTCCTCTGTCTCACTGAGACATGGTTCATGGCCAGCTCTGTCACCAGCTTTGACACGCTCCTACCGGATGGCTACAATATCCTCTCTGTGCCTAGGCCCAACCGCTCTGGTGGGGGTGTTGCCCTTAACTTCCCTGAGTGGATTCCTGCCTCTGTCACTCCTACGCAGACCTACTCCTCTTTTGAATGCCTTGTCTGCCGGCTCTCTCTGTCTCCTAACCATTCCCTTACTGTGGCCACAATCTATCGGCCACCTGGTCAGGTTTCCTCCTTCCTCTCCGAGTGGGCGGACCTCTCCTCCTCTCTCTTGGCCTCAACCACTCAACTCATCTTTCTTGACGACTTCAACATCCACCTGGACGCCTCCTGTCCTCCCTCTGGACACTTTCGTGACCTCTGCGACTCTCTCTCACTCACCATTCTCCCCTCCGGCCCAACTCACTCTGCAGGGCACACTGTTGATGCACTGATCTCCTCTGATCTTCCCCTCTCTGTCCCTGTCTCCACTCCCCTCTCCTGGAGTGATCACTGTCTCCTATCCTCCCACTCACCCTCTCTACCTCTCAGCTGATCACCACTTTATTTCTTTTGCTCGCTTGTACGCTACCACATACCTTTCTATAAAACACACTCTATTAAGGTTCCATATTGACTCATCAGTTTTTCTGGCAACCTTACTTCACTTGCAACCTCCTAGCATTTATTGTATATATGTGACTGTGATGAGCCAGAGGGAGCTAAGGCACATCAGGGTCAATTGAATATGTGAAAGGCCATCAAATCCCTATGTTTCCAGGAAGAGTGAACTGCAGGGCTGATGTCATAAAAGGTCTTGGAGGGAGGGCCTTCCTGGTTGACAGACAAGCAAGTGCTCCAATGAGAGAAAGAGTGAGGTGCTTTGCTTTAATACTGGACTTGTGATGTTTTGTTTTTTTTGTTTGATTTGGCAGGACACGGAGAAGTGCGAAGGAGAAAGGGGCCCTTCAGAAGAAGAGACAGTTTATGAGTGGGCCTACTGAATAAATCTGCTGCCCAGAGTTAAGGCGAGGTTTGCTCCTATTGAGCACCTCGTGAAGTTATAGTATAGTGAATAAGCATTGAGAAGTGAGATGGAGAGAGAGCAGGAAGCGGTTAACTACAAAGCTTCAAACTCCAGATGACCCGAACATCTGACAACTTGGTCGAGAGAAAGGGACAGACTGAATGGTGCGAAGACTGGGAGTAGCACAGGTCCCAGGCAAGACTGTCGGCGAGACATAACTGGAGGCAAATGAACAGCTGGGGAGAACGCCGAAGTTGGTGCGTAGCTTAATCCGACGCTTCTGAGTGAGGACCTGTCATCCGAGACGCGGCTGGAGCTCTCGGATCAGCTGAGAGGAGAAGCTGCGAGCAGCTCTAGCCCCCACCGTTGCGGGTGCGGGGCTTGATTACGAGCAAACAGCTGAGCCTTGAAGAGCCTCAGCCGAGCTCCAGAGTGCGTCGCCTGAAGGGTCCGCAGGACCTGGACTAACAGAATAATACGTGAGGAGACGCCGCTCCCTATCAGCGAACGAAGGAGTACAGATGTCATACGAAGAGGTGAGAAGTAGAATTCGAATTAAACAGAGGGGGTACGGACTCAAAAATTTTAACCTAACATCAGATACGCAGATTCAGGGGAAAAGGGTTCCACCCGCAGAGCATAGAGACTTTATTACTGATGCTATGCCTGAAGGAAGTGATACGTAGAAAAGAACGTATAAGCTATCTTACCGTATAAAAACCCAAATGATACAATGCTAGACAAGCTACGGTTGAGAAAGTAAGAAAGACTCTCAAAAGACAAATCTGCTCTTTGAAAGCCTTAGGTTCGACCAAGTAAGGAGAAGGGTCTCTACACTTGGAACTGTTGGTCTAATGGACAGTATTTCAGTACAAAGGAAAGGTGCCAGAGAAATTACAGTTCCAGAAAAGACCCCTTGAGCTGTTGAATATTACTGTTATAAAGCTAAATGGAAAAGAAAGGAGTTAATTAATAAAAACAGTTTAATTGAAAACGTACTGTGTCTGACTCTTCTCTACCCGCTCTATCACAGTGACCATCACTGCTTTTGTTATATATATGTGTCTCACAGATATTCTTTGTATTATTGTATATACCTATCCGCCTTGCCTGTTGTTCATGCACACAGCAGTGTTACCATAGCTGCACTTAATCCTGTTTACTATGTAACATAAACTTAACAACCCTCTTTATGCCTTCGCGCCCTAATACTCTTGGGTCTGGCGCGCAATATAAATAATTAAAAAAACAAACAAACAATGTTCTTGAATACTTCTTACACTTGAGAAGGAACTGAGAATTTCGACATTCCTTTAGCCATCTGTGCTCTAGTACCTTGAAGCATTTGTGTGCTAGATGGAATTACCAATAATATATCTCAGACCAAATAACCAGACAGACTCAAAGGAGATGGTCAAATACTGCTTTAATCTCAAAGGAGAGCAGGGTGAATAAAAACTCATCAAGTTGAGTCATGCAGGATGACAATGTCTTTTTGATGATACTCAGTTTATATAATGCTAGATGTGTCATCTGTGGCATCATCCTATGTTGACATACCACAAAACCTATCGAGGGGTGGGATTGAATTAGGGAAACATGTCTATGTATAGGAAATGTGTGTGTTAGTCCCTCATTGGCTGTCTCTTGTCTGTGAGACATACCCTGAGCTACTTCTAAACACGTGGTGTAATGTACTCATCATAGCAGAGAATATGGCAGCGGAATAATACTTGGCGACATTATGTGGAAAAGTGCATGGCAGGCTATTTTAATTGGGTAGCAACCTAAATCTAACCTTGGAAATGTGGCTTGCTAGCAGCACGTACATAGAAACGAAACCCAGAAGCTTGGAGATGCATCAGCATCCCCCTTGTTTTCCCAATTAGTCTACCCTCTCTCACCGGTAGGCCTGAAACCAGTGTCTTCTGTTTGAAGGCTGACATTGCCAACCTGCACTGTCTCGGGACATTCGATGAAGTGTAGGTACACCATTATCTTAGCTTCAGTCTTAATTAATATCCCTTGTTTGTGAGTCTTCGTCACGTGTTACTAGACCATGAAATTTCCCAAATCGACGTTGCATTTAACACCATTTGTGTCAATTAAACTTGGCCTTTAGAGACTTGCTCACTCTATCCCACATAAACGCCCTGCCCTTTAATTGTCCAATATTTGGCAATGTAACAGTACAGTTGAATATTGAGTAAATAAGACTCTGAGCCAATAAGTAGTTTGTATGGATTACGAAGAGAACCCAATTCTTTTATTAATATATACTTTCTCTTTTTTTTCGGTTTATTGGTAAAGGATATGCCTTCTCTCCGTCTCTCCAGTTTCTGTAACAGGATGTCATTCGAGGATACGTTCAGGTAAGGGTTAATGTAGTTCTTTAATGTCTTTTCCTTTTCCCTGTTTTCTTCTCCTTTTCTCTTCCTTTACTTTTAACAGTCTCTAAATGTATTTCTATTTTCCCCTGATCCTTTCTCTCAATTCCTTTCTTTATTTCTGATCTTGCTCTTTCAGTCTGTTCTCCTATTCTCCTATTCATTCTCCTATTTTCAGATTATGCATATGGGCACTCTTAACATCTAAGCTCCTTTCTTTATTGCAGACAAGAACTTTTTAATAACTCCTCTTCAAATAGCATCCCACTTATTGAGGTTGTTCTTCTGTCTCTATGTCAGACTCCTGTTCCCCTGTATAGGGTTAGTCCACTTCCTCCAACAACACTCAACTCTGTAATTTATTAGGGCTTGCAGGCTTGTTCGTAGCGCAACAGCACTTTCACTTAAACTTCACACGGCAACAACGATCGCCTTTTCCCTATTAAACTTCCCTATCTGAAAGCGCAACGGCGCCAGTTTTCTCAAAGTTCATACGGCGTCAACGATCGCCTGGTTCTCATAACACGTCCCCTCCTCCAAGCGCAACGGCGCCAGTTTTTCCCCTCACAGTTCAAGCGGCAACACGTTTGCCTTTCATTTAATAGCCCAACTCCGTCTCTTCAGATGTCAGCATTTTCATTCAGCCACTGGCGATAATGATCGCCTCATTGTTTAAATGACACTTCGCTTCCCTTCAGGGCTTTGTTGTAGGTACTCACGGTTCCCATGCGGCAACAACGGTCGCCTCGTATTTACGCCCCTCTTTTTAGATGAGTGCAACGGCACAATTAATCACTGCCTTGTCTCAGCAATAATGATCGCCACGTTTTTAAAATCTGAAACTTCTTCTCCGGAGCGCCTCGGCGCAATCACCCTGACAGCTGAGATCTGTCAAGCTCTTTAAAAAAAAACACCTCTAATACGCCCAGCTGAAACGGTCCAACTCCCCCTCTTCTGCTCCGTCTCTTGTCTCCTAGCAACGACAAGACAAGCTCATTAGAAGAAAGTACCTACATTAGGCTTTCTGTATGTAAACATTACAAAAGGACTGCACTTCCTATTTCTGTATGCAAACATTATAAAACAGGGCTTTCTGTATGTTTAATTGAGAAAGGATAATTGGCCACTTCGTCACAGCATCCGTAAATGTTCTTGTTCCACCTAATATTTGGGAAATATGTCCTTGCACATGGTCTGATCGTTAGAATCCCTTTGTGCTTATCCTTCATCTCTCAGAATAGCATTCTTGGTTCCAAGCCAATGTACGCCTATATTTTTCAAGTGGATACAACTTCTTCATCATCTTTCCATTTTAAGATCCTCTTGGGCATGTATTTTGAGGTCGCTGGATTGATTGACATGAGCCATTGTCCATCTTCTTCTGATGGTCGTGCTAAACATTGAATATATACCTCTCATAAGCAAGCTTCTATGTATTATTTCTACCTTGTATTTCAGAGTATTTACAGATATTGACCAGTGAGTCAATTCATTCTTCTTTCTGTGCTTGGTACTGCATCATGGAGTACATGTTTCTTAGTGCTTCAGTTACATCGTCATTCTTAAGTATTTTCATATCGTTTCAGCATAGGTAATAATCAGACCGAATCAGGAAGTTGGCAAAAGCACAACAGTTTTAATTGCAATTATCTAAAACAGGGATTAAAACAGGCATCAACGGACGCCACACAGTCATAAGTCTCTCAATGATTCACATGAAAAAACACACATTTATAGTAAAAACTTGATCATGAGTGATGTGATACTACGTGACAAAATAAGAAGACCTACATGGGATGTGATAGGTTTAAAGAGAACATCTAAGTATACTTTCTGTGGGGGGCTAGACTGTGATTGGGTCTCTAAGTTCAGGTGGACAGCTATGCCCAACCCTATTGCAAGTCATCTTCCGTGTCATACTAATACAAAACGCTTCATTGGCCGCTCAAACTATAGGGCTCTTTGCTACGTGGCCCTCTATAACTGGTTGGCATGCTGGTACCCTTCTGGAATATTCCACTCACTAGCAGCACGCAAGCTAGGACCCCAGGTGCTGGAGGGTTGGCTTGGTCATGCCTCCCCACCCAATTAGTCTGCCATTCAATTAGTTCTTTGAACTAGGCCCAGCAAAGGATCACTGTGTCTATTTTCATCCGACCATGTTACAAGAGAGCATGTTTTGGGCTTCTTTGTTGTATTTAATACTATTAAATGATCAATAATAATTTGGCATTTATATAGCGCTACAAACTCTCAGGTATCTGAGTGCTGCTTATTATTACCTACAGTGTGTGGTGCTCATTTATCGACTTCAGAAGGATGAAAGGCTGAGTTTGGTCTTGCCGGGATTCGAACTTGTGTCAACAGGTTCTGCACGACATCAAAGTGAGCGTTCTACTCGCTGTCCTATCTGACCGGCTGGCACCAGGCACTTCTAGTGTTTTTCCATTAGACCGCAAACAGGAGCATGGCTCGCTACTCACGTTCATTGTATCTTCTCGATTTGATAACCAAGTTCTTGGCGGCGCCAACTTTTGACACAGGGCCAGACAAGCCTTCTCGAATATTTCTTCACCGTCAGCTATTTTATTCTACTGCGCCACACTTTCAGCCCTTTTATTCACAGGGTCCAAGTTTGCTAAAATGCATCGTAGAACATCCAGATTCTATACACACATATATATATATACATTGGTGGCACCGCCTGCAGTCTTTTCACTATGTCTAGCCAGCCTTATGATTACTTAGTTCTACTTGCGTTACTGCATCTGTATAATTACAAAACGGCTTTGCATTTTCTTCAGTGCTTCTCCCGTATGTGCAATTTTCATTTTGCTCATGAAATGTTGCTCAATTCTTTACTTCGCCATCAGATTCTATAAGTTCTATTCACCTTCTTCATTGGCATCTCTTCTGGGTGCGTCATTTCTGCTTCATGTGACGTCACCAGTCTTCTCTTTCACTCATCTTCACACTTCTTCCGGAACTTCCTTCAGGAGACTGTCATTTCTTCGCGGATACATCATGTAGGGTTTTCTCAATGGATGCCTTGTTTCAAGGACTCTTTGCGGTATAGGTACCATCACTGGGGTTGCGCATATCGCAATTTCCGGTTACCAACATGTAGGTAGAATGGGGGCGGGACTTCTGGTAGAGGCACTTGGCTCCTCCTCTACAAAAGGCTGCTGAGTTTCGTCTCAGCCTGTCTCCGCCACAAAGGCAGAATACACAGCTTTGGTAATGCTCACATTGTCCTGCCTTCGTTTACCAGTCATCTACACCCTAAGGTAAGCCCAATCACGTATACCTTATTTTGCGCATCAGCCATGCTATCTAGCGCTTGGTCGCTGTCTAGGCACCATTTTCTCCTGCGTTGTTGGAATACCTCCTGTCACAGCAGCAAAGAGGGCTATGCTTCTTACAATCAGGCAGTTTAAATAGTAGTTTCTTCCTGTGGTACTACGTGTACTACCGGTCCAAACATATCCATGGAGCTGTGAGGGTGAAAGAAGGGGCGCAAGATTCTACATTTCTTTTTTGTTCAGTGTATTTTACTACGTTTTTTACGGGGAGTAAAAGCGGCCGATACTCCCCTTATCTTTTGGGCTTTTTCTAACTCTGTCTGACTTTTACCGTTCCACTTATGTATTTTGCTAAGACCCTGGAATGCATTAAGTCTTGAAAGTAGTACAACTAAATGGTTTGGCATGCATATTTGAGACGAGACTGTTAAACTACAAATATTACGCCTTGAAAGCTGCTGCCCGTACTGAAAAATGACTACAAATATGTGACTATCACAAGTTTTCATGGGGCAGGTATGAAGTCTTGAAACTTTTAGGTTGCTCACTGGGGCAGTGAGGGAAATCCTTAACTCCCATGTCACACCGTCCATTTGATAATGTCGACATAGACTCTGCTAAAGATTTGTAGTTTTTTTTTCAGAAAAACATGTTCAAATACAGAGAATGTAATTAAGAGATTCCCTTCTGAAGGGGCAACATAGCTTTTTAAAAAATCTTTTCAAATTCTTTCCTAAGATTCAGTATCGGGTCCATTTTTGTTTGGAATGCTGGGCCAATAATCAGCTTGATAAATTCTAATTTTGTTTTAATTTCCAAAGCAAATTACTTAACCTAACCCCAATGCATCACTGTTGTTCTCAATTTTTCTTAGGTCACTTGAGAGCAGGCACAATTCAGATACATACCATTGGATAACCAAAACCAGAACATACACAGAGTCAGACGAAAGTCCGGGGAAAACAGAGACCCACAGAAAAGGCAACACTACGAGCCAGGGCAAATCAGCCAACGACGGTGACCATTAATGATGGCTGCTGGCAAATCAGGAGACAGTGGAAATTGCAGAAGCAAGTGTAGGCAAGCCAGACTTGCCACATTTTGTGGTACTGTCTCTACTGCATCAGCTGTAGACAATGTGCCCACAGTAATTTGTCACCTATGAATTTTATTTTGCGAAGGTACAACCATTGGTGGACTTGCACTCACTACTGATAATTACGTGTGCCCCTCCCCACATTTAAAAAAAACTTTGATTCAACCCCCCCACAATGTTGATGCTGGCTCCGCCCATGACCGGGATTCGAACCTGTGTTTCTCTGCGGCGTTGTCTCGCTTCACACACATACGCATTGTTGTCCTGCATTTGCCAATTAGCCACCAACTACCAGTAGCCAGCACTTACCTTACTGAAGTGCCATAGCTGAGGCTCCCGCTCCTGGCAGCAGCCATAGCGCCCACTTAAGCTTCACACAGTGTGAACGTGGCCACTGAAGTCCTTACTCCTTGTCTCTGCCCCAGGCATTTAGTAACTAAATGAAGGCTGCTTAGGAGTTCTGGGAAGGGGACAACAATTGCTTTAAAAAGAAAACGGGGGTTTGAAGATACTTTTTTTCTGTTTAAATCTGCTTTCAGGAGTTGCAGAGCCGCTACTAGGTGTCATAATGGAGTCACCCGGGGTAGCAACTACCCCTGGAAAAACACAAATGATGTCCCCGAATCCTGTGTTTCTGTTATGACCTTTATTGACGAAAGGGGTTGTATGATTTTCTTCTCCAAAGTTATACAAGGTGAGAAGCTCTTTCTTTCAGCCAAGGATGGCTTCGTTCCAACATGTCACATGGAACGCACACAATGTTGCTTCATGGGTCAAATGCAGGCCTGACTAATCATTGCCGGAGTTTGGATGAGAGCCGATTTTCTCTATGTGAGGTTGAGCTCTGCTTTTCTGAGGAGGTAAGATGCTGTGTGGGCTGTCTATTCTGCACAGGCTAAGTGCAGGCCTCTTTCTTCTTATGTGGCCACGTGGGGGGGTATTTGCTTCCATCAGAGATGTGTGCCCAGTTCCTCTCTCCTGAAGCCTCCCATGGAGATTTGGGGAGTTTTTCATTTCCGGGGTGCCACGTGTTGCCTGAAAAACTGCTTCTGCGGCCAGTGGAGTAACTTTGCTGAAAATGTCGGGTGAGGGAGGGGGGAGCGGAACATGACATCTGAAGAAAAGGTGCCCCAGCCAAATGAATGGGGACAAAATGGTGTGCCATAAAAGTTGAGGGCTGGGGGGACAAACACCCCTTCGCCCCCTAACATTACACCCATGTCTGGGGCCCTAATTGTGTGGCCTGAAACTGCTTCTGAAGCCCTCATTGTGTGATCTTTTTGTAAGCTTGACAATGAACGGGTCGGGACTCCCTGAAGGCCGCATGATAGAGCGTAGTTTCATGGAACTGCGACAGAGCCAGCCTCTAGATGATGTGTATTGATATCTGAGCTGCATTGAATCCTTTTTTTCAGTTTTGGTTATTAGCTGGCGCTTTAGTTGAAACTCTTGCATTAGAATATAGGCAGGGGAGCATGGCATATGAGGAGGGTCACAAAGATTGTAGGTGTTATTTGGTTATTTGCCCACCCAGTGGCTGCCCATAGCCATACTAATCCCTATAGCCATTCTCACCCAGTTCCTGCCCCTACCGCCCTCGAAACACCTCCTCATGGGAACTCTTTAATCTCGCTTTTATCAAGATTTACTATCAAACTGTGCAATCAAAGCCCCTCCCAGTGTTTTTTCAAAGCAATTTTCAGAGAGGTAATGACTTAATTAGATATGTAAATGCACTATTGGTGTAATAAAAATATCTTAGCCAGGTCTGCCTTCAGCCACTCTATTCATAAGCACTATGTTTGTCCTTCACTGAAGTCCTGTTAAAAACAAGTCCAGTCAGTTTTGGCTTGTGTATAAGTATAAGGCATTTGCCAGGATCTGCTTTTAGATGCACAGGTGCTCGCACCATTTTGCACCGGCCGCCATCTATAGTCAGTTAATACCACTACAGCAGGGCCTGGCAAGTGCCTTTCCCATGCCTACACAAAAGCCCAAACTGTTGGCATTGCCAATGCTTGTTCCGTGTATACTGTATGTTCCTTTCTTTTGTTTGTGAGGCCAAGCGTGTGATTTCTGGTCACAGTATGCACCGGCCTGTCTGATATCCTGGAGCCCATGCAGCCTCAAGCGGTACCTAGGGTTTTGAGTAGACAACATGGCATACAGGGCTGTGGCCATTAGTGGCCACAGAGTGTGGCCTTCGCATCACCTGCATCATAACGTATGGTCATTTGGGGGAATATCCCCCGGGAATTGCTTCATTATAGATGAGGGAGTGTCTTTAGGGGATAGCTCACAGTAGGATCAGCAGGTGCCTCTTTTTCCTGCTTCGCCGTGCCCCCTCAGAGCCGGATTTTGCTTTGTTACTGTTAGAAATATTGCAAAATGATGTTTGTTTGAAATTTGTAATGCAAAATTCTTTTGTTTTTCCTATGTATTATTCTGAATTGTATGTTTTCATCTGCTGAAAAAGTGGAAGTGTACTGTGTGTTACCTTGTAATTGTTAAGCTGCATATTCTGTTCATTGACTTGATATGATTTCTGCAGTTATGGATTGTTGAGGGTTGGTAGGAATGGGGCCCATGATAGTTTGGGTTACACAGAAGTGCCATAATGTGGGTGATTTGTAATCCAGGTGATGTGTTTCCCCTGTCTTTGGGTAAAGGTGTGGTATGGTCTCCTGTAGGCCAAGAGGCGGGGACAGTACCCGGGCTGCCCACCTGGTATGGGGAGGAGTGGGTCCTGGAGCTCTGGCGACTGCCTTCATATGCTTCTTCATTTGCTGGATCTGATAATTCCGGAATACCCGCCCTGATTAGTCCAACACGTTTCGTGGGCATAGAAAGTGTTTCGGGGCCTTGGACACTACTCATCAATGACATGAAGCGGTCCCAATCCTTCTAAAATTGTTTCGTTGAACCAAATAGTAAATAAATGTGACCATTGATTCATTGACAACCATTTTGCATTGTTTTATGTGTTTGAGCAAAGGCCTACACCAAGGGTCTGCAACCTGCGGCTCTTCAGCTGTTTTGGACTACAACTCCCATGAACCCTCCGAATTGCCTATTACTAAGTCTGATGGAATTTATAGTCCAAAACATCTGGAGAGCCAAATGTTGCAGACCCCCATCTTATGTCCATGTCTCGCCTTTAGGTGCTGCCTGGCTTGTGAAAAGGCTTTAAGTGTGTTATTCTGGTGGTAAATCCACTGGAATGCCACCAAATGGAATTATCGTTGCCGCCACTTGGTCCCGTGGGATTACCACAGGATTGCAAGTGGTGGCATGCAGTGTACTCCATATTTTATAAAATCCATAGGACTTCATTGGGGATTTCTGGCAGAATTACCACCTGCAGAATTACAGAGTGGGAATTCTGCCAATCTTTGGATGAAAAGTAGAGGATTCACCTCCTGTACCCTTTTTTTTTCCTCCAAAAATCTGCCGAATTACCACTCAATAATTCCACCAAAAAGTGTAATTTGGCCGTGCAGGGAAAATGAAGATAACGAAAAAACCTCTACTTTTTTCCCCAACTGCCAAGCTCGTAATGAGTGTGTGTTGCCAGGCGCAGGCATCTCTTTCTTGATTGGCCACACTGCAGCCTCAAATTGCCTTTTTCGGTAGCCTGTGTTTTTCGAAATGCCTCACTATTTCTGGAAGGCTGCCTGTGTTGCTCTTTGGGTTCTGTTTGCAGTCTAGGTGATTGCTTTCTTTCCTTAGTTTTAGTTTGGTTTGTTGTTCAGCCATTTGGGACCATAAGCTACATCCATACAGATCAACCTTTTCAAACGGGTGACAACCGAAGACTGGGCTTTTGAGGGTGAGCCCTCCATTGAGGCCTATGAACGGGCAAGGGGATTGGCGATCTGGGTTCTGTCTCTATTCCGAGTGCATACCTGCCTAGTCTCCGGTTTTCTCCCGGAGACTCAGGGTTTCCAAGCTCTTCTCCGGGTCTCCAGGGAAGAGCATGGAGTCTCCGGGTTCTAGATGTTCAGTAAAAGGCAACTTGAATCTGTAAAATCGGAGTGATCTTGCAGCTTCTTTGCACGTGACAGACAATGTTAAAGGTAAAGGGGAGCTGCAGCGAAGACGCTGTGTGTTTTCTCAATTGATGTAAATGTGCAGGGCTGAGGCATAGAACACTCCCTAAAAGTGGGCGGTGCTGGTTGGCAAAATAGGGCGTGGCTGTGGGCGGGGCGTCCTGTGACGGATATCTCCGGTTTTCTTTTTTGAAATATAGGCAGGTATGTCCAGGTATCACCTGCCAAAAACGGGCGAGTTGACCGTCATGTACATCAGTGTGTGCATGCAGTGACCCCTCAGGGGCCCTATGAAACGTTGTTATGTCCTTTGGAATAGGTGGGGCCATCTTCCTTTTAGGCAGCCGAAAGGGCCTGCGTTGTGGGCCTAGGAGTCTGCGCTGCAAGGGAGTGTTAGTGTCATATGCCATCATTAAAGACAGAGTGCCTGAGCGAGAGAGCGCGCCAGAGCACTCATGCAGCGCTGATGGCCGGTGCCGTGTGAAGGGAGGGTACTCCAGGTATGAGAACCACGCCAGACTTGGAACCCACAGATGGTGATTCAGTTAGGGTTGCCTCTTTTGTTTGAAGCAAGAACCAGACTTGAAGCCACACCCACATTTTAGAAGCCCCACTCCTTGACCCTCCATTTTCCTAGATTCAAAAGGTGTAGTATAATAGCAAGGGGAAATTAAAAAAAAAAACACATTAGCAGTCATGTTTTGAACTGACCTATATCCGTTTTAAAAAAAATGCAATCTGGGTTATTAAACTAAAAAATAATTACGTAAGGACGAAAGGACATTTCACACAATTACATACTATGCATTCATATACCCTTGAATGATGAAAAGCTGAGCTGGTTCTGACAAAGATTAATCCAACTATGCAGTGCTGGTCATTGGGCCGGCTCTCGGCGGATCCGAGATCCGGCACCAGATGTGTAGCCGGATCTCGGGATCCAGCCAGAGTCAGCCGCCCAAGCCCATGAACCGCGCAGGAAAAAAGAAAGCAAAAAAAAAAAGCGTCCGCGACGGCAGCATTGCCGTTTACCGCGGCTTTGGCACTGATGTGTAATGCACAATGCTCACTACATGTACAACTGAAAGGAATCAGTTGTACATGTAGCGAGCATTGTGCTTTACACACCAGTGCCAGAGCCGCATAAAAGGCAATGCTTCCCTCGCGGTCGTTTTTTTTCTTTTCTTTTTTTGGCACAACAAAATGAGCCAGGGCTCATCAAGGGGGCCTGGCCTAACTGCAGGCGTCGTGCTGGCCCGTTAGGCCACACCCCCCTGAAGAGCCCCGGCTCAATGGGCAACTGGCACCCCTGCCAGGCATCCTTTTGTATTGATCAACACCCTCTCCCATGGGGGAGAGGGTGCTGATCTCTGCATTTACTTTCTATAGGCTTGCCTGGCAAGGGACAGCGCCTCGCCTATTCAGCCTTAATGTTGACGCTTCCCCTCGGCAGCTGGGGAGGGGCAGCGTCACCATTAAGGCTCAAAGGGTGAGGCCGCTGGAAGCTGAGGCTGTTTTCCTGAAGAGTGAAACTCACGGAGTTTCAGTCTTCAGGAAAACGGCCTCAGCTTCCAGTGGCCTCACGTTTCTCTCCACAATGGTGGCACCGGCCCACGGGCATCTCCTGCTTAAAGGAATGCCTCGCAGGTGCGGCGCCACCATTATGGCTGAAAGGCATTTTTTTCTGGAGCCTGAAGCTTTCGCACACGAGCGAGAGCTTGAGGCTTCAGAAAAAAATCCTTTTCGTGTAGTGGCCGGGGCTGGCAGGGGAGATCAGTGGGCCCACAGGGCCCCGCCTCAAATTGAAATTTCGGAGCCCCGTCCCACTTAAAGCCCTGTGGTAAAAGGCAATGTTGTCTTTGTGGGTGCTTTTTTTTCTTTTTTTTTTAAAGTATTTATCTGATCGGCTGGCCACTACCAACCCCGCCCCCTCTAGACCACGCCCCCTCTTCCCCAACTCCTCGCCCACCCGGGTCTTGTGTTATCCCCCACCACATTTTTTCCATTTCCACCACTGCAACTATGTCAATGCCGACCGGTCTACAGTTGAAATGAAAAACTCTGAAATGCCTGCTATTTGCGGCACGCACCTAACACCACTCCTAGATATTAAACATTCTGGCATTGACTTAAAAATGGTGGGCATAACAACACATGCACACACACACACTCACTCACACCAACATTTTGATGAATAAAAACAAGTGACAATATGAATTTGTAGCCCTCACTTTTTATTAATTTCATCAGGGAAAATATAAATGTAAACATATTAAATCCTCTGATGACAAACAGGGCCTATGTAGTTTTAATTTGATGTGCCACAGATAAGGCACAGCAGGATAAATTAATTTGCCAAGGGTCAACCACTTTAGTTAAAACAGAAGCTGGGATTTGAGACCAGTCCACCACTTGGGGACTTGGCCTCCTATTGTATGGGTGATATAGGAGCATTCCTCTCACTGGTCTGTTGACACTGTTCATGGCACAGTTTTGATTCCCAGTAGGAGATCCAAGCTGAATTGATTTTTTTTTCTCCTGCTCCCACAGAGACGGCTGTGCCCACCAGAAATCTGTAGGTGTTTCTCTCTCATGGGAGAAAGTTTCAAAAATTCCAGAGTCTCCGGCCCAATCGTGGAGATTAGGCAGGTCTTTATCAAGCTTCATTTAACCCACTTATCTATCCTGCCAGATCAAAAGACCACACTGCTCATTTCATTAAAAAAAACATGTTATTAGTATTAAAAGCAGCTGTAACATTAGTCCTGCAAGCTTTATTTTAAACTTTCAAAGTTAGTAAATCCTTAGAATATCTCAGAGGGTTCAGAACCTGCAGAAGAGATCTAGCAGGTTCCACACAAATCACAGCAGACAGCACCTTAACCCACCAAGCCAACATTCCAAAAGAAATGCATCAGGAGAAAAGTTGAGCGTGATTCTTCAACCACTGTATAAAGCACACACCAATAACAGAACGGTCGGTTGACATTTTTAAGAAATATTGCCCAAATTACCCAACCACATTAATTGAACAAGAGCAAGACAGTTTAAAAGATGATTTAGGTACATCTAACATGAAGCTGACTATTCCCAATCCCTACCAACCTTCTGGAGGCATAGACCAGTCATAACATCATGTCAGATAATAGTTTCAACCAGAACCATATTCATTTTGTGAGATAAGCGGCTGAGCAGGGTACACTGACTTGCGACTGACTTTTTTCCGTTCCTCCTAGCCTTCCCCAGCCTTTTCCAGAAACTGCCTTGTTATTAAATCTCCCCATTTCATCCTTGTTGTAACACTTGTTAAGCATATCATGCAACAATGCTATAGATAATGTCCTCCCTTGCACAATACCGAAGTTCACTTTTCCCAAAGGAAATGCAGATCTACATATAGCCGGCTTGAAGGTATATGCGGGCCTGGAGACTACGAATGAGGTAGCTCTCACTAGAAATTGGTTACATTGATAGACCTACAGAGAGGGGACTACATTGAAACAAAAGCTCTAAGCATTGAGAAGTGGTTTCATAACATGCCTGACACTACCATCCAGCCCTTGCTCTTCATTCAACTGCGGGTTGTATTCTGGGACTTTAGCTTTTCCCAAATGTGTGTACCGCAAATCTAACACAAATTGACACCCGCTAAAAATCAAACACTGACCACAAGTCAGCTTCTTTCCGATCACAGCTTCGCAATTAGCAGCTAGAGTAAGGAGGTGGAGGAGTCTACTCCCCAATGCCATGTCGGTCATCTGTGAGTGGTACATCCGGTGTGTGTTTCTGTGCATTCTGGTATTCGTAGTTTTTCTTCTCATGCATCGTGGCAGAGCTGTAAGTGGCAGAATGTAGAAAAGGAAGCGGCCCTGGATGCCCCATTTACACGTGACCCTGCATCTACTATAGGTGTCTGAAGTCTGCTACGGGCTGGGTGCATTATTAACAAAGGTTGCTGGCTTATTTCATTTTTGAAAACAGGCATCTAACATATAGTTTTACAAAAGTGGAAATAAAATGTGCAGTTTTGAAAAAAAAAGTAGGTTTGATGGCACTTCCAAACAAGCAGGCAGTATTGTAAATGTCTGTAAATATACAGTTGACCTATTCTTTCACAAATAAACCAAAAAGCTTGGGAGACCTTTTGTCTGGACTTGAAAATGCAAACGGTTATCAAAATGGCTCTTTGCATAAAGAGTTGGGATTTAGCACATGAAAGGGCCTTTGAAGGTAATTTGCCACCATGCTCCAGTTTCCATAAATTGCTGCCTACTGGACAGCCTGTCTCTAACAGAGCTTTACAACACATCTCCAAGTGACACTGCAGGAAGCCCATTCAGCTCTGACTGACACAGTCTCGGGAGGATAGCTCAGCGGCAATGTGCTTGCCTTGGAAACAAGACAACACTGAGCAATACAGGTTTGATCCCTGGGTCCACGCTTAGAAACCTTTGGGTATGAAGCACGTTATAAAATAACCAATCATATAATATCATACCTTTAAACCCCACTGGACACTCCTTCTGCAATGTTCCTGGCTTCTGAGTCTTGACACTGAAAGCCTCATCACGAGTTGAGCGGTAACGCCGGCGCTATTACCGCTGGCGCTATTAGCCCCACTGCCAAACCCCCGGTGCTATTAGTGCCGGATCACAGGTTTGGTGGAATGGTTAGTGCCAATTCCCCACTGGGCCCATTTGGGAATTCCTCATTCCACATTGGGCCCAATGGGGACAATTCGTGCTATTACCGCCGGCGGATTTCCCGCCGGTGGTAATAGCACCATAAATCGTCTAATTTGCCGCGGATTTAATCCACCAAGGCCATGATCTGGCAGACCCTTAAATGCAGCGGTAATAGCACTACCACCGCATTTAAGGGTTACCGCCAGACTCGTGATGAGGCCCTAAGACTGCTGCTGTCTCATGAGACAGATAAATTCTAGAGTTATTGCTTACAAATCAGACAACCTGACAGAACTTGAAAAATACGGTCAGTCCGGACGAAATCCAGGCATGTCGCAACTTTAGATTTGCTCGGGCTGCCTAGCATTGATGGGTTTGGGAACAACTTATTGTCAAAGCTGGTCTCTGGGTCTGCTGAGTGGTAAAGGCAGGGAAGGTATTGCAGAAACTGAGGTCGTGAAAGCTCTGCCAGCGTGCACTCAGAACTTGTTGAGAGAATTTGCTTTGCACATGTTCGATGGACCTGAACATTAGCCAACCCCCCCCACAATCGTGAGTGTGGGTTTAGATTCTATTAAAAGACACAGAGCCGAGTATTATGCATCATAACCTCATTACTCAAAAGCAGAAGCAAAGATTAAACAAGCTTTATCATTTATAACAAAACCAATGTAAAACAAAAAAACATTTGCCAACATATGCAAGAGCACCCAATCCAAAATGGCAATCAGGCTCTGCATCACCTTATAAACTCCTCTCAGTTTGTCCCTCATCCTCTCCAGAAGCTGCGAGAAAAACTCTGAAATCGAAAATACACCCCAAACTAGAAACACTGTCGAACCAGAAAGCGAACACCAAGATGAAACTTGACCACTTTTCTTCTTCTCTGGATAAATCTGCACAGTCTTCGCCTCAGACGAAGACTACAATGAAGAGAGAAAAAACAATGAGGCAGGGTGGGCAGGAGAGATAATACTTGCCTCTGTGTCACTTAATAGAATCTAAAATCCCAGCCCCGCTAGTGTGGGGGGTGGTCATTCCATGTCAAGACCAAAGGCTTTCTATAATGCAAGTGTAAAGCTCTTGCAACACAACGTCTGCCACATGCTGAATCTTTTTATGATAAAACGTTTTGAAAGAAGACTCCTTAGACCAGTCATATGCACAGAGAATATACTCCAACCTGCCCACCAGCTAAACAGACGTGGGAGCCATGGCCCCTTTAGCAGAATGGTCACCAAAGATGGAAGCATCTACCCCCGCTCCCCTCATGACCCATCGCACCCTTTGAGTCAAAATGGCTGAAGAAACAGCCTTAAAAGGAATCCTGTAGGAGATTGGCAGCTGAGTGGTGGACAGAGATCTCAACACACCAGTTACATGCACATAGCACTATAAATAATGAACCACACATAGTATCTGATCCTCTGGGGTGGAAGGATATCAAAAACGAGATAGGCATAGATTCATTCTGCGATTGATCAAAAAGAAAATCATCCACTCAGGAGAGTACGTTTTGTAATCCTAATCTAATGCTTTACTATCCGACACCCTTTTAATGAAAACAGACATAACAGAATTGTTAACGTTGTAGACAACTGTTGAAGTGACAAATTCTCATTTGATGCCCATGATTGAAATAAATGGAAAACCACGTTAACATTCCAGAAAACCGAATACTTAGCCTTAAACGGGGTGGCAGGAATTCAATCGGGTTAGACCGCAATTCTTTCTTGACTAAAAATTGCTTACCAACAGGTTCCCTTTAAACGAAAGATGTCCTGCAGATATGGCTGGATGAACATTGTTAATAGTTCTATAAGCCTTTCCTTCTTTAAAGAAAGCAAGAAAGCAACCAGAAAGTTAACTCCTTCCACAGGAGGGTCACAAATGGGATCAATATGATATGATATGATAAGTCATTTATAATGCGCTTGTACACAATTGTTTCTAGGCACAACAAGGCATGGTGGGGAAGACAGAGAGAGGACAAAACAAACGATCACACTAGGCCTTGCGTCATTCAGATTGTGCAAGTGCAAAGAACACAAAGCGTGGGGGGAAGGGTGAAGGGGAAAGTGCTAGGGAGAGGGGAGGGGGAAGTGCCATTAGGGCAGCCTGAGGAAGAGCAGCCATTGAAGCGCAGATCTGGGTAAGTGCAAGGAGGCAGGGGACCGTAGGGCTGCAGTTACAGCCCCTAAGTGCACGGTAGGCCCGGAGGCAATGCAGAGGAGACTAGTACCCAGTGAGACTCTGGGGGTATCCAAGCAACCAGACAGTGCAGCGGATAGGAGAGTCAGCAGGGGGGAGAGAGAGAGCGAGAGAGAAAGAGAGAGAGAGAGGGAGGCAGAGAGAGAGAGAGAGAGAGAGAGAGAGAGAGAGAGAGAAAGCAGAGGCGAAAAGGAAGGTCTTGAGTTGCTTCCAGAATTTCAGGTGATCCGGCTGAGTTTGAGAGGGGCAGGGATGTCATTCCAGAAGGAGCAGGCATCTAACTCTCAGAGAGTTGGAGGTGGCTGAGCTAAGGGCTCGAGAAGAAAGGTATTTTGGAAGGAAGAGTTAGTTATAGTGCCGACCCCAGCCCCAGGAAGCCTTGTCGACGATGCAGAGGGTCTTGAACTTGAGCATTGCCGTCACCGGGAGCCAGTGGAAGGATTTCAGTGCTGGAGAAATACGGTCCCCGGGCTTCAGCCTAAGGACAAGTCACGCAGTCCTGTTCTGAATTAGTTGCAGAGGACAGAGTGTAGAGTAAAAAAATATTGAAAAAGGGTCTATTGCAGTAGTCAAGCCTAGAGAGAACCAGGGCTCTGGAGACAGTGCGCTTCTGGGGGAAAGTGAGAAAAGAAAGAATACCTCTGAAGAGGTTTGCTGGTAGTGGGCCTTCATGGCAAGGTCCGTGATGTGAAGAGAGAAGGAGAGAGTGGAGTCGAAGATGACACCAAGGTTTTTTGCCTCACAGGAAGGCGAAGGAAGCGGGCCCAAGGAGGGTGCCCAGAGTGAAAGAGGGAAAGCGGGAGCAGGGGCCTCAATGAGAAGGATCTCAATCTTACTGGTATAAGGCATAGATTGTTGGAGGGCACACCAATCCTTATTAGCGGATAGACAGTCAGGAATGAGCAAGAGAGGAGAGGAGGCTTAGGGGAGCCTGAAAGAGAGCCGAGTGTCATCCGCATAATACTGAAAGTTAGAGGAACAGATAGATAAAAGATGGCCCAAAGGGGCCAAGTAGACATTGAAGAGGCATGGTGAGAGGTTAGAGCCTCGAGGAACACCAACTGAGGAGGGAGAGGTGGTGGAAATAAGCGACCCAAGTTGTACCTGAGAGGGTCAGTCCAGGAGGAACGGGGTCAACCACTCCAGGGCCTGATATGTGATGCCCAGGTTCTCATGGAGCCGATTGATCAGGATGGCATGATTGACTGTGATAAAAGCAGAGAAAGGTCACGAATGATAATGACAGAAGGAAGGCATGAATCAAGATTAGTGAGGAGATCTTCACAGATGTTCAGGAGAGCGGTTTCTGTGCCTCTGGCTTTTCTGAAGCCAGACTGATGGTCATGGAGACCACCAACAGAGTGTGGAGAGTAAGCTCAGAAATGCCCAGCTTTTCCAGGAGTTTGCCCAGAAAGGAGTGATAGAGGTCGGGTGATATTTTGCTGAACAGGTAGGATCGGCAGAAGGCTTTTAAGTATGGGGTGCACAGGGAGGGCTTGAGGAGAGAGGGGAAAGTTCCAGTGGCAAAAGAGTGATAGCAGAAATCGGCCAAGCTGGAGCGAGGGTGTCAATGTGGTCCTTGATGGTTCTGAAGGAGCAGGGGAGCACCTATTTGGACGACACTTTCACAGATCGGGCTTATCTAGAAACATTGTCAGGTGTAGTCAGAGAGAAAGAGGAGAAAGGAAGAGGAGAGGGAAGGGTGGCCAGAGTGGGGCTCAGAACAGTAGAGGGAGAGGAGAGAGAGGAGAGGATGGCCTTAGTTTTAGTGGTGAAGTGAGAGGCGAGTGCTGCACAGAGGGCCTGGGTGGGAACATGAGAGGTGGAGACTGCAGAATATCTCCATCCATGCTCCAGCGCACCCAGAGTGTCCATGCTGATGGGTAGGAAGCCTCAGCGGATCGAGATCCCCTCCTGGATCTGTGAGGAGAAGCGGGAATTAAGGAAGCAGCCTAGCTCCAGAAGGGTTGGAAACCAAACCTGAGAAGGCCAAAAGGAGTCGAAATCACTAGCAAAGTCTTCTCTCTGTGCCCTTGGAGCAGCACCCTTGCAATCAAGGAGAACAGAGGAAACACATAACCATGGAGATGTGTCCAGTCTTGGAGAAACACATCCTCCACCATAGCCTCCAGATCCGGGCATCAACTGAAAAACCGAGGAACCTGGCAATTGAGGCAAGAGGCAAAGAGATCTGTGTGGAAATCACCCAGAGATTGGAAAGAAGAAGGAACACATCGTTGTTCAGCTTGTAATCACTTCCGTAGATATCTGGAGTTCCAATCCACTATCATGTTGACCAACCATGGAAGGTATTCTGCCTGTAACAGTGGCCCACGACTGAGGCAAAAAAATTCCCAATATCTCTTGTGAGATTTGTTAGGCCTTTGGACCATGTTCCCACAGCTAGTTGGTGTATCATACCGCTGAGCTATTGCCAAGTTTTTGCAACAGTTAATTCTGTTTAAAGCTCTTTACTGTGAAGGAAACCTCTAAGAACTCCAGACAGTTGATATGAAGATACTGCTCTGGAGCAGACCACTTCTCCCGGTAGAGAGTTCCTGTTTTTTTGATTCCCAACATGTCGAACTGGCATCTGGCTCTAACTCCATATCGGTAGTGAACCTGAAGATTGCTCTCCTGTTCCGGGCTTCCATTTGTTGAAGCAACCATTTTGACTCCTCGGTCGCATCCTGGGACAACCTCTCTACTTGCAAATAAGGAGCCCTTCTCTGGAAATGACAAGCCGTTTGTCTTTGAAGGCCTGTGTAATGTAATGGGAAATCGCCTGATTCAATGCTGGAAACATACAAATAACTTTGGCCAGGACCCAGAGAGAGAGAACCCCCTTCAGAATGGACTTTATCTGGAGACAAATTCCCTCCATTCGTTTCTCAGGCAGAAGCAGCTGACACTGCTGAGAATCTGTAATGAAGCAAAGAAATGTGATACATTGTGTAGGCAAGAGAATAGACTTCTTGAGGTTGATGACAAACCCCAGATCTTGAAGGAGGGAAATCGTCATCCTGAGATGTAACAACAGTAACCCCTCCTCCTTAGCCAATATGAGCATATCGTCCAAGTACATTACTATTCGAATGCCCCTCGCCCTGAAGAATGTCATTACTTGGCACAGAATCTTTGTGAAACATCATGGGGCTAAAGACAAGTCGAACGGAAGAGAGGAAAACTGCCAGCGTTGACCCTGCCACTGAAATGGAAGGTACTTCTGACGAGGCGGGTGAACAGGGACCACTAAGGCGTCTTTCAAGTCTATCTTGCACATCCAATCCCCTTGAAGAAATGAATATCCTCCATCTTTAAATGTTGATAGACTATAAAAGAATTGAGAGCCTTGAGATTGATAACCGGATGGAACCCTCTGTCCAGTTTTAGCACCAGAAAAATGGAACTCAGAAAGGGGTTGCCTCGTGAGATGCCTATATCACTGCCCCCTTCTGAATGAGGTCCTGCTCCTCAGAGCCCACTAAAACATGTTTGTCTTGAATAAGCAACAATGGGGAAGATAGAATCACTTGACAAGGGCAACAATAAAGCTCGATGTGGAAACCCACCACTGTTGGGAGGACCCATACATCCGAAGCAAGGGTAGACGAGTTGTAGAAATTACAAGCTAAACTATCGCCACGCTCTCACTGGGAAGAAACATTTAAATGCAAAATGCTCACCTGCCACGGAGCGAGAATGTCCAGTTCCTCTGCCGCAGCAACCTCTCCACTGACTCCCCTGCTGAGGAAAGAAGGTTTTCTGTGTAACTCTGCAAGCAAAGGACTCTGCATGCATTCCTCTGGATGCAAATTGTACTGGACGGGAATAGCCCTGAAATCAATGACATAGGAGCAGGATCTCTATCTTCCATTCCTGGAAAAAACAATTGAGGTTAAGGACTTCTAGATGTTTGTTTGGTCCTTATCCAGAACGGTGAAGGTATGCACAAAGGAAGATAACTCCTTAACCACAATATCTCCAAACGGAAACCCCTGAGCCTAAGGCCCTGTTTCTGATGGAGCCATAATTGCCAATTTGGGGTCTAGGTGCATTAACACCACTTTCCTCCTTTCTGTGGACAGGGTTGTATTGACAAAAAGACATTTGGCAAACAGACCTTTGGATCCAAACCCGAAAGACAGTGATGTCCAGAGGGGTGTCATGTACCACACTCTCTTCCAGTTACTCCTCCTCCAGTTACTCAAACACTTGGGTGAGGGCTCCTAGTGCATGGATTGTCAATTTCAGGCGTTATGGTCACTTTTTCCAGAAGGCTAGGCTGAGCAGCCTTCCAAAGGCTTTGAACCTAATGCTTCATGACGGCATGCACTGCCTCTGACAGACGCTATCCTGCCGGGTGTGGAAGTAGGATATCCATAGGATCAAAGAAAGGCTCCCCAAGCATATCTCTATCTAGGGGGCCCCTTCTTCACCTTCCTTTGTTTCAATGGGGAATCTGAATCATCCAGCGAGGAAGAGGAGGACCCTGAGGAAGTATCCTTACCCCGTCTACGCTTCTTCTGGAAATAGGGGTTATGGACCATGTCTGGAGAAACCCATTTTTCCTTTATTACCTCAAGGTATTTCGTCTTGGCCACACACTTGCCCTGTTTAGTCTCTTTTGGAAAAAGGAACCACCTCTGGTCCCGCATCCCCTGCCTGAAAATCAGATGTGCCCATTACAAGGTGGTCAAAGGCAGAGGCCGAAGTATTGTTGAGGTCCAACAGGGCATTATCCATGCACTCTTGTACAACTCTATGTGTCGTACTAGGACTAACCGTAGAGCTAACAATGGAGGGTTGCTGTTTAACTGGCACACCACTCTCCTCAGAAGAACTAGACTGGTGGAAAACTATACCCCATCCGTACCAACAACTTTCTGCATAAGTACCTCACTTCCCCTAGGGGCTGGCATGATGCACCCACCTTTTATTCAAAGCACCCTGAATAGGCAACAATCCCCAAATAAGCACAGTAGGGGGTGGGAGGAGGTGAATCTGAAATTAAACTGCCTTGAGCAATTAAACTGCCTTCCCACACCACAGCAGGCCAACGCTATTCCACACGGGTGAGGGGAACAGGCCGAGCAGGCCATGATTGGAAGGAAAAGGAGGAGGGACATCCACAAGCCAGAAGCCGAATAGGCGTCATCGGCAGTCATGCCAAACAACCTGTGCCCTTTTGTCACAGTCACAGAGAAAGTGACGGGGAAATTTGAAGACACGCTGCAAGTGTGCTTCACCAAAAAAGTGTTGTGAAAAAATGGTGCAGCGATGCGCGCCAGTTACACCTTTGGTGAGAGCATCCCGGGATGCCTTTGATCGTTTGCGCCGAGTTAGCGCTGACACCCCTGCTGGTCTAGCAGCAAAGAAGGGGGTGAGGGATTAACTGGAGAGGAATTTATAGGGTGATGCTGAGCCTGATTAGCTAAGGGATACGTCCATGGCTGCCGTCTTGGATTGGGTGCTCTTGAATATGTTGGCAGATTTCTTTTTTAACATGTTTTTGTTACGTAAGATAAAAACATCTTTTATCTTTGCTGCTGGTTTTGAGTAAAGAAGTTATGATGCATAATAGGAAGCCTGTGGTCTTGACCTAAAATTGGGCACACGCTCACAGGTCAGAAGGCATTCTGCAGTGCCTGCAGGAAGGCAACTGGTGGACATGTTTTCAAAACCGTTTTGCACAGCACAGAAAAAATAGCAACACCTGAAAGGAATTAATTAATAAAGACCTATTGTTGGAAAGGAAAATAAAGTAGAAACAGAAAAAAGACGCGAAAAAAGCGAGAGTAACAGGAAGCCGCCGTTAGTGGAAAATAGAATGCAGGTTAATGGTTCCCGGCAAACCATATCACTGGCTAGACAGCCAGACATGCAAAGAAGCCCAGGGAAGGTGCCAAGTCGCTCTGGCTCTTGCCAGGAAGCTGAAACACAACACCTCCGGTAAGAGGAGCCTTCAAGCTTTAAGACTGATGGCTGACAGTGCTGCTATTCCACAAATCCGCCATAAATCCGGGTTTCCTGCACACGGGCTTAGGGCATGCGCGCACTCCCTCCTTGCTGGTGGCTTCTGGAGTCTCGTGCGACCTGTGGCATGCCTCGTAATGCGGAGGGGGCGGGCCTGAGCAGGAAGCGGAGTTTAACATTTCCCATCAAGTGTCACAAGCCGCCGCGCGAGAGGGGGGTGAGTAAGACACATCCGTGGCGGGCCTCCAATAAATATTTGTTCCAGAGTCACGGTGGAAGAATGACAGACAACGAATCTGGCCAATGGACCCTTGAGCTGACCAGATGACTGCATGTCACAGACAGTGCCTGCCATCAATTCTTCAGTGCTGCACTTTTACTTTATTTATTTAAACGAATGCATTGTTGGAGTTCTAGTCTTGGTTCATTCAATGAAACACATTGGACTCCAGTACCTGGTAATATTTGTAATTATTGAGGGATCTTAGAAGCGGAGGCAACACATCTGAACAGCTGCAGTGCTCAGGCCCCTGCCTTAGCAGATGTAGTCCAAGTTACAAAATTCCCCAACACCATTTTTTTCACCACATAGTGCTTAATTTTTTGTTAAGAAAATGCATTGGCACCCTCCCCCCTAACCACGCCGTAGCATGTGTAGGCCAACAATTACCGCTGTGGTTTTACATGTTTACAGACAGGAACAAGTTATTGGCAATCTGGCATGGGGTTTTGCAGCCTGGTGTTTATAGGGTATTTTCCAAATAACTCAGTGGTGCCCCCTTCAGTTAGAGGCAAATCTAAAGGGGATAGACGGCTCACTGGCTCCACTCCTGGCAGATATTGGTAACCGAATAACACCAAAGCTCCCTGGAATATGCGACTCTTCTATGCCGGCTTGTTTTAGTTTCCCAGACACCCCTGCCCACCCAGCCCATACCCCGCCCCCAAACCCTCCAAAATACACCCGCACACAGACACACGCGCACACACACGCACACACACACACACACTCTCTCTCTCTCACTCACACGTATACACATATAAAAATGAAAACATTCAACATAGAAGAGTCGAAGTAGAAGACCACAAATTAATTGTGGTTGATATGATCACTGCATGCCTAGTTATTTATCGTGAATCCAATTTTTTTTTTACCATCTTAGAATCCAAGCAATATCTATTGATGCGTTGCCACTATTAGCCAGGCACCATGCAGGATCTAGGATCTGCCTGGTTCTGCCGGATCTATCCATGATGGTGGTCTGTGAACTGGACATAAGGCCTCATTACAAGTGTGGCGGTCTGAAAATAAGGGTGTTGGTTGCACCGTAAGGACACCCTTTCTGGACCGCCACACTACAAATCTGTGGGTGGGGGGGCTATTGCACCTGCCAAGTCTAACCTGCCGGGCGTAACGGCACACACCCGCAGAGATTTCACGGATGCACCGGCACCGTTAGCAACGGTACTGGTGCTTCCTTGTCCCCATTCCAATGGAGTCCTATGGGACTCTATGGGAATGTGGACTTATGGTTTCCGCTGCCTGATATCCTGGCCTGCCAGGACTTGGAATGTCCCGGTGGCACCGGGATCTCAGGCAGCGGAAAAAGTGTTACAAGTCCGGCGGAAACCCGATGGTAGCACCGGCGGGTTACAGCCAGACTTGTAACGAGGCCCAAAGTGTCTTAAATTTATACCTCTGTTTGCTCAGTAGCCAATGCAGTGATTTCAGCCTGGTCATATGTAATCAGTCCTTCTTAGCCCCAGGATGGAGCTACATGATTATGTGCTCCGTCGAGCTTGGCTATGATCTTGGCTGGGAGGCCTCTTTCAATGGCATTGCAACAGTTAATAGGACAAACATTTGTAAAGGTAACAGTTTGTGCTTTTGTGTAGGTATAGAATATGCATTTGCTAGGCACTAATCTAAAGGTACCTTAAGTTCGCAACACCAGGACAATGAAGTGATTGGGCCTCATTACACGGACGGCGGTAAGAGTTAACAGTCACCGTTAATGGCAACGGTGACCGTTAACCCTTTCTGCCGTACTACGAGGTCCCTTTGCGGGTTGGAGGATTTAACGCCTGCTTCTTGCAGGCGTTAAAATCCAACCCGCTAAGGGACCTCGGAGCTAATTACGGCACCGCAAAATTGCGGTGCCGTAATTAGCGCCTTCCCCATTTCCATAGAGCCCTATGGGGCAGAAATGGGAATGGGGAAGGGCAATGGCGGAAAGGGGATTTACCGCCCCTCCAACCTTTACCGGCATGAGCCATGGCGCTAATAGCGCCATGGCTCACCGCCTACCGTGTAATGAGGCCCATTATCTGGGCATACAATGTCAGTACCTGGCAAATGCCTATCTAATACCTCAAGCCAGAACTGTTGGCTTTGTTGTTGCTTGTTTTTAACAGGATTTCAGGGCATAGTTAAGATATGTCAAGTGGCTGAAGGCACACTTGTTTAAGACATTTTTATTACAACAGAAGCCATTTACAGATGCAATTCAGTCATTAGCTTTCAGCACACTGCTTAGAATCATCTCTGGCAGACTAAAGTGTGAGGTTATCTCTTGATAGAGGGAGCCCAAAGAGATCCCGGGAGGATGTGTTTTGGGCGGGAAGGGGCAGGTAGTGGATGGGAATGGCCATAGGGATTAGCATGGAGTCAATGGGAGGTTAAATAAACAAACAATACCCACCAGCTGTGTGTCCCTCCTCACATCTCTTCTCCTTCGTATGCCAATGAAATAGTTTTGGCTTATAGATGGTGCTTAATGACCATCTAATAGCCCAAGCTAAAAAAGGGCCACACATGGGCAATGGCAATCGGTTACAGTATCATCAGAAGTGCATTATTCAGCATTAGCACCCTCGGTGGGGGAGACAATCAGGTGGCTAGGAACGCAGGCTTGAACTGCTGGCAGAAACCTGTGTTCCAAGCTGCCTGATGGCCAGCTCACCCCACCTCCATCTTCCCCCCACCCTCCGCCTTGTTTTTTCTTCTTTACAAACCCAGACACCCGCCACTTACTTAGTTTCGGCTGCGGCTACCCTTGCCACCGCAGCCGCACCTTCCTCTCCGCTTACCCCACCTTGGTGGCCATCTTGGAAAAGGATTTTCCTTCCTATACCGGGACTCAGCGCTTGTCTCGTTGTAGCAAGGACAATCCTTTTTTTTAGCACGCCGGGTTATTGCTCTGGTAAGCCGGGGTGCTAATGGCCGTTATCCCCCATTCCAGCCCCTGGAATAGCAGACAAACACCACAGAGAACCCAGAGACTGGAGAAGACATTTTGCCAACTTTGTTTACATTTTGCAGAGAAATTGAACAAGGGCCACGCGCCGAGAAGGAAACTGCGCAAGCCTGCACGCAGAAAGAAAAATGCACGCAATGCATTTTCATGGAATTGTTCACGCAAAGTAACAGCATTTGCAAGTCATAGCTGGAACGCTCCCAACACGCCCACACGCAAAGCAGGAAACTGCCAGATCAGCTACCTTTGTGCGGTCCCCCAGGCGCAAATACATGCACCCTTCAAACAGTGCATGGGGTTCCCCGTAAGCAGGCCTGCTACTCGGGAAGCATGCACAACATCCCCCATCACTGTATCAGGCACCCTGACAAGATAAGTATGAAAAATCATAACTCCGCATTAACTTGGGAAATGTGCGTGCAAACCCACGTAAAACATTCCTGTACCACACTACACAGCATACGCGTACCCCTACGTTACATCAAAACCATGATTGAGTACATGCACCCCGAAATACGACATGTGATCCCACCTGCATGCTGGAAATCCTATGCGCAAGTGTACTTATGCCAGCCTTCGGGTGGCGGATCCTAGGAAGGACTTGCATGGGCATTTCCCAGCCGAGACGTTATGCGATTGATTCTATGAATACATCTCTTGCCGCGCAATAGTGGGCGTGCAAGGGACTGACTGCAGGCCATCCCTTGGTGCGCTCACTTCTTCACAAGTCAGTCCCCATTTCTGGTGTTCTGCCCCCTTCCCAGCCCTCTGCATAGGCCACGGCCACCCGCTGCTTAGAGCATTGCGCAAGTCCCTCCACGGCTTGGCCAGGCCTGCCAGGCTAGCGTGACATTCATGCAAGTCCTGTAAAAGCACTGCACATTCGATTTCATGAATCAACAAACAGGGTTGCGCACACAGAATGGGCTCAGATTGGGCACAAGTACCCTATTTTCTGGGCAATAAATTCCATGAATCGGCCCCACAGACTACTTCTTAAGAGCCACACTTGTGCTCCAGGCTGCAATTAGCATGTGTGCTGAAAGTGCAATACTAGCTCTGTCTCGTGGGCCTCAACGGTACTCCTGGCTGCAAGTAGCATTTGGCTCAAAGTCCCATACTAGGGCTACTTGCCGAGTGCCCATCAGAGGCCAAACAAATGAAATGGGTGTATATGAAAGGTGGTGTCTTTGAAACATAATCCTGAGAAGGTCCACCTCTTTGCAAGTGCAGAAAACCAGAGGAGATGGCAAGTTCTTTTGCTGTCCTTCAATAAAGTGCCCGGGAACCATAAGGCAGTCCTATTGAAAGAGTCAAGGGGAGACGGCAGTCATCAGCAAAGGTTTATTGATGGAACTTTATACTACACAGGTTATTGATTAATATTGAGCATCTAAATAAAACAAACTAAACATCTGAAGTTCTTCTCTTTGTTGTCTTTCGCTTTATTACTTGAAGAGGCGTTATGGGATGGGAGACACCTACCAGCCCGATATATTCCTTTGTAGAATGATCAGTGCTTCGTTTGTAAGAAAGTAAGTGTCATGGGCCAAATAAATGTTAGCACGCATGTGGCACTGCCAGCTGCCAGTTCTCTACAGCATCGACACATGTGGCGTTAAACTACAGCTCACACCATTGGGGTTGATGGATGCTCTGGCTGTCACTACTCCATAATCAATCTGAGTCTGAGACAATAAGGACCAGGGCTCGAAAATATCAGCCCTGGCAAACACTCCCACAAATAAAGCACTGAAATGGTGAAGTCGGTGGAGAACACCCTGTAAATCAATCTTCAACTCTGTTATTTTACAGAAATCAGACTTAAGGGAAGTCGGATTTAAAACTCAGTTTCCTTGTTAATGTTAAAGGTACTTGTACCGCGCACTGTCACCACCAGAATAGTACCCAGGCACCCTGGCGGATCTGAAAAAGAGAGTGTGAAAACAGGGTGTGCGTGGTGGTGTTAGTAGGGTGTAGTGGCAATAGGAAAGTAAGGGTTATGATGTCCTGTTGGCAGCTTCAGTTTGGTTTGCACCGTTCGCTGAGCTTAAGTGCGGTTTTTGGGTTGGTGCGAACTCCCATGTGCTGTTGTGCCAGATTATGTGTCGTTAGTATGTTTTGCATTGTGGTGAAGTACGTGTGGATTGCTGTGCAGGGAACTGGTTGTATGAGTTTGTGCATATGGGATGTATGCGAAAAATTGAGGTTTTAGTGTTGGGTTAGCAGGTTATTTCTTACCTCGTAGCTTTGCGTTTCTGCGCTCAACATCTATGATTATACTGTGTGATTGGCATTGCTGTTTGGCTGCCTAGTTGGCAGGCACGCTGCAGGGTGGCAGTTTTCCTCTGTAGTACTCTAGTGGTATGTTTACATGGTTGATGGAGGCCTGTTTCTCCCTCCCTGAGGTTGCTGATGGTTAGATTAGAGGATTCTGGTCCCTCCTTGTTCATCCCATGTGGGGTCCCTATATACCTAGGTTTCCTCTGTGGATTAACGGTATGTGGACATGGGTGGTCAGGGCATCCTCCCCCACCCTCCGATTAGGGAAGATTATTTTAGGGGTCATGGGTTACTCCTTGGATTCTTGTTTCCCGCTGGGTGCATTCTTCCTAGTCGTTTCATTCTGGTTCTGTAGCAAAGAGCTACATTTTAGTAGTTTTCTGAATTCCCGATGATTGTTTGCGCTGCGTATGTTTTTGGTAGGTCTTCCAGGTTATTGCTGCCAGGTGAGAGAAAGATGATTCTCCTAATTTTCTTTTGTTGTATGGTTTTGGTTCTAGGCGAATGTCGTTGCTTGATCTGAGTGGTCTTGTCAAATGGTAGGCGGTTATTTTGTCTTTTAGGAACTCTGCTCCTCGGCCGTGGATTGTTCTGTGCATTTTATTCACTGTTTTATTGGAAGCCAGTGCAGCATTTTCAGCGCTGGGGTAGTGTGTTCTTTTCATGGTAGTTTGAGCAGGAGTCTGGCCGCTGCGTTTTGGATGCGCTGAAGGTTTTTCAATAGTCGTTCTGGCATTCCTAGTTAAAGGCTATTGGCGTAGTCTACTCTGGACATGATGAGTGCGATGATGGTGAGTGTTTTGTGGGTGAAAATGGAATGGTAGCGCCCTTTTTACTGCATGTTTGAGGAAGAACCATTTCTTTATTATCATTTTCTTGTGGCTCAAGTGCTCACGTTTTAGTTCTTTGTCCATCAAGACTCTGAGGTTCTTTACTATTGTTGATGGAGTCGGTTCAGTTTCAAGTACCGTCGGCCATGGGATATAGTGATGGTTTTCCCCACTTTTGGATATGATCATTATTTCTGTTTTGCTCGGGTTGCCCAATTTTCATCTCTGTCACCCATCCACTCACTGGAAAAGGGGGCTTACATAAAGCTGAGTGTCATCAGCATACATGTAAAAGTACATGTTGTAGCTAACAAGGACTTTCCTGAGTGGAGTCATTGAGACGTGTCAAGCCCCAAGTAACTCAGCCGGAAACTTCGGTGGTTGACGAGTGGAACTGGCCCAGCGTCTCTTGATGGGTGCAGTTTGGTAGGATGGATTGGGACCTGCACAGGGTGTGCCTCCTGGATCCCCAAGGGCGTTGAGCCCGTTGCGGAGGGAACTCTCTACTACTGTATCGAAGGCTACCGGGAGATCCAACAGCATCAATATTAAAATGATGTAATTCCGCTTCCGTATGCGTGAGGGATATTGTGGTCCTCATCTGCGACTAAACCTAAACTGCAATTCACTGAAAAAGGTATTGCGCTTCAGGCGTGTAGAGAGATGTGCAGTCGCTGCTGCTACCAAGATGCAGTCCACGCAAGAGGGGACGGGGATCGGACTAGAGATTCCCAGCTTTCTGGATTTGCTTTCGTTAAGAGGTAGTGAGAACATGTGTAGCTTCTGTAGAACTTGCCCATTGTTTGAAGTATGGAAGGTCTTGTGTGGCACACATCTGTTGGTGGATCCTGTTGTGGGGTTGCTGAAGGATGAAACGCTTATAGGCTCGTATTCTCTACGATGATGCTGTGCATGGGGTGTTGCTAGGTTTGGAAAAGACCAGGGGCTACGCTAATGTCGGAACTGTTGGGACTGGGGGCAAGCTAGCATTTTGGTTGTAGCTCCTGAGATTCAATCCGGGGCTACAAACAAAAGACCAGGGGCTATAGCCCGCTTACCCCCCTCATCTCCCCCAGCAACGCCTCTGGTGCTGTGGTCATCTATCCACGAGACATCAGTTGTGTGAAATGACCACGTGTTAAGGGAAATTGGCACAATTTGCCTTACATTTTTCCTTACATTTTGCTTCCCCAGTTTCACGAACGCAAAGGGATTCCATGCACCAATACCACGGTTTGTGACACCCCAGAATATGTGCGTTGCTACTGCAAACTATTTAAAGTTTTGCTGTAAATTTTGGCTGCGCAACTAGGACATTGACAATGTTTCATGCTGGAAGAGGCCTTTTGTGTGGGGTACAATTTGCAGAGCTCGGCAAATTTACTATAGATTCCGGTGAAAGTTGTGCAGAGGCTGCAGGCAGTTTTTTAAAGCCTCTGTCATAAATTCCACCGTCTACATGGATGAGAACAATAGTATGTGGGACTTTAATGTTTAACATTGCAGGAAAAATATGGAAAAAGACCCACACAATTAGCAGAAACTATGGTTATATACAGATTGAAAAATAGCTGGCAAGTGGCCCGATGTCATGAGTCACACCTAGATCCAGTGCTGGCTTTTTAGTTTGCATGCTGGGACTTTCAGTCCCACACAACACTTTAATGAGAAAAACGGGACTACAAGGCTGCAGTGTAAGAACATATATAGAATTGTATATGAGAGACAGTCAACTTCGGGAAGATGTTCCACCAAGTCATATCAAGCTCACGTTGTCTATGATGTCACTCTAAACCTCGAGGTGAAGTATTTCCCTATGGTTGATAATCACCCATATACACATAGAGGCAAGGACCCTACCTTTCCTATTAGAGGCAATGACCCTACCTTTCCTCTAAGGATGTTAACACGGGAGCAAATCATCCGTATACACATAGAGGCAAGAACCCTACCTTTCCTCTTAGAGGCAAGGACCCTACCTAGGGTGTTAAAACCGGAGCAAATACCCATATACACATATATGTTGTGTATGGGTAATTTGCCCCCGTTTTAACACCCTTAGGGGAAAGGTAGGGTCCCTGCCTCTAAGACCTCCATGCCTTCCTGTTGTTCGGCATGCACATGGGTGATGGGAGTGATCAGCAAGGAGTGGCGTAATGATGGACCCGGCTGGAAACCACTTATAAAAGGGTTCTTACTATCATATATATGATATTTCACAGAGGTGACGTCACAGTGAAGCTTTATGCGTTTTTTTTTAGTTTGCATGTGTTGAATAAAGAGCTTGAAATGGAAGCCTCATTCAATAAATAAATAATAAAAAAAGGCAAACCACATGCTCCATTTTTAACTCAAAAGCAACTGCAAAAAAAAAACAACAACATTTTCTTGTTCCCATATTTTTCCACACATTACACGCTTTCATAAAGACAGTGTGCGCCACCCTCTGTTGCAATTTCTAATTTTATATAAAAGAACTTGGGTCGTAAGAATTAATGCCTTGGCTGGACTGGGGGCATCTCCGAGGCGCGCCTGACAGCGCCAGGCAGAGAAAAGCATTCAGCATAACCTTTCTTCAAAATCCAATATATCCGGAAATATTTCCCTCCCTGTCACATTGACTTCTCGTGTGAGATTTCAAAGCAGATGTCGCCTGGGATGGCAGGCATTCCTGCAGGCGGTGTCTGAAGAGAGCGCGGCATCCAAAGAGACAGCACCAACCTGTTGGCACGCCATAGGGGAAAAACTGCCAGAGCCCTGTCAGGTAGTGTAAGCGCTCATGGGTACTCCGGTGTCTGGGCAATGGCCAAGGTTGTGTCGGCCTTGCCCCTAGCCTGGAGGGTCCAGCTATCAGTGTCTCCCCTGAACTGCCTGCTCGCATCAGTTTTCCGCAGAGTGGGCGCCACGGGAAAACGCACTGCACGCATAGGGCCAGATGCATGATGGAGCTGCTGGGCGACAGTTCATCAACATGCTAGTGGTAGCGGAAGTGACATCACACGACCCTTGACCTCCGATGACATCACATGACACCACCCAAAAGTGACATCACAGGAAGCGATGGAACATGACATTTCACCCCTTCACAAAACAGGAAGTGGAATCACATGGCATGGTTCCTAAGTACACTACAACAAATATGGTTGTGATATCTCTATAATACAACAGACATTTCATACAAGAATAGATCATCATACGTATCGTTAATATCAGCGTGCACAGGTTCATATTACCAAATTACTGTGAATGCAAGCAGACGTCTACGGCCATATGATAATGATGTGTTATTGTATAGTACTTACGCTTACGCACTTTATATAGAACAACTATAAAAATAAAATATCACACGACCGGTGTTGGTACTCATTTATCGACCTCAGAAGGATGAAAGGCAGAGTTGAGGTTTTTAAGAACAGACTAAATCAGTGACTCACTCCCTGAAGTGTGCCTGAAATAAACCTTTAATGAGTCTAGCAATTATCGTATAGAATTCCAGAAAGACACATTATTTGCTATTCCTATCCTTTCTTATTTAGGGTCACTGCTCAATGTGTTGCACTTGTGGAACCATCTCTTTTTAGTTAAGAGGCCTGAACAAGAAAGCCAGCCACTCCAGAAACAAAGAGCCACATGGCGCTGGCCACAACCTAGGAGCTTACATCCCAAAAAAGAAAAAAAATACTTTTTTGTTGGGGGGTATCAACGGAGGCCACAGGGGTAGAAAAGAAGACATCAGGGGTTGCACCTGCGACCCCTGGCAACCCCCAAATGACGTCCCTGGTCATGGCATGTCAAAGCTCCATTGCACATTGCCAGTAGCACACTGTGACTCCTCACGTTCACGGTGTAAAGCACTGACCCACCGATTCTTGCAACAGGCACTGGGACGTATAACTGCTTCTGGGCCTTCATCTCACTTGCCCTGAACAGGCATTCATTGTTTATAAAGTGAAGGAAGTGCAAGTCAGACTGCTTTCAATACGCTTCCGGGGAGCGCTGCGGAATGGTGAAGGTAGGTACCACTGCACACTATGTTGACGCAGAGGAGGGTCGCCATGCAGGCGCTTGGAAACGTGTACACCGAGGGCTGCCTTTAGTGTGCGGCACCGCAATGGAACTTGACGTCGGTTGCAGTGGTTGGCCATGAGTTCTTTCTTGGTTATCATGTCATGGCGTTAAGGTGTGGTACTTTAGCAGGCAATAATTGATCACCTTGAGCTGCTCTTCCCAGTTGTGTGATAACCATGCTAAAGCGTCTTGGTTCTGTGGCCGCCTTGTGATACAGTTCTGGGACAAACTTCACCAAGGTGTTTTCCACCAGACAAGCACTACACACACTATGTGTAGGGCACCAATTTAGCAGTCTCTCGCTCCCTGCCAACTAGCCACAGTCATCAAACCCAGGTGTCTCACACCTACTCGTGTTTCATATACAAGAGTGGAATCATAAGTGGTAACTGCTCCGCGGACCCTCAATCCCCAACTTCCATGGCACGAGGTCCCCCAGGAGTACAAGACGATTCAAGAAGAAGGGGAGCAAAAGCCAGAGTAAATCCTCAGCCTAACAGGCCAGACACAGGAACTATTTGCAAGTTGGGCCAAAAATAAAGTGCAAGTGCATTACAGTGCTGCTAATCAACTATTCATGCACATATATATGTGTATACAGTATTCCTAAATTTGTTATAGCAGCATTTCTGACATTGGCATTTTAATCACAAGATAAAGTGCAAGTGTATTACAGATCCTGTAACCAGGCAAACAAAGTGCTAATGCATTAAGATGACTGATTGATATGCAATGGCAATTTCTCATATACAGATGTTTCATTCAAATTTAATATTAAAATATGCAGATGTCACGATATTGTTGACCAACAATGCCTACACATGTGTGTATTTTCCTGGCAGTTACCTAAATCAATCACAACTACATTTCTGATACAGACACATTGATAGTAGGAAAAAATCCTGAGGCATTGCGATCCTAATATATGGAAAAATGAAGTGCTAGTGCTTTAAAGTGCTATAAAGAGCCAATAGATACAAGAACCAAATATGAATTACCTAATTCTTCAAGGGCCATCTTCATTTTTGACAAAGTGCCAAAAATAAAAACAATAAAATACAGCTATGTCGCTCAGGTAGTAGTTACAGAAAGGCAACACCATTGCATATGTTTTTGTTTACCTCGTCATTGAGAGTGACAGTTTCCAATAAACACGTTTTGTTCTAAAATAAAGTGCTAGCATATTAGCATGCATAAAACTTCGGCAATAACACATGTTGAGTGCATCATGCACATATTTTATCAGATGCTTTAATCTGTCATTTAGATGCTATAATGCGTGTCAGTACAAATACTACATGGGCGGACCTCTCAATATAGGGTCAACTCCTACTCTGTGGCTTCGTAGCTCAGTGAGCTATTGCATCCACCACAATGGCATGTGTTTGACTTCACAGTCACAGGTTTGAATCCCTGCAGGTCCACTCAGCCCTCCATCCTTCTGAGGTCGATAAAATGAGTACCATTAAGTTGGGTAACAATAAACATTGGTCATTAGTGCCAAGATGCCCCTTTGGTGGTGAAAATGCGCTTTAGAAATATACCTGTTATGTTACTCTATCGTATAATTTTATACAGCTTGGAGAATTATACAACACCTCAAAGCATCTTACACATTATGAGCAAATATGAGCAGTTCATGGGGATACCCTTCCTTTCCATTAAAAAATGTTGATAGGTGCCCCGCCCACTATTTCTGGTCTAAGCCCCTCCCTTTCCCAATCCCGCCCCATTGATATCGATTTGATTTCAAGTTATTCAACATTTTATACCAAAATATCAACACATTTTGATATCCTTTTGATATGAAATGGATATATAAATTTATATAAAAATGTAAATATTTGGTAACATACATGTTTATGAAAATGGATATAAAATTCATGTAATGACCCCACAAAAAATGTAGCGAATCCCAATATTTTTTTTATATCATTTTGATATAAAATATATATCAAAGTTATATGAACTGCATATAAACTCTATATATAGTGTAGATGCCAGCGTGGCAACCTCAGATCTTGGACGGCAACCAATGATAATCATAGATGAATGCACTTTATACACAAAGTGTGTTTCACAATACAAAATAGCCAAAGCTATTGGCAATGTGTGAGGCTTTGTAAATTAAGGCAATGCAGATGTAAAAAAAAACAGGTGCACACATCAACATTCAGAACATACCTTAGAGGGACACATTTAGCAGAGAAATGACTGCTTTGGGGGACACACAGCTATAAAGACAAAATTGCAGTGAGGAGGGGGTTCAGGCTTTTCTGAAGCTCACTCACAGTTGACACAATACACTGACATAGGGGATTACAAGGCCAGGAATGCCAGTGACTCTGATGACTCATACACAATGGAATGCTAAGAATGGAATCTATATTTAGTTCAGCTCAGGCTTTTGTAGGACAGGAAATCTGATTTCTCACAATGGTATTTTAGCTCACCCATCTCTCTCCCTCCCTTGCTGACCTTCCTGACCTTTCCGTCTGCTGCACCAACTGGTTGCTTCGCTACTCTGAGACTCTCACTGGGTACCAGACTCTTTCTTCATCAGTCTCCCCTGTACTGCCTTCTGGCCTACCATGCACTTAGAGGCTGTAACTGTACCCTCTACAGTCCCTTGCCTCCTGCCACTTACCCAGAGTCTCACTCAGAGCAATGGTGCCCTGTTTCCCCTTCCCTTTCCTTTGCACTTTCGTCCGCCCTTCCCCTTGCACTTCTCGTTCTCGCACTTGCAGGATCTGAATGACACAAGGCCTAGTACGATCATGTGTCTTGTCCTCCCTCCCTTGTCCTGTTGCGCCTAGAAACCCCTGTGTACAGCCGCGTTATAAATGACCTATCATATCATATCATGTACCATGTTATGCCAAGAATGGCTTCTATATTTAGAGCCGCTGAACTCAACAGATTACAAGGCTCCCAAAATACACGCGGATGTTCATTATCAAGTATAGTCAGCTGTAGTCAGCAAGGCTATTTTGAATTTATAACAGAATGAAGACTGGCTGGTCATCCCCAGAGAAAGCAGCTAGTTTTAGATTTAGCTACAAACCCCATTACTACAAAGTATGCAAGAAATATATGGGGTGCAGGAAATCTGGGGTTTGCTGACAAGGAAACAGGAATGGGGGTAGGGCATGGGCATTTACCCCTTAAAAGCAATGGAGATGGTTTGTGGGTTTTATGGATTTACCATGGAGTGTCTCCCTGCTGTGCCTCTAACTGATTGGAGCGGATTGCAGCCCTGCAAGGAAACTTTGCTATGTGGAGCTAATTGGATTTATCATGGCTCTGGGGTACTGGGACAGCAGACTGCACACCCTGCAAGGCCTTTGAAGGAAACCATCCCTGTGTTTACAAATCTCGTTTTAAGGATTGGCAACCAGAAAAAATGACGAGCTGCTATTTATTTTCAAACTAAACACCTGTGTGCTTTTGGGTCATATCAAGATTTGTGTTCTAATGACATGTTTAAAAAGGTACAATTTGTGTGGTCTTTAACTACTGAAGCATTGACAAGGCATTTGTTCATAAAGGTGTTTTGACATGTGAAATATTTAAAATGCATTAAAATGTAAGAGAGCACAGACACTTATGATACTGTAATTACTGATAGTCCCAACCCTTTCTGAGGCAGGCTGGTTAAATATGTTTGTAGTTTTAGAAGACCGTCACAGGCGCAAGCCTGTGCTCTGTGGCTTTGCATTTCAGCTAAGATAAGGCATAGGTGGTGATCAGACACAGACAATATGGATCTGCAAGACTATGGTAGAGTTGTATTGTATCTCTGTATTGTCGTGTGGGAGATCACATAAGTGCTGCTACTGGGTAGAGAGCCTATGTTCTATAACTATTTTGAGATTTTAACTACAGCACTGGGGAACAAGTTGGAATAGTGTAGATTCTTTGTAAGTGTTTATCGGGCGGTCACCCAATCAGTCTAGCACTTAAATGTTATAGCTTGGAAAGCATAACGCCAAAATTATGGAGGGGTAAAAACATGTCTTCATACTGGGTGAAGATGTGAGAGGAGAGAGAGTGGAGATAAGATGAGGAGTCCAAATATCTGGAGAGGTGCCAGAGAAGAGGATATCAGTGACAGTGTGTCTGGAAGTTGCACTGAAGTAGCTGTCTGCAATGTAAAGGCCAGGGTTAGTGTCAGGATGTCTTTTTTAAACTTTTTTCTTCCAGACTTTGTGAGAGAGGGAGGATAGGTGATAATATAGCAGTTAGAATGGATAGGGGAGATAGTGAGTGCCATAGTGGTGGTGGAGAGATAAGGATGGAGGATAGATGAAACATTGCACAGCACAAACACAAACTCACCAGGCGGACTAGTAGCCAAGCAAAGATCCAATACTAACAGTTGAGTGCCAGAATGGGGTGCAGAGTTGTTACAAACACACCAGAATTCGAATGACCAAAAAAAGCAAAGCAATGCAATGCAAAATGGGGTACAGAGTTGTTATAGACACAACATGATTCAAAATGCCAAAACGATACAGCAATGCAATGCAAAATGAGGTGCAGAGTTGTTACAAACACATCGGGATTCGAATTACCAACAAAGCATAGCAATGCAGTAAGGTAAGGGATAAAGTAAGGAATGGGATGATAGAATGGGATAGGCACACCTGGTTCAACAGCTGTGTGAGTTAGTAAAAAGGGATAGAAATGTTCAGGTCATGACTCACAGTTATTCTTGGTGGGAGAAGAAAAGTTCCAGAGGCACAAGTTTGTGGGGTAACAGGCTGCATGCTTGGAGGCTGTCCCTTGCAGTGGGTGGTGGGCATGAGGTGCTGTGGTAAGGAATAGAAAAAGAGGGGTCGCTTCCAGCCCTCCGAGATCCAGAGAGGCTCAGGCAGGGGCCTTAGGAGTGGGCCTTTGGTGGGGCCCAGCACACACCTGCCAGCGCACTGATTGACTCTTATGTGTAGGTCCCAGCCAATCACATGGTCATCATGCAGCAAACACAAAGCACTCTGGTGCTTGTGTGTAGGTCAGCCATTTTGGAATGGTCGAGGAGCCCAGTATTAAATATGGCTCAAATAGGCACATAAGATTTTGAAGGCACTCAAATCTTAAAAGTGCACGGAAAGTGGATTATACACAAAGAAAACCTTTAGTTGTTCAAAATCCGAGGAGTGCGCTCACCCGCACTGTGCCCAGCCCAAGCGAGCTTAGATAGTGATGGCAGATGATGCAAATGCTTTTCATGAAGCCTCGTGATGGAAAGTAGAGGCTCTTTGGCGAGCCGCTTCGTGATGCAGCCAGCCTCTGTTGTCCTCGATGTCGGAAGGGATGTGAGGAGAAAGGATACTGGCACAGGGGCCAAGGAGGGGGCCCTTGGTGGAGCCGGTATTCACCTGCCGACGCCCTGATTGGCTGTGATGTATGGGGCTCAGCCAATCACATGGCCATCATGCATCAAACACAAAGTACTTTGGTGCCCTTGTGTAGGTCAGCCATTTTGGAATGGTCGAGGAGCCCAGATTTAAATATGGTTCAAATAGACAGATATGATGTTGAAGGCACTCCGATCTTAAAAGCATACTGAAGGTGGATTATACACAAATAAAGCCTTTAGTGCTACGAAATCCGAGGACTGCGCTCACCTGAACTGTGCCAAGCGCAAGCTGGCTTACCAAGTGATGGAAGATGATGATGCAGCCATCCTCCGTTGTCCTCGATGTCAGAAAGGATGTGTCTCAGATAATATGCCAAAGTGACCGATCAGAACTAGTGAGCCTGCACCACTCAAGGGATGTTGGGAGGGGGGTTCTGTCCCCAAGAAATGTGTTTAAATAATGGGTGAAATTTTCGAGCACACTTTTTAGAAATTTGGGTAAAAAGGCAAACAGTTTGCAAATGGGTTTTGTAAGGTAAATCCAATAGATGCAAGTCACCAATAGTGTACAGGAGCATTTCTCCAAAACATTTTCATGATGCCTTTTCCCACAATATGAGCCAGTATAAATAATTTTCACGCTGGCTGCGCCCATACATTTCCATGCTGACTGCACCATTATACACTAGTATTCCCATATAAGTACATTTTCATGTTTTCCTTGTGCATAATGCCAGTAATGATACTATAAGAAAACCTGTCCATGTTTGTTCTGCCAATATTTGGCAGTATCCCCATGTAAGAACATACTCCAGTTGGATTTACCATTAGAAATGCATGCTAAAGTATGAAAATATGTCTAAACTGGCTGTACTAAAATGCCAGTCGAGCTACATAATAGCACTTATCATGTTTGCTTTATCAAAGATGCCCAATACAAAATGTGATACCACAATAAGAAATGACTCGACTAGCTGCATTGAAATGTCAGTCTATCTGCATAATAACACTAATGCTTGTTTTACCAAATATGCCTAACGCAAAATGTCATGCCACAGTTAGAATAATACCATTGACCCTGCTTGCTTTATCAAACATGTCCAGAACAAAATGTTGTGCCTCAGTAATACATTGATAGACTGGTTGCATTAACATTTCCAGGCTTGCTTCTTAATTACACTTATCATGCTTGCTTTACCAAAGATGCCCAATACAAAATGTCATATGACAATAAGAAATGACTAGACTGGCTGCATTGGAATGCCAGTCTATCTACATAATACCACTGATCATGCTTGCATTACCAAAGCTGCCCAATATAAAATGTCATACCACAATAAGAAATGGCTAGACTGGCTGCATTACAATGCAAGTCTAGCTACATACTAAAACTTATCATGTTTGCTTTATCAACCATGCACAGAAAAAAAGGTCACGCCTGCTCCATGGTGTGCGAGCGCCTTGCAGTCAGATATAATCACATTAATGATCAATGTGTGATTGCAAGGTGCTGGGGTCCTAGGGGCAGATGTGTGTCAGGAACTGGGGTCCCAGGGTACAGTCATGGCTTTTTTTATTGGGCATTGATGCCAAGAAAATCCTACCATGACGCCCCCTGAGGCCCCAAGTGCCTCGCAGGCGCACATTAATTGTGTGCATGCAAGTCAGTTGCAAGGAGCAAAACGGTGAACACCACAGGGCAGTGGCAATGCATGTGTAATGATAGGGTCATCCAAAAGCACTCCCACCTCTTGTCATCTATATATCCCTGTTAACCAACACGCTGTGTGTAAAAGCCATGTTAATTGAGGGGCACTCATTCGGGCCATGGTAATACTTGCAATTAGAAGAAAAACAAAGATGATGGGTCTACTAGTACCCGGCGTGAACATGGCTTAGGCCTCACAGCTAATGAGGTAGCTTGGAGCAGTGGGCAATCCCGCTGATCCGAGCCTCCTCAGTGCGGGGGACCGCCATCTTCCCCGCTGGGTTACCAGGTAAGTGCTCCCCTTTTCCCCATGCACCCCTCCTCCTTACCCCCTCACCCTTTTCCACAGCTTGCGCTCCCTCCCACCCCATCCCATTTACCTTCTTTTTCATTCTCCTGCGCTGGTATCTCATCAGCCACTCCAAGGAGTGAGGTTGAGTCGGCGGCATCTGCTGGGGGTAGGGGAGTACACAGGCACAGATTGAATTCGATCAATGACCGTTGAGAATATTTCTCCACTGAAATGGCACAGAGAGCTCAAATGTGATTTTAGACCCCGCTAATTGGGCACCATCCTATAGCGTAAGATATGTTACCTTGTCGGTTCTCATTGGAGATGGTCTCACACTTTTGGTAAATTTGAAAAGTTACTAAATGATAATAGGTCATTGTCCATTTAAATAGCACTGAAAACAAACCATTATTTTTTGTTGTTCTCAGCAAACACAATGATATTCATTACATGCTGTTGGTAGGTTGAAAGGAGGAGTCATCACATATCGCAATTAAGCCTGTCTGGCATTATACATGGAACCAAGGCGCATGTTTCATGTGGTATGTCAAGTCTGCGGCAACTCGTTGTGGTATACTGACAGCAAGAGAGCACAATCAGGTGGTCGTTTGCTGAATGATGGAATGTGTGGTGTTACCAGGCTGGGCCCAGTCACGTGAGTGAGGGGAGACCTGAACCACGTGATAGGGACGGTAATAAAGGTCGGGCGGAAGACACGTCGTTCCAGACCGAGGAACCAAGCAAACGAGTACCGTGCATTTTTCCGTGCACTGTATGAGTGAGGCGTGCGCAGGCCTGCTAAGTACCCCGACCTCCACAGTAGCGTAGGAGGTCGGATGCGTGTAACACAACACAGGTGATGGAGCGGACGAGCCCCCGCAGTGCCGACACTTCCATCCTTGCAGCAATGCGCGTCGAAAGCAGAGCAGTAAGGCGCAGCAAACGCCGGAAGAGCCCGAATGGAGCTGACTTGGATTGTGGAGGTGACTGATTAACTGACAAAGAGAAAATCCACATTTGGAACAATTTTCATTTCATTCTTGTTTTTTAGATAAATATATTTAAGGAGAAGGGCTTAAAAAGTCACTAAGGGAACAATACAGTGAGAGTAAATTATGAAAAAATAAAAGTGAAATGTATTGTTAATACACTTGATAGAGGAGAAAAGCCCAAAAGAACAAAATCATACAACATAGTTTTTTAAGGGTGCATATATAAATGAAACATATTTATTTTTATTTTATTTATTTATTACACGGCCAGACCCTGGGGTATCACGGCATGGTAACATATATGTGTATTTAAACTGATTCAGAAAGTAAAGACGAAGAATAGAACCAATAAATTAATAAATACATTAAAAAAAATGTATAGAACAGAAGGTTCTCAGGTAAATAAAACAGAGAAATTGAAGTAATCATAGCAATCATCTAACAGAGTTGTCTGATTTGCAAAATGGAACAATTTCTGCTATTACAAACAAGAGACAGGGTATTGTTTTGTGTTAATCCTGATGAGATATAGTCATTTACTCAATCCAATGGACCTGTTCAATTTATGGATAAGTCTCTTAATTTGCCAACTGCCAACGTGTATAGATTTTGAATCTTGGAGAAATTAGCCAGTGCTATACTGAAGGTACTGTTGAAACGTAGTCCTGTATTGGACTGGTAAGCACTGGAAACATGTTTCGGCTTTGCCAAAAAGGGTGGCATCTATGTACAGCCTTCCTCAGGGCGAAGGAGCTTCTATTCCTATTTGGGAGGGAGGCAAAAAGGAGATACATATATGTATCAGTATTGTGAGTAGAATACCAACACTCTATTGTTCAAAATCCCTAAACCAATTAGACTGCTTGAGCTTAAAAACTCAAAAGAAAGTCTACTGAATACTTACGCTGTTGATTAAGCAGGAATAAGTAGGGCGTATGACTTCTTATGCGTATGTACATAGTCACATGTAGTACTCAGACCTGGGTCCATCCCTGAAGGACACTTCCGCATTGCAGGAGAGACAGGTAGCTAAAGTGGGAAAAATGTATAATGGACACTATAGGCAGTACTGTTGGTAATCGATATTAGTTTCAACAATGGTGACATACTAGTGACTGGTCCTAACGTGCACTAATCAGCACCACAACTAATATAAACATGGTGCATACTGGGTGCCAGTCAAAGGGGGATACATGGGTGAGGAATGCATGGATTGTAGAGCACAGGGTCCCCTACCTAGGGGATTGGTAGCGTCCCTGTTATTTCAAATAGTGGTGGGTTGTCTCGTCCTCATAGGGGTAGGTAGGAAAGGAGGGCTTGTGTGGCCTCAGATGGCTGGGAACAAATATTCGTCCATCTAGGCGAAAACCAAACAGAGAAAAAAAGAAAAGAAACAAGCCATCCGATGGCAGCATATAATGTTGAACAAGTATAGGCTGGATTGCCTAGGTCGGGCCTCTGAAGTACCTCCTGTGTCCAAGTTGACTTGGGCGGTCGCTATGCTTACATCCCGGGCTCCCGAACGGTCTATACCAAATGCTGGTTGGCCGGAGGGTTTTTTTTTTTTGGAAGGGGAGGTAATAAAAACAAAAGGAGCGCAAAACAGGGCGCTCGTATCTGTGGAGCCCAAAAGTTATGGGCTGATGTTGGCGGCCCCATTGGGTGGAAAGCAAGGTCTGCCCTGAATGTTGGTGGAAAGTTTAGCAGAGAATTGTTGGACCCGAAAAAAGACATCCAGTAAGGGGACATAATGGTAGGTCTCTGTGCTGCCATGTTTGACGTGGTCACCATGGCAACTACTGAGGAGTCTAGAACTTACCTGACGGTCTGTGGGTGTACCCAGACATGGTAGGGTCCGACTCACAAAAAGCAGAACGAAACCAACCCAATGGTTAAAAGGGTTTTGTTGGAAACAGAAGGAAAAAATGCAGGGGTGTAAGGGGTGAAGGGAAGGGAAAGGAGTCCCTGCAGTTGGTCAGTGGACAGGTATTACATGGGCTGGTGGATAAGTATTACATAGGCCATATACATTCCTTGTTGAGGCCGTTGTAATAACTGTCTAGACGATGCACCCATCTTGCTTCTTTTTGTAAGAGGCTCCTTGTGATGTTTGTGGAACTTGCAATGGTATCAACAATCAATCCACCACAGGGTGTCAAGTCATTTGGTCGACTGAAAACTGGTCGAATGACATTTGGTCGACGCAATTTGGTCGAAAACCAAATGGTCACATTTTTTTTTTAATTATATATTTATTTTTCGGGTTTTCGTTTAAAAAAAAAAGGGTTTTTTAGAAAAAAAAGGGGGTTGGGGGGGCCCCCCCCAAAAAAAAAAAAACGTGTGAAAATAAAAAAAATTAAAAATTCCACCATTTGGTTTTCGACCAAATTGGTTCGACCATTTGTCCAGTCGACCAATTTTTTTCGACCAAATGACTGGTAACCCCACCACAGTATGTCATCTGCTGTGTGGTGTGCTTCAATACAGTGGGATACCAGAGGTGCTGACAGGTTCCTGCATCTAATTCGAGACCTGTGTTCTCATACTCTCACATGGACCGGTCTTTGTGTCTGGCCCACCTGGCCCCTCCAGGTGATCGGATGATCAGATCCAGTCCGGCAAAGAAATTCACATAAATGGGAATATTCCTCAGGCGCACGTGCGACATGCAGACTATACACGCGGTCTGCCCTGAATGAGGTGACTGGCCAAGTCAGTCGCATGTGGAAGCAGCATCCAGGTGCGTGGCGCACCCCTCACCTGACCGTGTAGCACACACGGTGACCACAAAGGACAGCATAAGGGCGCAAAAGTGGACATTTTCCTGCCATTTTTTCAACAAATGCTGTGTTTTGGAAATCCAGAGGCTACAGCAGAGGTGACCAGCCCTAACCAAGGTCAGTGCCATAAGTCTGTCCACATAACTCATCGAACAGAGTCAATGGAGGCAGCCCAAGCATAGGCATACTCCAACAGCCACCAAGGCTGGAGAGTCACCAGAGACGTGTGTGCACACATGCGCAGGCGGTTGAGCTAACAGGCAGCGAGAAACCTGTATCGCAAAATCACAGGCACAAGAGAACCCAAAGTGTGAGCTGTCATGACAAGCCCACACGCCAGCCCATCAAGAACCAGTAGCAACAGTGGCGCAAGAAGGGACAGCATTCTCAGAGTTGAGAGCCAAGAATCATCTAGTACCACACTCATGAAACTGTTGGACCCATAGGGGGGGGCATCTGGATCCAACAGTTTGAACTTCATCTGGTGGCCTGGGACATAACAGAAGAGAAAAAGAAAGGCACACTTCTATTGCTAAATATTGGAACCACAGCGCTACGCCTGTTCAACATTCTTCCAAACAACGGGGCAGCGGATGAATACAACCTAGCCAAAGCGGCACTAACCAACAAGTTTAAACCAGAACTCAACCCTGACTATGAGAGTTTCCATTTCTGCATGACCCGAGAGGGAGAAGGAGACAGTTGATGATTTTCACGCCAGGCTAAGTGAAAAGGCAGTTGGATGTGATTTGCCCAACAAAGATTTCATGATCCGGCTACAAATCATCAACGGGCTTTCTTCAGAGAAACTGTGGCGATCAATACTGTCAGAGAAGAACGTCCCGTTAGATTGCATACTATCGATAGGAAGACTCAGAGAACAGACGGATGACAATGTAGCAGTTATGCAAGCTGCAATCCAACGCCTGCCCCTCGACAACCGCCAGAAGGAAGAAGAAGTGGAAGCAGTCCCAGGTCATCCAGACACACCACGACAAGATGAAAAAGGATACAACAGTAGCGTGAGGCCTGGTCGCCTGTAAGGACAAAGTGACACTTGTAAGTGGTGTGGTGGCCCCTGGCACCGGGTTGAACCATGCACTGCATTGGGTGTGACATGCCGGAAATGCAAACAACTGAACCATTTGGCAGGGGTATGCCTAAACCCCACAACCCATTGAGACCGAAACCAACAACACAAGTCGGCTTGGCAACAAAAGGGGAAAGGTAAAGCTAGGGCAGTTGACAGCGCACAGTGGTCGCCCAGCAGCAGTGAGACAGGAGAATCCTCTGATGACAGCACATCCCCAGATAGACAGAGGCAAAGAAAGGAAGAAGAAATTAAGGGGGAAAGAACACTGCATACACATGATCTCTGCCATAAAACCATACAAAACGAATCCAGGGGGGAAGAAGAAACAACACAAAAGACTGTTGTGCACCATCCTATCAGATGGAAGCCCCACCAAGGTGGTCATCGATACAGGAGCCAAGGTAAATGTCATGCCCATACACACGTACAACAATGTAGACCCAAAACCGATTCTCCAAGACAGGCGAGTGAAACTGTTGGCATATGGAAACAAAAGGCCACTGCCAGTGAGCGGGTCATTCAGGTCTAACTTAACGTACAACGGAACCACGTGCAGAACAAGAATATATGTCATGGATGCAGCCCTAGAAACGCTCCTGAGCTGCTGCACAGCTGAGAAACTACAGTTAATGCAATTTTCATTCAGTATCAACACGACAGAGATAGGTGACCTCCTCATGGAGCACCACAGAGTATTTCATGGGATCGAAAGCCTCGCGCAGAAGAACAATTAAGTTACACATTGACCCGATGGTTGAACCAAAAGTGGTACGACATCGCAGAGTCTCCTTCCATATGAGAGAAGCAGTCGTTAAGGAGCTAGAGAAGCTGGAGAAACAGCAGATAATTGAAAAGAAATCCCGCCCCACCCCATGTGTCTCACTGATGGTTGTCGCACAAAAACCTCCACAGCCCAATGCTGTGAGAATATGTATTGAAATTAGGCTACCCAATGTGGCCATTGGACGAGAATGCCATGTCACCCCAACCATCGATTAACTGATCGTAGATCTAACAGGAGCCAAAGTGGATAAAACCATGCGCACACCGAGAAAGAGGCATTAGCAATCCTATGGGACTGCCACCACTTCAGAATATACCTACTAGGGCAGCCGGCAAAAGTATTCACAGATCACAAACCACTGATCCCGATTTTCAAGGCATCTGCCCCACACCCCCCGTTACAGATAGAGAAGTGGATGCTACAACTGCAGCCGTTTAACATCGATGTCAAATACAGAGCGGGAGCAGTCAATCCAGGGAACTATCTACCCCGCCACCCGCGTCCCGCCACCGAACACGAGGAGCAGTATGCAGCTGAGACAGAAGAGCATGTGTGTCATGAGATAGCCTGCGCTCGCCCACGAGCAATCACTCTGAGCGAAATAGCTGATGAAATAAGATTAGACACCTGCATACATCGAACCATTCAAGCCATCCGGTTCGGAGACTGGAAGAATGACCTAGCCGCAGTTGCACAGCGCACACCTTCAGCACAGGAGAAGCTACAAGCGATCTTTGGCATCCACCATAAACTCACATTGTCTGAAGAAGGCATCATGCTGAAGGGACACAGAATCATCCTGCCTGCTTCACTGGAAGAGAGAACTTTGACACTAGCTCACGGAGGCCACCAGGGCATTGTAAGGACACAGGTATACCTCAAATCAAGGATGTGGATGCCGCAAATTCAACAACGCGCGACAGAACTAGTGGAATCCTGTGCGGCGTGCCAATCATCTAGGAGACTGATGACCCCCGAACCAATAATCAGCGCACCCCAGAGCCACACAAAGTGGTAAATCAGTGAGCATGGACTTTTGTACCATTGTCAGGGAGGGGCATCTCCTAGTCCTAGTCGACAAGTTCAGCCGGTACCCAGAAGTAGAGCATGTAAAATCCACGAACGCAGAGTCAGTCATTATGGCTCTCGAGAAGGTATTTGCAGTACACGGAATACCTAGGAAGCGATAGTGGGCCACCATTTACCAGTCAGGAACTCAAACAATTCCTCACGAGCCTAACCGTCAAGCATAGGAGGATCACCCCGTGCTGGCCACAAGTGAACAGTGATGGAGAGCTTTTTATGGGGTCCCTGAACAAGACCATATGCATCACAAAGGTCCACAACCAACCATGCCTGTTGCATTGTAGGAGTTCCTGCAAACCCATAGACAAACCCTGCACACATCAACGGGAGTGAGCCCGGCAGCCCTGATGTTCGGGATGCCAATACAAGCTGAACTACCACTGCACCTAAGCTGAGTAAATCCTGACCCGGACATACCCCTCATGGAGGAAAGACGAGTGAGGCAGAACGAGAAAGAAAGCCAAACACGACGAGCACAACACCGGGAGCTACTGCCAGGAGACACAGTATTATTGACGAACAGAGCGCCCCAGAGGAAAACACTAATGTATGAGTCACACACTTGGACTTTTCAGGGTGCCAACCACAGCATGATAAGAGCTGCCCGGGGAACAGAAGTTGTAACGTGAAACATGTCTCATTTCTGAAAAGTTCCATCCACGTTGTCGAGGGCGCAATCAGCGATCAAAGCCAGGGGTGAGACCCACCCACAGCAATGCTTGAACCGTTAGAACGAGCGGACGACAACAACACCCCATAACTTGGCAAGGAGATGCTCCCTGAGCCTACACAGGACACCCCAACCTCATGCTCCCCGGCAACTGTGGAACCGGAGAGAGGCCATATGAGATATCATCTGAGAGAGAGACCAAGGCCATCATCCTGGCTAAGAGCGTACGTGCTTCAAGAGATCTACCGCGAAGGTCCGAGGCCAAAGGGAAACGGTTCGTAAGAGACAATGACCCCGAATGTTGTGTTAGCTCAGTATTCTAGGTTTGGGAGGAATGTGGTGTTACCAGGCTGGGCCCACCGGCCCACTCACATGAGGGGAGACCCAAACAAAGTGACAGGGGTGGTAATAAGGGTCGGGCGGAACACAAGTCATTCCGGACCGAGTAACCAAGCAAACAAGTGCCTGCCTTTTTCCGTGTGCTGTATGAGGGAGGCCTGCGCAGGCCTGCATAAGTACCCGGACCTCCACACTAGCGTAGGAGGTCAGAAGCGTGTAACACAACAGAATGGACTGCATTGTGGCACAGCGAAAGGGGCAGAAATCTGTGTTCGGGTCTTGACACTCAGAGCCTTACATAACGAGGGATCCATGTTTCTTCATTATACTCCCACATAGTCCCTTTTACTCCGAAGGAGTTTCATTTTCAGTATTAAAGAAAAGGAGGACAGGCTTTTTCAGTTTTGTTTCCAGGGATGCTTATCTCTGGAACTCTCGCCCAACCGATTTAGCTCCATGTGAAATAATCTCACTTTAATCAACGAGCTGAATGGAATGCCTGCTCTCTGGAAATCACCATGCCTGACTCTCCTGTACTTCAGGAAGGAACTGAAAGCCCTGCGCTTCAAGGAACATTTGCCACCCTTTGACCCCTGAGAGGTTCTTCTGCCCAGCCCCTGCTCTCACTGCCCTGCTCTCTCTGTCTTTAGCCACTTTGTATGTACAATGATCCAACACATTCCAACCAGGTTTTCTGCCATCTAAATCTCTGTTAGACATACACAAATGCTCCGACGCAAAGTGCCAAAAAGTCAATGGGCTCACCCATGTTTGTTTGTTTGTTTGTTTATTTATTTGGTATTGCGCGCCAAACCCATTAGGTAGCCGGGCGCAGTAGAGGTCAAGACAGCTTAAGCTTGGTTACATAATGTGTACAGAGAAGCATATAATACGCAAGACCGTTTGAAGATAGGCTGCCAGGATGGTTACAGTGTCATACAGAAGGAAGCGCGTTAAGAGACATGCAGCAGAGACAGGAGTGCAAGGCACAGAGAAGGTAAGCTAACAGTCATTCGTTCGTAGCCATTTAAATTCATTTAGTCTAAATTTAGGATCTGGTTGTTCCTTTCTGAGGTCATACGGTAGTGCATTCCAAGTTTGTGCTGCAATAACTGGGAAGCTAGATCCTCCAGCTGTGACACGTTTAAATCTAGGCATTTCCAGGGTATGGGCATTGGCTGTTCTTGTTGGACATGTGGATGCTCTTCTATTTATCCTTTCAGCAAGGTAGGGTGGGGCCAAGTTGTTTGAGAATTTTGAGGTAAGGGAGGCTGTTTTTAGAAGTATCCTGTCAGATATGTTTAGGCAACGAACCTCTCTTCTAGCATCAGAGATGTGTTCTCTCCTAGGGATATTCAGGGCTGCTCTTAGGGCATTATTTTGCATTCTTTGTATTTTGTCGATGATATTTGTATCCCATGGTTTGTAATAGCAGATAATGTAACACAGCATGAATACATCCTTTCATTGTTGACGCTATCGCCTCCTGTTTTCTGTGGCTGCTGTGATAATAGCAGTTTTTCCTGAGTTGAATGGTACTTAAAGGCCCTCATTACGAGGTCGGCAGTAAAACCCACCACTGATCTAGTAACACTGTTGTCACTGCCTGACATTCCTTAGGACTCCACGGGAATGAGGGACACTGAAGAACCAGCACCGTTGTTAATAGTGCCGGTGCTTCAGTGAAAACACTGCCGGTAGGGGCCTGAATTCCCGGCAGGTCAGGCCGGCTGGGAGTTTCATGCCCCTACCGGCAAACACGCAGTTTGGCGGTCCAGAAAGGGTGCCGGTACGTTGCTACTTGAACCTGTATTTCCAGACCACCAAACTTATAATGAGGCCCATTATCGTCCTCAGACGGTGCACTGCCAAGTCGGTCCTGCTAGGATCTGGACTTGGAAAATGCAGATGTGCCCCATGCCACATGTAAGCATGTGACCTGTGAGCTACTCTCCCGGACATTCCAATATCAACTATTTGTATACCAGACATCACAAAATAATGCTCAGACTTTACACAATTCTGTGATCCTCTGCATATCAGCTTATCTCACTCCCTAGTTGTTTGATGTCTTTGGGGAAGCATTTTGCCTACTGACCTTTTGGTGATACTCTCTAGCCAACTTCTTACTCTTGCTTTTTATGAATGACAATTAGGTAGCATTGGCCTTAAACAGGAGAGAACTCGCCAAATGTCACCAACTTCTGCCATGCTTGTTTTCAAGTCTGCATTCCTCTTTTTTGGATTTTCAAATGCTCTTTACTCTATGGATGGCAACCTTCTAGTCTGGGGCAAACAATGAAACAAGCAGATGAACGTGTCACACAGTTTTGGTTGGCATATTTAAGGGTTTAAAATACAGTAGCAAACTTTGTGTATATATGTATATATATATATATATGTTTTTTTTTACTGTCTTACCAAGTAGGATGCTGGTATGGAGAAGATTAAGCTACAGTTAAGCCATTTTTAACAAATATGTTGCTAAAAGGATTTTTTTTAATTATTGTGATTTCATTTTATCATGTGTTCATTTTTACATCAGTTAAACCAAAGAGGGTATTGTTTTATTTGTTGAAATGAAATTCAAACATTTATAAATCGGTGCAGCCTGCTCTAGAACATCAACAGGGAAAGAATGTGTGTTAAAATGATTAATGGGCTCAAATCTCAGAATTCATTATTTTGTTTTTTATTTTTGAGTTTTATAATGCGGCGATATGCCCCGAGGTCGTGGTTTGATCCTGTAGGTGATGGCCTGCCACCCAAGTTAAGGGCCCGAGCGCAGCAAGTTCCCCTTAGTGAGGGTTGCAGTGCCGTTACCGAAAGGGTCAGCATGCAACCGACGGGAATATCGTCATTAGCACCCATTTAGTTCCCTACACGGGCGCTAATTGTGTCTTTAACAAAAAAATTAAAAAAGGAAAACAAATAAACATATTTTCTGGTATGGCATGTCGCTGCGCAGTGCAGTTGTGAGGGAAGTCTGTTTTCCATTTTGATGACTGTCATCAACATGAAAACAGACTTCCCTGACAGCAGCATTTTGCGGCGCTTTGCCGTGACAGAAAGGCACGTTTCTTTTTTTTCCCTTTACCTAAAAAAAGTCACCATTAGCACCCGTGTAGGAAACAACCCGGGTGCTAAGTGGTTAAGGGGGAGCAGGAATGGAAATGGAATCACCCCAAACCAATGGACATGCTCGGAGAGCAGGTTTTCCTTGGTTAATATAGCCCACGTTCTGAGCATTTTCATTGGTTTACGGTGCTACCCATGGTGCTAAGGTGCTAACACACAGAGGGGCTGCATCAAAGCACCTTTGACAAAGAAAACAGGAGATTAAGTACAATCCAAAGATGTGCCCCCTATATAAGGACTCAGTAGCATTAGAAGAGGTCACACGCCCCAGTAGAGTGCTTACTTATAGCGGTATCGGAGATCTGAGCTGACAGATGAGGTCATCATGTGGGTGATGCTTTTGCTAATGCACCATTTGTTACATACATGCTGGTGATTGCAATGCAGTCACTTTATAACAAACATGAAACAAGCAGGTGCAGGAAAAAGTCAGAAAACCTTTTGCAGGGGTAAGGCAGGACCATTAGAGATGGAGGATTAATGTGGTCTTGTGGGAGAAGTGCTCATCTTACGGTGTAAGTGTGTTAGAGCCAAGTATAGGAGTCCTGGGGAAGAGGGAGGTTATTTGTTTGATCTACGAGGGGATAAAGAGTTAGAACATCTTTTCATAAATCCAGATTTTTCACATTGATTTTGAAACGCAGGAGGATATATTCTGTTTTCTGGGTTCTGGGGCGGACCTCCCACTGTGTTTCTGTCTTCTGAACCTGGGTGTAGTTAGGCTGCTGACCTATGATGATTTTAGCTGTCATGGAGGTACATATTTGTGTTTGTGAGAGCTCAGTTATGGAGAGGGAATGTTATGGAGGATTTAGAAAGTAAGTTAATTGGTTTTTGTTTTTATTTTCTTGCAACAGGGATCCAGGTGAGGTTTTACAGGTCAGCGAGATGTGGTTATGATATGATATGATATGATATGGTATTTGTAACGCGCCTATACACAAGTGTTTCAAGGCGCGACGAGGCAGGGAGGGAGGGAAACAAGGGGAAGACAGACAAACGATCCTACTAGGCCAGGTGTCATTCAGATCGCACAAGTGCAGAGGTAGGGGGAAAAGGAGAAAGTGCAGGGGGAGGAGGTGGGGGGGAAAGTGCAGTACACGGTAAGTAGCGTAATAAAATAATAAATAATAAATAATAAATAAAAGGGCCAGCTGGTGGCAAGTGCGAGGTAAGTGCAGAGCAAGTGCTAGGAAGGGGGCTGTAGGGATACAGTGACAGTCCCACAGTGCAGGGGGAGGCAGGGAGGCAGTGCAAATGGAGAGTGGCTGGGCCCTGGACCGAGGTCGCTGAGAGTGGCCAAGATGCAGGTTTAGTGCAGAATTTCAGTGGGGAGTTAAGCAGGTTTAGCAGGGGAGAGGGAGAGAGAAGGCAGAAGCGAAGAGGAAGGTTTTGAGGTGCTTCCGGAACCGGAGATGGTTCTCCTCAAGTTTCAGGGAGGCAGGAAGGCTGTTCCAGAGGGAGGCCCCTGCTGCGGAGAGAGATCTACCCCCAGCTCGTTGCTTCGAGAAGCGGCTGACCATGAGGGAGTTGGAGACGGATGAGCGAAGGGCTCGTGAAGGAAGATATTTAGGAAGAGAGAGTTGAAGGTATTTAGGCCCCAGGCCCCAGAAGGCCTTGTGGACAATGCAGAGGGTTTTGAACTTAATCCTCGCAGCCACTGGGAGCCAGTGAAGAGATTTCAGTCCTGGAGAGATACGGTCCCTGGGCTTGAGGCCAAGGACAAGTCTCGCAGTTCTGTTCTGGATAAGTTGCAGAGGGCGGAGAGTGGAGGCAGGCAGATTAAGATAGAGGCTGTTACAGTACTCCAGCCTTGAGAGAACCAGGGCTCGGGAGACAGTGAGCTTCTGGGGGAAGGAGAGGAAGGGAAGAATACCTCTGAGGAGGTGCAGCTGGTAGTGTGACTTCTTAGAGACGTCAGATATATGAGGAGAGAAGGAGAGTGTGGAGTCGAAGATGACCCCGAGGTTTTTAGCCTTGCAGGTAGGGGCAGGAAGGGGGCCAAGGGAGGCCGGCCAGAGAGCTGCAGGGAAGGCGGGAGTGGGTGTGCCGATGAGTAGAATCTCAGTCTTACTGGCGTTAAGGCAGAGGTCATTGGCGGCACACCATTCCTGGTTCTAGGGTTTAAGTTGGAAAATAAGTCTAGCTGCTTTTTGTATTAATTGTAATTGGTGTTTTAGTTGTGTTTTGTTTATTCCCACCTAGACACTATTACAATATCCTAGGTGAGAAAGGACAAGGGCTCTGGTCACCTCAAATGTCGGTGTCATTTCTAAGTCAGGGGCAATTCTCCTAAGGAGATGGAGCGCAATTGCAATTTTTAGGCCAACAGTCACAAAACCACAGCGCTTGTATGAATAAATATTAAGAGTGCACATAGGCTGCAGGTGCCTGAGAGGTGTGGGAGTTACTGCCAAGTACAACCCACTGTTGTGAAAACAATTAGAGCACGGGCAATTCTCAGTCGCAATGCGCCCAAGAGTACAGTATAGGCATGTGTTGCAAGTGTTGGGTGTCCTGACCCACAATTGAGCTATCATGCTGCAACATTTGGTGCTGTGGGCTTAGAAAATCCAAGATGGCCAAAAAGCCCACATGTACGCCAGAATAGGAAAACTGTGCAGTACTGGCATGGAAAACATCATGATGGCCAGAACGTCCCAGAAAATGCACAGGGAAATGCATGAAGAATAGGCTGCCACCCGTTTTTGCCTATGTTGTGAGCACAGGAGGGCACTTCCTAAAACCACCATTGGGCTACCCACACAGTAGCCTGAAACCATTGCAAAAGGGGCAATGCTGATTGCCAAAAGCAACCCACAACTATTGGGAATTCATTCCTTCAACGGGCACAAAATTATTTTACTGCAGAACCACACCAGTGCCATGTACTGCACCTGGATAATATACTTCCATGTAAAATCTCTTGTTTGTAATCCATTCATTCAAGACTGATCCAAAAAATGGACGCAGTACCGATAAATACCTCAAGGCGGCGCTAGCGGTCTAAACTCTGACAGGGAAACTGCATGTCAGGAGTTGCAGGAGAGGCCTTTACATCAAAGGCTGGGAGTTAATTAAAATCTTAACCACATGCTGTTCCAAGAAGACAATCTGATTTGATTAACAGGCCAAAAGGCTGGGAAACCTCTCACCTCCAGAGATTCACACCAGGAGTTAGAATCTCACATGACCTCTTGATTGATAGAAGGCAGACTGGCTGGCAGCCTCCTGGAGACCACACAATAGGCTCTTGCACTTGAATAGAATATGTTAATGTTGACTGTTGACTGTACACAAAGAGCTCCCTCTAAGAACAGGCTGAGCTTAAAGAAAGTGGAAAGACTGGTTTCTGCACCATGTGACCTAGAAAGACACACCCCTGTTGGCCAGAATATGATTTTAAGAAAGATGTATAACTCATGGTGCGGACTTGTCAAAATTAGCTAAATGATACCATAATTCTTGTGATTTTTCTGCCCACATTTTAAGAGGTTTTAGGACCCGGTGGTATGATCAGAGGGGTTGCTAGCGGAAAATAGGGTTTCACTCCAAATGTCTGCATGTTAAAAATCTGACACTTCATCAATTAATGTCCACACTCCTTGCGCACATGTGTGGAAATTTGGGTAAATGTCCGATATTGCAAAACCAGTTAAAAAGTGCAAAATGTTGCCATTTCTGAATGAAAGCCCCCGGAAGAGCAGAGTTTGAACAGAGTATACCTCGTGTGATATGTGATGGGTGCATGTAATTTTAAACAACTGTGTATCTGTGCAATATGTATTTGAATCAAATATAGATTTGTGGGCAAACTGACCAGGGGCGGATCCTCTGACCCATAAAACCTACAGCATCAATCTGACTCACATTTCCTTCCCCCAATCATGGGAGAGGGGAGAATTGGGCCAATGACAAGTGAGAGGGGCAGGTTTAGTTATTACCAACGCACACACCCACTTTCCAAAACACATAAAAAGAGACTGCTGGGACAGGTAGAGACATTCAATTCCATTTGCTGCGGAGCATGCTGACCGACGACTTCACATCCAGAGATCCAGACTTCAAATCCATCAATCTCCAAAGACCAGAACTTTACTTCAGAACTTAAAGTCAGAGCCTAAACCCACAAACTGAGAACTCTTCTCAGCAGGCCTCAGCAGGCCCAAAATCATTTGCAGACTATTCACAGCCGGGCTGAGCTGTTGATTCTGGCCTGAAACCCTGCACCAGAAAGATCCAGAAGCAGTGCTGCACCCAGAGAAAGCAGAGCAGTATCCAGAACCAGAGGCCAGAGATCCAGAGTGACCCAGACCGCTGTGAGCAGAACCAGAGAGCTGACCCAGATCTCTGTGAAGTGCTGAGACCAGAACCGGAGTCCAGTCCAAAACCTGACCAGATCCGTGGCGAGGCCTATTTCAAAAATATATTGTGAGTACCTAGCAGAACTGTGCAGAACCAATCTCTTGATTAAAATAATCCAATCCAAACTATTTTAATCTAACCAGAACTGCCTCCTAGAAGTTGTCACTTGTTATTTTGTAAAGCTGCACCACTGTCACTTGTAAATTCTGAAGCTGCAAGCTGTCACCTGTCATTTTGAGTTGACTTAAAATCCGAAAAACTACCTTTATTTAATCGTCCGTATCTCTGGAACCGTTTGGGCTACGAACTTGGTTTAACTTTCCTCTGAAAGCTTAGAATCTAAGCTCTCCAACAAACTGACTTCCTACTATACATTCTCCGCAATCACGATTCACGCATTCGCAAAGTTTGCCGCGATTTGCGATTTGGCCCAATTTCTTTACTTGTAAAACGATAGCTGCTTTTGCCTGAACTGCTAAATTTCGTTTGCCTCTTAACAACCATCCCTGAATCATTGATAGAGTGAGCCTGAACTAATATTAACAAGATACCACTCACCCTGTATCTTCTGAAGGGAAATAAAAGCATTTTCAGCATATTTCTCACTGCATTGTCACCATATTCAAAGCATTTTGCCTGTGTTTCAAAACTCCTATCTGTTGTATAAGCTGCTGGGGGGGAATTGAACTGAATTCTATTTGATTGCATTCCTAAGAACTATGTGCTCTCATCTTCATCTCCTTACATTGCATAAAGGGGGGGTGAATCGTCCAAGAAAGTGATTACATTGGCCCTCATTACGACCCTGGCGGAAATCAACTGACATGACCGCCATAGCGTAAATAGCGTTTCCGCCACTGCACGATGGAGGAAAGTGCGGCTAATTCTGACCCATCGGGCACGAGCATTACGCCATGGCGGAAGTGCAAAGTCTGCGATGGCGGAAATGACCCCAAAACGCCCCTTACCGCCGTCGTACGTCGCCCTAGGTGCAATTCCGCCACCCATCTTAGCGGTCACCGTAATGAGCGGTCAGCGCAAAATACGGTCACCGTAAATATACGGAAACGGAAGTAAAAACATGGGGCCGGAACGGGAAACAGCACGCCGCACACCCATAAAATCAGAATCCCAACACAACCATTAAAAATCCGACCCTGAGACACATCCCAACCCGTAAGCCACCCCAGTCCGAAAAATCAATATGGGAAAAGTTGCTAAAAAAGCGTGCGACCGCAAGCGGCAGGTCCACTTCTCCCACGAGGAACTCACCGTGCTCACAGAGACCCTCCAGGAGAACGCTGCCGTCGTCTTCTCGACGCAAATGACCAGGACGGCACTTGCGAACAAGAAGGCCATATGGGCGCTGGTGGCACAGCGGGTAAGTGCGGTGGGGACCGCACCCCGCAACCCACAGCAATGCAGAAAGCGATGGGACGACCTACGGATACGCGTCCGGAGCATACTCTCTGCCAACCGGAACATTGCCACAGCTACCGGGGGAGGATCGGAATCACCCATCAAGTTGACCCCCTGGGAAGAAATCTGTGCCTCCACCATTTGGAATGGAGAGCATAGAGGGAGTCGGAGGGATGGAGAAAGGAGTGCAGACATCAGAAGAATCAGGTAGGTGGCACAAATGAAACTATGCCAAATCCACAATTACCAACCATGTGAAGTACCATGTGTACCCATAGTGCACTAGAAACACATGTCCAGGAGAACGACCACATACATTGCCATGACAGCGCCCCTTAAAAGTCAGATTAAATAAATAAATATTTAAAAATCCAAAAAACACACTCTACATGTGCAGCATGCACACCCTAACTGCAGACTGCAAAATAACTGCATCCCCAATGCACACAAAAATGAGACCACCTCCAAGGCCCTGACCCAAATCACCCCCAGGTACCACCCCAATGCATGTGATACAATTGCCATCACAATTACCACAGACCCATGAATAACGATCGCCCTCCTTTACTCCACCACAGGGTCCGATTCCAACGACGAGCTTCAGGACACCCCTACCAGCACACCTGCAAAGAGGGCCAAGACCAACGGCCAAAGACCCTCCACCTCAGCTGCACGGATCAAGACACGGCAGCAGCACAAATCGAGTGGCAGCACACTGGAGGGGACATCAACAGGCACCCCAGCAGCCAGCATGTCCACAACAGCAGCACCACAGGTCCCCCCAATGGATGCCACAGAAGGCACTGCTTCTGGTGGCAGCAGCACCACAGGTGACACTGCATACATGCCAGCATGCTCCGACACAGAAAACGGTGCTGCCGAAGTAGGACACATCCATGACCTGTCTCAATCCCCCTGTTTGTATCATCCCGTACACCATGAGGAAACCACGCAGGGGCACCCACAAGACGACGACTGGCCAACCCCCACAAGGCCTGTTGCAAGGCAACATGAGGCGTCCAGCCCCTCTGTGACACCACCGCAAATGGGCATGGCCCAGCAGAGGCAACAGTCCCTCAAGCAGATGATAGTGCAACAGCAGCAAATCTCCACGCTCCTCAAGGAGCATGCTGCTGAATGTGGGGGTTCTAAGGCAGCCATTGAAACATCTACTGAGACACTTAGGGCAGAAATGGAGCGTAGTACAGAGACACTAAGGGCACAAATGGAGAGAAGTACCGAGAGCCTGAGGGGACAAATGGAGAGAAGTACCGAGAGCCTGAGGGGACAAATGGAGAGAAGCACCGAGAGCCTGAGGGGGGAACTGCATGCGACGTCCAAAGACGTATGTGGTGAACTTGCCGCTGTGCGCCGTGTGCTCACTGAGCTCTCACAAACCCTTAGGGACATGCATGGACGTGAGCAGGCAGAGACATCATCCGTTGCAAGTTCCGTCCAGGGCAGCCCCCAACGTAGATCTGGGAGGAACCGGCGCTCCACAGGCAGGGGTGCCCCTAATACCCGGAGAGGGGGCTTGCAATAGCGTCTGCCCACTGACAATGAGCGTCATTGGACACTGGTGTTGGGGGGGGTAGGAGGGTGGAGGGGGTGTGTTGTGCTTCTTTGGGTGGCGGTTCGATTGGGTGTGTAATGTCATTTCACATCTGCAATACAATTCTTCATATTCATCCAATGAGATGTGTGGACATTGATCTCTGTGTACGAGGCCTATCTTGGCGTACAGACCACATTGTGCATGTTCCAGACACACACAGTGCCACAAGTCCCGTGTCCATGTAACAGCCACCAGGCGTGAGTGCTAGAAGCATGCATCTATGAGATTCTGACGTAATTCACGGGCCTCCTGTGCCTCGCGGACCCCTTGAGGTGCTTCCACATCCCCACCCTCATCATGACCATCTTCAGGTGCTAGCAGTTCTGCGTCGGGGGGCATGGCCACATTCCTACGTACGCACATGTTGTGTAGCATGACACATGCCATGACCATCTTTGCCACCTTCTCATGGCGGTACAGGAGTGCCCCGCCAGACCTGCTGAGGCAGCGGAAACGAGCCTTCAGTAGGCCGAATGCCTGTTCTATGACCACACGGGTACGTGAGTGGGCATGGTTGTAGTCCTCCTCATGCTGGTCCTGTGGGTTCCGGATTGGTGTAAGGAGCCATCTCTTCAGTGGATACCCGCAATCACCTGTATGTGGACAAGAAAGGATGTTTGTGGAATGTCATTGCTACGTACGCACCCCCCCCTTCCTGCCAGGTCATTCACGCATCACCTACCCCACATACTCATGCATTAAATGAGACTCACCGAGTAGCCAGGATCGGCGCCCTGCGTGTCGCTCCATGTAGCGTGGTATTCTAGAGTTCCGCAAGACCATGGAATCATGTGTTGATCCTGGAAATCGGGCAGAACAATGTATAAAGATCCTGTTGGAGTCACACACCATTTGTACATTGATAGAATGATATTGTTTCCGGTTGCGGTACTGGGCCTCCATGGCATGTGGGACAACCAATTCCACATGGGTGCAGTCGATGGCACCAATGCAACCCGGTATGCCACCAAGTGCATGGAATCCCACTTTTGTGTTTGTAAGCTCCTGCTCCGAGCGTGGTAAAGTGATGTAGTCGTCTGAGTGCTTCAGGAGGGCATCAAGCACTTGGAATAGTGTCCGTGAGAATAGGGGCTGTGAAATGCCATGCAACTGTCCGACTGTGTGCTGGTAGGTGCCTGTGGCCAGGAAGTGGAGTACAGACACCACCTTCAGTAGGGGTGGGATGGCGGTTGGGCTATCTATCATGCTGACAAGGTCAGCGTGTGTCATGTCGACAATGGCGGTTATGGTGTCCCGGTCCAAACGGTAGAGGGTGTGGATCTGCTCAGCTGTGAGGTTGAACGGATTAGCTCGGAGGCGTGGGACTGCGGGCTGCCTGCGTGGTGGTAGTGGCTGTGCTGGTGGGGCTTGCTGGCCATGCCTTGCCCTCCTCCTCCTCCTCCTGCGTCTCCTCTGTGCGGCCGGTTGTTGTAGTAGTTGGCGTTCGTCTTCTTCTTGAAGTTGGAGTACTTGCAGTGCTATCAGGTCCCCCAGGGCCAACATCGCTAGTCCTGCCGGTAGCATTCTGGAGTGGGTGTGGTTGTGGGAGGGGTTTGGGTATGCAATTTATGTGTTTTCAGGCTGTATAGCCTTCACCTGTGGTGATTCATTCCACCTGTGTCAGCTGCAATTCCTTTCGTGCGAGCACGTCCCGCACACGACGCTGCAATTCGACGCATGGCATCTTGCATTTGCATTCATGTTCTTAATCCCGAAGGCGGTGGAATATTGGTTTATATGTTAATTCTGCTATGGTCCCATTGTTGCACATACGATATTTGCATTCGCGAGCAGACTTGTGAAGGGTCAGTGGAATGTAGTGCTCGATCAACGGTGGACACTCATGCAGCACTGTACCGACGTTAACCGACGGGCGGGGAGTCCCATCAGTGACTGAGGCCAGTTACCATTTTCACACACAGCCGCACTGCATAGATGTATTTGTGAATACAAGCGTTCACAGATGCCTTTTCAACGTGATGTTGCAAATTAGGAATTCGAAGGACAGCGCTTTCGTTTTTCAACTAGCGGCGTGGAGACGCCCACAAGTCTGACTGGAAATGTAACGTTCTATTGTTGAATGTCCTTGGGACAGGGCCCATGACGGGAATGCAATGATTGATGTGATTTGAATGGGATGCGCTATAGCGTAGTGGACGATAAGGCAGAACGTTCCCAAATACATGTGACTTCACTACACAAGGAATACGGGCAGGAGCACAGTGGATTTTGAAGGCTGCATTACGCACAGACTCAATGGAAATGTCGAATGTTATGTGAGTGAATATTCAGGCGTTTTCATTACGGGTTGAGGGAATGATGAATGGATGCATGGAAAGATGATTTAATTGGGAGTCTGCCATGTACATGGCTATTTGGAATCTATCCCCTTCCCCTGCGCTATGTGATGCAAGGCTGCCATAGTGGGACCATCGTCTGTCTGCCCTTGTTGAACCCTCCCTGTCTCGACGCGCCTTCAATCACTTGTGTCTATGCACGTTGATGATCCCATCTGATGGATCCTGTTCTGACAGGCGCATGCACACAGACACTCGTTTGAAATAGTGTATTCACCTCGATTTGTGTCGTTATGATTCGCAAGTGATTTTTGGGTGCAATTGATCCTTATGAGTGGGCTAGCATGCATATGGTTGTAGGTTTGGTGTGTTGAATGTAGTGAGTAATATATATGAAGTTCGGATGCCCATACTATCTTTTTTTTCATTTGGGTGACAGGTATCTCCTCCCCTTCTGCCGCTGCCATCTGTACGCCACTCCTGCAGATGGCTTCTACAGTCGACACCTGCAGCTTCGAGTTAATCAGTGGAGCACCATTACGATCTTATGGGACGATCGCCAATGGCCCACATGCCCTTACGCAGTACTAGTGGCTAGGTGCAGCATACATAGCTTCCAGCTGGACTAGTGCCTACTTCATGGGACGGGCCTGCGGTCCTAGGCGCTTCCATGTTGCCTTTTTGGACGTGGATGTAGCCCCTGTGTGCCATGAAGGTACAGGGCGTCACACATGGGGAAGCTGGTCATTTATTGCGGATGCAGCCCACAGTAATGCTGATCATTTGTGAGTTTATGCTCAAATGGCTGTATGGGCTTGGTGATTTTGATGTGCATTAAATTTATATTCCGATATTAACCGTGTAGCGTTATTCTTTGCTAGTAATGTGGCATATTCCGATTTGTGGCGCGATGTGTTGTGAGGTGTTCTGCATTGGTTTCCGGCTTCTGGGTACAGTTGTGTGGTACGTGCTTATGCTGATGGTTGGTTTGACTACTGGCATGTGTACAGGGCTGGTGCAGTCTCCCTCAGGTTACTGCTTTGACTGTTGGTTTACACTGGTGGCAAGCGATGGGGGACTGTTGTTGTTTTGTGTCATGGCATTTTCAGTTCATTTTGGTGTACTTGCACCTTCAGATGCCTGTGCTGCATCAGTACGGCAATGGTGTGTTGCCAATTGTGGATGGCCACTCACAGGGCACTTGGGGCCCCTGCATGCATTGGTTCGTTGGCATGCATGGGTGACTTGTACATTTCACTGGTTGCATGGTGTGACTGCATTGCGCCTACGAGGAGTTGTGCAATGTGGCCAGGGAGTGGAGTACAGGCACTCAGTAGGGCCATTACGGTTGGTTCGCGATGCCGTAGTTCTCGCCATGGCGGAATGGTACTTTCCGCCATGCTTGATGGCGTTAGGTGAATGTCCGCTGGGGTCAGCATTCGCGTACCGTTGCGCCATGGCGGATATTGCGGTTTTGCACAGCGCGCGTGCGCGTACTTGGTGCAGTTAGCGTTGGCGTTCACTACGGTGTCGCTAAGCGCATCGTACTTTACGGTGACGGGTCATGATCGCAACGGGCGGTATTCGATGGCGGTATCACATTTCCGCCATCGTTTTTCGTATTCCGCCAGGGTCGTAATGAGGGCCATTGTCTTTTGCTGAAATCCTATCAAGTTATTTTCTGTACTGCATTTTCATTCCACATTGCATCTATTTGAAACCATAAAAGTATTGTTGCTATCTTATCCATCCTATACCCACTCATCATTGATTATAAAGAAGTGTGCTAGTGCCAGACTATCCATTATTGATTACTGCTCAGATTAAGTGTGATATTCAATTATTAATTCATTATAAAAGTGTGATATATATATATATATATATTGTTTAAATTCTCAAATAAACCTTTTAAACTTGCAAAACAGAACTACTTCCTGGCTCAGTGGGGTCAGGGGGATTCCAAGAGAGGGGTGTTATATAGGCGTAGTCATCCAGAACTCATGAACTGGACATAAAGATATATCAATAAGGGTTTCCATTCAGTATCCCAGACTAGGCATTGACTTAGCTGTAGTGTTGAATTGAATCTTCTTACACAAGTAATTGATGAGATGTGGTTATGAGTCCGATGGATTTATTTGCAAAGTAGCCTGACACGTGTTTTGAGTCTAAACCGACTCTTCATCCGAGGCTAAACATAATACATAATACACAACAAAATCATAGACAATTATGCACCAATAAACAAATAATGTTGGTATAAAAAACATGCATTATGTAATTTCAAAAACAAGAGGCATAAAACACAGAGGCAAAAAAAATGTATAGGTAGATAATTTTGTCATATGGCATAAACAAACAAAATAAAAGGGTCACAACATAAAAGAAAAGAAGGATTGAAGGGTCACATTATATCAAAGGTCATGATAAAAATAATGGAAACCACAGCATCAGTGGTAGGTAACAAAAAAGACACAGTACCACATATTGGATGATGGTGAAATGAACGGAGAATCCATGGTGCCGGGATGCAAGAAATACACAGGAAGAAAGGCAAACAAAAAAGTACAAAAAATTACATGCATCCACGGGAGTCACTGTAACAGCGCATTCAAAGAGGCAAGGTCGACCAAAAAGCCCAATAATGGGTACTTCTTATGTAAGTTAAATTACAAGCAGAGATATATACCAGAATTATTTCCAAAAAGGTGCCAATTACAACAGTACTTGTAAATGGGGAATGGGACCTAAGATAAATTGAATGAAGGACAGTGCCAGAAAACTCTCTGAAATCGTAAAGAAAAAGAGAGATTATGAAAGGATGTAACAAAATTGAGTGAAAAGATGTGATGTAGACTAAAAAGCAATTTAAAAAGGAAAATTGTACCTCACGGCTTCGCAATTGCGGTAATTTCTGTAGGAAACACAAAATTTCGAAGCGTCAGGAATTGCAAAAGCAATTGTAACGTGCCAACTAAGTTATGTAATGACAATGTGATTAGGAAGCAAACACACCAAGCATTATGCGATCTAATTCCAGAGAGTTATTGACTGGTACTAGAGAGAATCAAGTATTGCTGAATTGAGACATGAAGTGCACTAAAAGCAAAGTCTGTGGGGCCATGAAAAACCGTCTTACCAGCACAGCAGGAAAAGCCAAAGTGATGTGAAAGGAACCAGCCCGGGCTGCGAAGATAGAAACAGGACTAAAATAGAAAGCTGCAGCTAAGCAGGGAAAGGCTGAGGGATTCAAACATGGCCATGTTGCATTGAAAATAAATCCGCCATATTGGACTTGCTGAATTCAATGGAAACAATACTAGGGAAACTAACCCCGACTTCATAAACAGATTGATTGCGTGTGAAGGAGGCAATTAAAACATATTGGATTTCCAATTACAATGTTGTTGTCATGAATCGTGTTGATTATATAACTATGGGCATGCAATATTTGAATTCATTTGGTTGTTATTCTATTCTTCCTAACAACCCCCTTAAGAACGTTCATGCGACAGCTAATGATCTTATTTCCAAATGGCACAAAACAGGCCTTCTCACAGATGTAGAAAGGCAATTTCTCACCATAGACGGCCCTATTATGCCCACCATCTATTTCCTCCCAAAGATTCACAAACAATTCACAAACATACCAGGGAGATCAATAGTCAGTGGTGGTGGTGGTATATTGGAACCAAGCTCTATCTATATAAATGAATTCTGGTTACCAGTGGTGCTCAACACTCCTACATACATTAGAGATACCATGCACACACTTGAAATTCCTGACAATCTGGATTTCCAAAACAATTGCTGGCTAGTTACACTAGATGTCAAAGCATTATACACTTCCATAGATCATCAGAAAGCATTAGAAAGTGTTGATTTTCTTTTCCGTGAATTTTCTGCATCCTTTTTCGATCATATCGCAATGGTGAAGGAGTTTTTGTTATTTACTTTACAGAACAATGTTTTTGTTTTCAACAATGTATATTTTAAGCAATTAATTGGGGTGGCTATGGGTGCCAGCTTTGCACCAGCACTGGCAAATGCATTCATGCATTCGTTTGAACAAATATTTGTATTTGTTGTTGGGAGTCCTGACCCACATTTGGACTATTATGCTGCAACATTTGGTGCTGTGGGCTTAGAAAATCCAAGATGGCCGAAAAAGCCCACATTGCGCTAGAATCCAGGAAAACCGCACAGTTTTGGCGCACACCAAAATATTCCCTGACCTGCCACCCACCAGTGCGAGCGTGATGGGCCAAGAGTGCCATGAGTGAAATGTGTACCAAAGGAAAAACAGCAGTGCCGGTTGGCTGAAAAAGCGCTTTGAAATCACCTTTGTTTCTCTGAAATGCAAGCTAAAAATGCCTATTTTAAACATTGCAAGATATTCAAAAATCTCAATGAACACCAGCAGACATTTGGCAGAAGGTAGACTTGTGTGCATACAAAATCTGGAAAGAGAAAGAGCCTAAAATAATGTTCATAATGAAACTGGCTGAGCTGTGGATGTCAGCAGCCTAAGTTAAATTGGACTGAAAGACACTAAAATCTAAATGTTTAAAATAATTGAGTGACCTACTGTTGAGTGTCACATAGTTTGCAACTGTTAAATGTCATTGGGGGTTATTCCGAGGTTGGAGGTAAGGGATTGCCGGCGTCTGTAAGGGCACCGATGGCAGTAATCCCTTACCTCCGTATTCCGAGTTCCCTTTGCGGGTCCCTCTTTACCTCCTGCTTTAAGCAGGAGTAAATTACGGGACCCGCAAAGTGACCTTGGAGTAAATTACGGCACCGTAATTTACGGTGCCGTAATTACCTCCTTCCCCATTCCCATTGAGCCCTATGGGGGCAGATATGGGGATGGGGAAGGGGTATGGTGAATGGGGAATTACTGGTCCATCCAACCTTGGAATGGACCGGTAATTACTCCATTCACCATGCCGGTATTCCATGGAGTAAATAGCTCCATGGTTGCCAACCATGGAGCTATTTACTCCATGGTGTTGTCCTAACTCGGAATGAGGGCCATAGTTTTGATTTGAACTTAGAATCAGCGTTCTAGCTGCATGTGTAAAAATTGTAAGTTTGATTTGGATGAAGAAAAACTGGGAACAAACGTGACATTTAGCTGAAGCCTGGCTTAAAGAGATTGAATTCTGCCTTACAACTACCCCCGACGGGAGTTGAAACTTGCTCAACAAATGTTCCCAGGCATGGCCTGCATTCTCCTGCCCTCACCAAAGGGAGATGATACCTCTCTGATTGGATTAGGGGAGGAGCAGCAAGGGACTGCAGGAAACTGAACAATGAGCCTTCCTTGGCTCAGGCAAATGTTAAATTAGGGGGGGTCGTAAATGGCTTCCTCTTGAGAAAAACTGGGAGGGGCAGTGTCTCTGTGAGCAACTTGAGTTGGAGGAAGTGGACAAACCAGAAATTCCACCATGTGCTTTGGGAAACCACACCCCTCAGGGCCAGAGCATAATTTTAAAAAGATGGATAATTCATAGTACAGACTTATCAAAATTATCTAAATAATATCATCATTCTTGTGATTTTTCTGTGCACATTTTAAGAGGTGTTAGGACTCTGTGGTATGTTCTTGGGGGTAGTAGTGGAAAATAAGGTATTACTCCGAATGTCTGTATGTTAAAAATCTGACACTTTACCATCTGATGCCCATATTCCTTGTGCATCTTTGTGTAAATTCTGGAAAGGTTTAGAGGTTGTGTTCTTGATGAAAAGGGCAGAATTCTGTCATAAGTGGACACGACATCTTACAAAGACAGGGATCGGATGGTTTGGTGCTATAGAAAATATGTTAACTGGACATATAATATTAGAATAATTGTACGTAGATAAATATGTATTTGGATCAAGAATAGATTTGTGTGCAAATTGACCAGGGGTGGATCCTCTGGCCCATAAACTACCTCATCACGATGACACTCCATTTCCTTCCCCAATCAAGGGAGAGAGGAGGACTTGGCCAATGATAAGTTGTGAGGAGCAGGCTTAGTTATGCCACGCACACACCCATTTTCTAAAGACATAAAAGGAACACCAAAACCCAGGTAGAGACATTCACTTTCCACTTTCTTGTGACGCATTTTGCCGGACCAGACAATATCCAGAAGGACCATCTCCAGAACCAGAGACCAGACCCCTCTGCAGTGCCAAGAACTTTTGCCAGAACCAGAGACCAGACCGCTGTGAAGTGCAGAGCAGAGCTGACCCAGAGAGCTGTGACTTCAGAACCACCCACCAGGAGTCAAGTCCAAACCTGATCAGACCTTGACGGCCTATTTCAAATTTATAGTGTGAGTACTCAGCTAGAACTGTGCCAGAACTAATCTCTTAGTTTAAGATAATCACATTCAAAACATTTGAACCTGTCCAGAACTGCATCATAGGAATTGTGTGTTCATTCTGTCATTTCAAAGCTGTAAAAGTGTCATTTTGTCATTCTTAAACTGTAATTTAATTTCTGAAAATCTACCTTCACAAAATCGTCCGTTTCTCTTTCATTTTAAAGCTAAAATTCTAGGCTTTCCAACAAACCCAGAACCGCTTTCTATTCATTATACTTTTTCCGTAATCGCGCTCAACGCACTCGGAAAAAGTGCCGCGATTTGCGATTTGGCTCAAATTTCTTCACTTGTCAAAATAGCAGCTTCTTGCTTTCCTTTGCTGAAATTCATTTGCAACCTGATAATCATTCATAGAGCATTGCTAAAGTGATCCTGAACTAATTTAAAGTAGCTATCACCCCCCCTGAATCTCTTATAGGGAATTTTTAGCATATTTTTCCCTTCTTTGCATACCACATTTAAAGTATGTTTGCCTGTGTTTAAAATCATCCCTGTCTCTCTAAGCTTGCTGGGGAGAACGGGAACTGAATTGCATGTTGATTGTATCCCTGAAAACTGTGTGCTTTACTTCCATCTCCTTATATTGCATAAAGGGGGGGAGTGAATTGCCACAAGGGGAAAAGTGAACATATTAGCTTTTGTTGAACCCATATCAGTTTATTCCTGTGCTGCATTCTTTTCCATCACTGCATTCCTTGAAACCATAAAAGTATTCTCTGCTACCTTTTCCTTTCCATACCAACTCCTAAGTAATACAATAAGTGTGCTAGTGTAAGATTATCCATTGTTGATCAACATCATATTCTTAAGTGTGATATCAAATATTAATTCATTATAAAAGTGTGATATATATTGTTTAATTTTCAATAAATCTTTTAAATTGCAAAACAAACCTACTTCTTGGCTTAGTGAGGTCAGAGGGATTCAAAGAGAGGGGTGTTATATAAGGGTTTATCATCCAGATTATAACTTGTCATAAAAATATATAAATAAGGGCTTCCTTTGGGCATCCCAGACAAAGGCATTGACTTAGTGGGAGTGTTGAATTGAAGTCACTTAACATTGTCAATGCTGCCTACCTTCCCTATTTGAAATTGTGGAAACGATATATAGATGATGTTCTACTAATTTGGTCTGGTAAACAAGAATTACTGCTAGAATTTGTGGCTTATATTAATCACAATGATTGGGGTATACAATTTACGTCCACTAAAAGTCAAACTCATATTGATTTCTTGAATCTTTCAATTGATCTCACCCCTGAAGGGTTGGTGACAAAAACTTTCCGTAAGTCTACTTCTGTTAATTCAATATTGCATGCAGACAGCTGTCACAAAAATCATGTCAACTTCAATATCCCTAAAGGAGAGTATATTCACGCCAAGAGGAACTGCTCTGATCCTAAGGATTTTGACCATGAAAGCATTGCGATTAAATCACGGTTTCTTGAGAGAGGCTATCACCATAGCTGTCTCGACAAAGCGCTTACCTCAGTACGACAGCTGAAGAGAGCAGATTTGTTAGTCCCTAAAACCCAAGAGAAGTCATCTAAGACTCAAAAAATCAGGTATATCACTAGATTCAACTCAGACAGTCACAAGATCCACAGAATTTTGGAGAAACATTGGCACCTGCTACACCTTGATTCCGACATTGCCAACTGGCTTGATCCCTTTACAAGCATCACATTTAGCAAAGGCAAATCACTTAAAAACAAACTCTGCCCTTCATTTATGGGCTCACCCACTCCCAAAACTACGTGGTTAGACTCTGCCCATGATGCGGGTTTCCACAAATGTGGATTCTGCAGCATGTGCAAGTATACCCTGGAAACTTCACAGGTCTCCTTTGGGGCTAGAGGAGACCACATCATTCATTCATTTCTGAACTGCAATTCCAAATTTGTTGTCTATTGTATAATCTGTATTTGTGGATTGAAATATATTGGTAGCACCATCCGACCCTTAAAGATTCGTATCAGAGAACATCTCGCCACAATTGGCAGTCAGGAATCCAAATATCCACTTGCCAATCATTGGCAAAAATTGTACCAATTAGATATTAAGGATGACGTCCGATTTGTGGGTCTATGTACAGTGTCATTGTCGCACAGAGGGGGCAATTTAACGCTGAAGTTACGTCAATTTGAAGCAAGCCTTATCTGCAAATATCACACTGTGTTTAATGGGTTAAACTCTGATCATGAATTTGCAACCTTCTTGTGAATATTAATTTGTCTATTGTTCATGCGTTTATTCAGGTTTCATAATTTCCATTTTTCTGTGGACATGTGTGTACCTAATTCATTTCCTGTTGTTCTTACAGGCTTTGTGACATAGTGACACAAGTTTTCTTATATCTGTTTATTTTGTTGTTTATATGTAATCATGAGTGTGTTAATTTGTTTCTCCACAACTGATTGTATCAGGTTCTCCTATTGTTTATGACTCACCAACAGCGCACTCACAGACAGCAATTGTAAATATATTACTCAAATTCAGGGTTCTTACTACCGCTTGCAATCGACTAGCGACCGCACTGAATTGCATTCAGTTCACTCCTGGGAATGATTCCCACAATAGCACCAGGCGCACGCGGCTTATTCCTTTCAATTTCTTTTTGTAACATTTTTTTTTTCACCCGATATACTTATTTTTTCTAATTGAAAATCCAATATGTTTCCCTAGTATTGTTTCCATTGAATTCAGCTAGTCCAATATGGCGGATTTATTTTCAATGCAACATGGCCATGTTTGAATCCCTCAGCCTTTCCCTGATTAGCTGCAGCTTTCTATTTTAGTCCTGTTTCTATCTTCGCAGCCAGGGTTGTTTCCTTTCACATCACTTTGGCTTTTCCTGCTGTGCTGGTAAGACAGTTTTTCATGGCCCCACTGACACTTGCAATTAGTGCACTTGCATGTTTCAATTCAGCAATACTTGATTCTCTCTAGTACCAGTCAATTACTCTCTGGAATTAGATCGCGTAATGCTTGGTGTGTTTGCTTCCTAATCACGGTGTCATTACATAACTTAGTTGGCACGTTACAATTGCTTTTGCAATTCCTGACGCATTCGAAATTTTTTGTTTCCTAGAGAAATTACCGCAATTGCGAAGCCGTGAGGTACAATTTTCCTTTTTAAATTGCTTTTTAGTCTACATCACATCTTTTCACTTAATTTGGTTACATCTTTCATAATCTCTCTTTTTCTTTACGATTTCAGAGAGTTTTCTGGCACTGTCCTTCATTCAATTTATCTTAGGCCCCATCTCTCATTTACAGGTACTGTTCTAATTGGCACCTTTTTGGAAATAATTTTGGTATATATCTCTGCTTGTAATTTAACTTACATAAGAAGTACCCATTATTGGGCTTTTTGGTCAACCTTGCCTCTTTGAATGCGCTGTTACAGTGACTCCCGTGGATGCATGTTAAATTTTTGTACCTTTTTGTTTGCCTTGCTTCCTGTGTATTTCTTGTATCCCGGCACCATGGATTCTACATTCATTTCAACATCATCCAATATGTGATACTGTGTAATTTTTATCACCTACCACTGATGCTGTGGTTTCCCTTATTTTTATCATGACCTTTGATATAATGTGACCCTCAATCCTTCTTTTCTTTTATGTTGTGACCCTTTTTTTATTTTTTTATTATGCCATATGACAAAATTATCTACCTATACCTTTTTTTGCCTCTGTGTTTTATGCCTCTTGTCTTGTTTTTGAATTTACACAATGCATGATTTTTATACCAACATTATTTGTTTATTGGTGCATAATTGTCTATGATTTTGTTGTGTATTATGTTTAGCCTCGGATGAAGAGTCGGTTTAGACTCGAAACACGTGTCAGGCTACTTTGCAAATAAATCCATCGGACTTCTAACCACTTCTCTCTTCAATTACTTGCAACACATACCTATATTGTACTCTTGGGCGCAGTGCGACTGAGAATTGCCCGTGCATTATATATTATCTGTGTTTTATGCCTCTTGTCTTGTTTTTGAATTTACAAAATGCATGGTTTTTATACCAACATTATTTGTTTATTTGTGCATAATTGTCTATGATTTTGTTGTGTATTATGTTTAGCCTCGGATGAAGAGTCGGTTTAGACTCGAAACACGTGTCAGGCTACATTGCAAATAAATCCATCGGACTAATAACCACATCTCTCTTAAATTACTTGCAACACATGCCTATGTTGTACTCTTAGGCGCAGTGCGACTGAGAATTGCCTGTGCTCTAGCAATTTTTAGGCCAGTGAGTCTATTTGAGGTTGTAGTGAGACTTTAGTGTTGTAAATGATACCTAGATCCTTCACCTGGTCCGATTGAGTGGAGGACGTTCCCATGAGAGATGACCATTTAAAAGGTTCTGTTCCTGATGCTGGGATACCACAGAGTATAATCTGTTACATGTACCCATAGGGTGTGATCTTGGACAACTAATTTAATCCCATAGTACCTAACCTGTCAACAGAGCCACTTCCTAATTGGTTCAGTGTTGTCAATTCCTAACTGTGAGTTAGCTCTCAGGGTTTGCTATTCAAAGAAACCTTGCTCATGGTTTAAGTGGCTATAGTGTTGATTCCTATATTAACAGGTGGCCGACCCCTATTGCACAATAAAATGACTTTTGTTCCCTGGCTAACACAAGGCAACACCACTTGAATACCATGGTTCTTTCTAACGTCAATTTATGTTCGGATACGTGTACCATCCGTGTAACTTCTGACCCATATCATCTATCTATGCTTTGGTATGTGTACTTCCCTCGTTTCTTCCAGTCTGTCTTCTGTGTCCATGTTTAAGCGCTCGTACATTCTGTGAGGCTGCTTATCCGAGTTCTGTATCTATGCTGGGCTATGCTTACTTTTTCATATGGCTTCAGATCTGTGGCCTGCATCAATACTACAGTCTGTGTACAGTCATTATAGCTACTGTTATTAAAATGTCATGCTTCTATACTGCATCACAAGTGCCCTCATCATGGACTGCTCATGTTGCCTGTGAAAAGCTGCTGGTTTATTATTCTGAATCCAGCAGAGGTGATGCGGTTCAGGACACTTCAAGGACAGTTCTAGGACTTATTTGGATTGCTTTTAATAGCAGCATGTCAAACTATGGTTTGTTATTGGGGCTAAGTGGTGGGGTGAAGCAGAGATTTAAAGACTCCCTTTGTTTCTTTGGCTTAAAGGTGCACATCTGACTGTACCCAAGGCTGCAAAAAGCATTAAGACAGCCTAGTCTGGCCCAGTCTGGCAGCGTGAAATGCAGCGCTGAGCAGGGATGAACTGGGAACCAAAATAGGCCCGGGAAATAATGTTCGAGTGGCCCATATTGCACATTTTGAGCAAGCCAAACCCTTTTCCTATGAGAACATTTGGAAATAAAATAGGTGACCACACAAAAGAGGCCCAGGATGCAGAGACCTACCTTGAAACCTCCAGAGTTCCCTGTAGGCCAGTCCACCCCTGGTGCCGAGTTGCAGGAAGAGGGATCGGATTGGTGCCGGCATTATAGCCTTTCAGTTCTTTCATTCGAAACTGTCCAAGGATGTTTGTCTGCCTTGCCATTCACTTGCGGGCGCAGCCTTTAATGCGATTCATTTCTAGGTGTCAGACACTGACTCAAGCGATCACACTGTCCTGTTGCAGCAGCTGCACAAATGCAATGTACAAAGTTAACAAAGAACTGCAGAAAGTTTACTTTGCAATTGGAACCCAACAACTGTATCATAAGAAGAAAAATTAAGCAAAGCAAGGCTGTAGCCTGCATTAGCTGCTTATGGCTCGCTGATCCCATGTAATTGGTGTGCCTGTCTATCATCAATTAAAAGAAGGCAACTATTGCACACATGGCACAGCACTTACGTCACAGACAAGTGCTGCAATAGCAGCTGTCAGATCATCATTCAAGCGAATGGCTCGCGGTACACCCATGCAGGGTAGGTGTACTACTGGCTAGATACTCCCTCCCACTAAATCAGAGACCCTCAGTATGGGTGGACATCCCTCAGCCTGTGTACCACGCAGAGATAGCACAGTCTTCGGAGGAAGTGGGGGGCGGGACTCCCTTTTTGCAGTATGTCCTCCGGGAGGGGTGCAAATAGTCTAATATTTCAGGGGGCTAACCCTTCAAATGTTGGAAGACTGGGTAACTTCAGAGACGGTGGGGGAGGGGAAAACGTATTTGTGTGGGTGCATCTAACTTCTTTACAGATTCTAATGCGACTGTTCTGGTGCAGCTTCAATGTTACAAGCAAGGATGTTGCTAGGTCTGAAAAAGTTCCAGGGTTAATGTTGGGATTGTCGGACTCAAGGCTAGCTAGCCTTTTGGTTGTAGCCCCTGAGCTTCTATCCAGGGCTAAAACCAAAAGACCCTGCAGTATAGCCTTCCCCACCTCACCCAGTTCCCCTCCAGCGACACCGCTGGTTACAAGTGGTTACTGAAACCACAAACTTAAGAACTGCTGTGAGAATGAGCTGACTCCTGCCCCCCGCCCCCACACTTCCCTGGCATGCAAGTACTCTGGGTCATCCTTAGGGCAGGGTGAGCTGGGCGACCGCCCGGGGTCCCATGCCCCCCAGGACGCCATGAGCCCCCTGCCATGCCAGCTCACAAAGTCTTTCAAGGGCTCCCCCGAGCTGGCCTAGTGGGAGAAGGCGCAACAGGCGCCCTTTTGTTATTAAATGCGCCTGCGGCGGTAGGGCGCATTTAATAACAATAGGGTGCTGGTACTTTGCATCAGCACCCTGTTGAGATGATTACCTCCTGCTCCGATGCGGGCGTGAGGTGGTGTGCATTGGAATAGGGGGCTTAGCATAAGCCCCCTATTCCAGTGATTAACTCCCTGCTCAGATGCCGGAGCAGGGAGTTAGAAAACAAATGTGGCGGTCCTGCCCCCACCCCTCACTCCGCCGCACCTCACCCTGTTGAGCAGGGGCACACAGGGAGGGGCACCAATTTGCCCTGTGCGTTCTGCTGCTAAGGCCGGCCCTGCAAGTACTAACACCCCATCAAGATTTCAGTTGCCTAAAAATGTATGCATACGAATACAGGTGCTAAAAATGCCATTAGTAATGGCCTGGCCTTTGTTAACCTGCGTCCGCGGGCACAGTTTATTGTCTGTGCCCTGTCCTGTCCAGAAGACAGCCACATAACCCTCCACACAGCATGGCACTGTGCCTCAATCCTGCCCCAGCACGGTGGAGGGGAGTGCAGTCTCAATGACCATCCCAACCTTGCCGGGCCTCTCTACTGACCCTCGCTGAATGAATTGGGATAGGACGAAAGGACACAAGCTTCCCATGCTTCCATCGCTGTTGCCAGCCAGCACGCTAAAATGGCCGCTGCACGCCCCGTCCAAGGAAAACATTTACATAAATAAGCCTTTCCAAACCAAGCAGGGTTCCTAGATTGGGAACAGAGATTTACCATTCCCCAAAACACAGAACTAGTTTCTTCTGTCAAGAAAATCTGTGAAAACACACCTGTGTGTGCAACGTCCCACCCACAGGCTGTGCTCTCCCTTACCCCCTCCCCCCCCCCACCCACCCCCCACGGAATGTCAGGGTCTCCTACGCCTTTGATCACTCCCCTACACTTGTTCTCCTGATTTTAAGGCACGACCTCCCCCACAAATCCTGATATAAATACAAGCATTTGTTTTGGGTCGCAGGTAGTACCTTTTGTATACATCGCATGCCACACAGTGCTTTGCACCTAATAATGTTTACTTTTCGGTTTGCCCTCTGATAATGGCCCAAAAATTATTTTTTTTAAGCCGGCCACCTCATAACGTCGGCGGCGGCCGGGACTGACCCCAAGCTGTCCCGAGGTGGGGTCACGTGACTTCCAGCTCACGCCAAAGAGTCGTCCTTAAGATCCCAGGCTGAAACCTGGCCCTGCGGGGCGCGCGGCTGAGTCACGGGTGGCGTCTGGCCCCATTGTGTCTGAGGGAGAGGCGGGCAGACTCGCTCATGTGTTTGCTCTTCTTTCATCAGAGGCAAATAAAGAAGCTTGGCTCAGGCTGCAGCCCCGGGCACTGGCAGCCTCCGTGTTTATTTACATTGCACACACGCAGCACTCGGGGGTTGAAAAGTGAAGTCACCTCTGTTTGAGTTTTACTACCAAACCCACTGAGCAAACATCACAAGCATGAAAACCCTTCCCACGGACCCTAGGACGTTTTCTGGACTGCACTAGGTGCACGCCACAAGTGTCCGCATCAGCCCCACAAAGTGGACTTGAAGACACACTTCAGCACCTCAGGCCTCATTACGAGGCTGGCGATAGCAAGGCTGCCGCTGGTATAATTAATTTTTTTCCGGCGGCCAGAAAAGGGCAATTACCGGGTTATTACGACCTTGTCAGAACCAGCAATTGCCCTTTTCTGGGTGCCGGAAAAAATGATTCCCCATTCCATGGGAATGGGGAGGGTGGTAGCACCGGTACCGTTAATAACGGAACCGGTGCTACCGTCATGTTCTCCTTGCCGGTGCCGGTACGGACACCAGGTCAGACCTGGTGGCTGCAAGGGCACCCGCGACCAGAACTCCTAGTATGGCGGTACGGTAGCATCGGTGCCGGTAGCACTACCGGCACTGTTGTTGCCTTACCGCCATACTTATAATGAGGCCCAATGGGGACCCATTATAAGTGAGCCGGTCACATATAAAGGTGCTTGTAACAAGTTACTGCATCGTTTCCGGACCGGCTCACTTCGAGTCTGCCGGTAGGGGCACTGAACAACTGACAGGCCTGACCTGCTGATAGTTCAGGTCCATACGGGCAGGTTTTTCACTGAAGCACCGGCACCGTTAACGACAGTGGAGTTTTTGGGTTCCCATTCCCATGGAGTCGTATGGGACGCCATAGGAATGGGAAATTACCATCCTGCTGCCCCCTGTGATATCCCGGTAGCACTGGGATGTCAGGCGGTGATAACGGTAATACGAGATTGCCGGCAACCCAGCAGTAGCGCCAGTGGGTTACCGGCAACCTCGTAATGAGGCCCATTATTCACTTTGGAAGGGGCTAGAGTAATCACTACCGGGCTGTCCATATGATTTTCCAGTCTCTGGGTGCCAAAAGATGTGTGCCCCCCCTTATTAGCATAAATAGTGACATCAGTGATATTAAAAACAAATATGCTTTAGAATGAGCCTTCAAATACACAAAAGTATCAAGGGAAGGCTCCGCGTCCCGGGAGGATAGCTCAGCGGCAACGTGCTTGCCTTGGAAACAAGACTGACATGAAGCAACACAGGTGCGATCCCCGGGTCTGTACTTAGAAACCTCCGGGTAGTAAGCGTGCTATAAATACGCAACTAAGAGACATATTCCTGTAACAGCGCATCGATGCTCCCGGGCTGCGTGAGCGCCTTAAAAATGCTAATAAATAAAAGAAATAAAAACATGTTGCCATGAGTAAGGCAGGAGACACATAAACGTGATGTCCAGTATATGAATTGACACTGTTAACGTTTATCTTTGTGGCAATATCTGGAGTGCGTTTTTTTGTTGTTGAAGTAGCAGACAGTGTGAGCTGGATGCCTTATGAAGACTTTGGTCTCATCCATACTAAGACTCAAATCAAAGCGGGATTAAATGCACAGTGTGTGGTAACTGACCCAATTCGAACCGCAAGAGGGCTGCCTATTTAATTTCTATGTATCAGATTTTGGGGAATTTTTAGGATCAGCATCCTTTGCCCCTCCAATGTTACTTGTTGAGAAGTGATTCTGGTTGAGCTATGCAGATGATGGGCCTCATTAACGATCCGGCAGTAACCCTGCCTGTGCTACCGGCGGGTTTGCCACCAGACCTGTAATATTTTACTGGCGCCTGACTTCCTGGTGCCACCGGGAGATTACAACTCCAGCGGCCCGGGAAGTCAGACACTGGTAAAATGTAAGTCCCCATTCAGATAGAGTCCAATAGGACTCTATGGGAGTGGGGACACGGAAGCACCGGCACCGTTGCTTTTGTTTCTGGTGCTTCCGTGAACGGTCTGCCTACCATGGCAGCTGTGCACCGCAGGGTCTGACCTGTCCGGCACAGCGGTTCGGGCAGGCAGACTCGCAGTTTGCCGATCCGGGAAAACAATGGTGCGGGTGAGCATGCCTGTAAACTCCTAATGAGGCCCGATGTCTTGCTTATAGAGACCGTTGAGAGCATACCAATGGTGAAAGGCACTATAACAATGTTCATTAACAGTAGACCCCACTAGGGCTTCAGAGGCTTCTTACACGTTTTTCTGAATATACGACACTGAATAGGCTGAAGGCAAATCCTACAAAAACTAATATTCTTGTTTTAATGGAAATAGAACTAAGCTTCCTAGGTTTGTTTGGAAGCCAGGCGGGGAGTCCTTGGAAGGCGTGCAATCTGTGAAATATCTGGGATTCACTCTCGCCAGGGCCACAAGAAGAGTGTTTCTGGAAACTAATCTAAGGGAGAAGGGATTACAGCTGGGAGCACAGATGTTATACATAGGCAAAAAAAACTGCTGATTCATCCTGATCCCACGTATAACTTAATACATTTGAAGGTACTCCCAGCCATTATATATGGGATTGAAATAAGTTTGTTTCTTGAGCATTTCGAATTTGGAAGACTAGAGGGCAGAAATCGCTGAACCTAGCAAGTCGCGTGCCTGTGGCCTTAATAAGATATGAGATGGGCCTGACCTCTAGGTCTTGCATTGTTACATGCAAAGCCTTGCCACTATATAGAAAACTTATTACAGCAAAATCGGATTCCTTATATCACGTAATTTTTAAACAGCTGGAGAGTGGCAGCCCAGGCTGTCTATCAACATGTTAAAGTACATTTAACGTTGATATGGGGGAAAGAACATACCCACTGAGATCCTTTGGAATACCCCTGACGCAGTAAAAGTAAAGATCCATGAACTAGACTTGATTGAAACCTGTGATTTAAAATGTTTAGTAATTTAAGTAGCGAGAATTAAAAAAAAGGCAACGACTCCGGGCTATGTTACTCGATATCCAGATGGCATAGTTCTTAGAACGTTTTTAAGGGTTAGGTTTAACTTGATACATACACGTGAAATTGTATTTATTAGTGGATTTAGTAGGTTTTGTCAACAAACAGTAGACTCTCTTAGACATATATTTGTATATTGTCCCTGTCTTCAAGAGAAAATATATGTTCTGTACATAATGTTACGTGTTTTAATACTAATTCTTTTTGGCATAAAATTGGATCTGGTCAGCTGATATCTCTATTAAGGAAGTGACCTTTCAAAATATTTTAAAATTAATTGATGAGTTTTAAATTCTAGAGATTTTTATGATGAAATGTACATTGGATTTTTATTGGATTTTTATGAATTGTGTTAGAACTTGAAGATTGTATTACTTGTGTATTAATTGCTGTGTATAAGGTTTTTACTAGATTGAGCACAGATAAAAAAAAGACTTTTAATTTTGGGTGATAAGGCATAGTGATGTAAAAAATATTTGACCGGGGGGCACACACTTTGGTTAAATTGAGGAGCCGGGATTTCAGAACAGTCTGCAATACGTGAACCTGAACACATTTCTTCCCAGATGTAATTGCTGGACATATTATTAGTAAAAGGTTGTTTTGAATTTTTGTTGGAAAAGACCATCGGACTGTGGAAGGCATTCAAAAACTATGCTGATTGTGTTTCGCTAACTGAAGTTACCTGCTGTTTTTGCAGGTGTTTCCCACTACCTTCAATTTGTATTGCCTATATATTTGGTCATATGGTCCAAACCAACAACATGCTTTTATTTCAGAAGCTACAGATAAGGATTATTTTGGCTGTTAAAGGAAATAAACTCCAAGCAAGTTCCAAGGATTTTATGTCAGGGCGTGGATTGGCGCAGTGTTAGACAGTGCAGGTTCTGTCTACTGCAGGATTGCCTTATAGTGTGATAGAACCTATTTAACTGCGAGGTCTTCAGGCAGGGAAGTAAGCAATTCCGCCGATCTTCAAATGTTAACAAAATTAACAGAGAACAAAAAAAGTAAGGGGGCTCAATTATATATACGTAGGCGCTGAGTGCATGGAGGCAGAGAGCGTAGTTGCACCCGTTCTCGTTGTCATGCTCATCTAAATCAATGGGTGTGGCAGGGTTTCTGTCTCCTCTCCTGCTGGGATCAGGTTTGGCGACGAGTTAGCTAGCATGCATCTTGCAACATTAGCAAGTCCTGCTCACTTCATAAAGAGGAGTCTCATCAATGGACCACCTGAACCTTGATTGGAGGTGGTGCGCATGCTAATTCTGTGTTGTGGGCGCGGGAGGTAAGCCGGGGATCCAATGCAGAGTGCTGCAAAGACAACTCAGCATGTTAGGTGACTATTGCTGAGAGGTTTTATGTTTAGACCTTCCTGTTAATCATGTTTCTTTTTCCGATTCCTATTGCAAACTGTGCTGAAGAATGTGTTGTTTTGCCCTGGGGCTGGGCACAGCTCTCTTGCATCACTCAGTGTGGAAGTCCCTGCCCCGTAGCAAAAATTAAAAGCTGGCACCCATGAATAGACAATAAGTGAACATATTTTAAAATGAAATGTATAGGACTGCATCCTCTCCAGACACATCCTGGGCAAATATTCAGGCTCACTCATCATTTCCCCTCTGAAACCCATGGTTGGCTTTCAATCATACTCTGTTTTATAAAGATAACTTGAAAAGTACACAAATCATACAAATGTATACATCTTTATAGAAATATGATAGGCAAAACATGTACAATTGTGGCATTATTCCCCTCATTTTGAATGGAACACTACAATTACCAGAATAGAATTCAGCAGAAGACAGAAAATGGCCTGTGGATGTTGAAATGCACTTTCAAGACACAGGGGGTCATTACGAGATTGGAGGTAGTCATGACGCTATTTGCGCCATGACTGCCTCCAATAACGGGACTGAGTCTGGTGTGGTGCAATGGGGACTTACCGGTCTAGTCCGACCCTGGCGGGACCGGTAAGTCCCCATTGCACCAACCATTCCCCATTCCCATTTGAGACCCCATAGGGCTCAATGGGAATGGGGAGGGCGCTAATAACGGGCTTGCGAATGGCAAGCCCGTTATTAGCGCCCTGGTCCCTTAACGGGTCCCGTCCAGAACGGCTGGTCAGACCAGCCGTTCCTGGTGGGACCCACTAAGGGACCTCGGAGTAGGGCGGTAAGGGATTACCGGCACCGGTCTCCTTACCGGTGCCCGGTATCCCTTACCGCCCTACTCGTAATGACCCCCATAGACCCATAACAAAAGGTAATGTGTGAATAGGTTAACCGTTAGTTTCACATATAATGTGAGGAAAATGTTGCATTCTACCTAAAATAAACACTTGTTGGTGTGTTAAATATGAACATTTGGACATAAGGCAGATAGTTTAAAACAGTTCTGTGTGATAGATGTATTGCCCTGGAATAGGGCATACATTTAGCTGGCTAGTTGGTGCTTTATGTGTGCTTTCAAAATAAAAATACCCAAACAAACTTTAGGAACACCTTGTCCAAAACAATGGCCTCTTGAATGAGCCATCACTTGTAAATCGCTACCATTTTAAATGCCCTGCTTGAAGAAAGTGATACATACGGCACCTGTCTGACGGGCCACTGGGAGAGGGGTATGTGTCCTTAGAGTGTTGCTGTAGGTTAGGGGGTGACACGTTGGCTCACTCGGACAAAGAAACAAGAGCGCCTCATGCATGGATGTAGCACAGCCCCACTTGAAAACAACATTTATTCTGGAGGCAGGCAGCTGGTGCATGAAATGGCCCCCCTCTGACCATTGGAACTGGGCAGCTTTACAGATTGCCCATGCCCTGGGCCTGCCTTGATAGTAAGAGTAACATTCACCATGGGTATAGCTGCCTTGTGGCCCCCTATCTTGATTGATGCCTTTGTACAGTGCGTGCTGGTACCTGTAGTTGCATGTTTTATTAAATTGAAGTTCTTGGCAGTGCTTCAATGTTTAGGTATGATAGCATACAGCTGTGGGAATTTTTGGCTGGTGATCTTTTTTAGGAGATTTGAACAGACTTGGACTGGCCCATAGGGCAATATGGCAATACACAAAGTGCAAGCCCTACCTGCTAGTGATGGCCAGTTTCTTTGGTCAAAAAGGGCCAGTGTTTTGCCCAAAGTGGGATAATTTGAGGAGTAGTTCACTCTGCAGCTAGCAGTTTTGGACAGTATTACTGAACAAATATTAAAAAAAAATGCACTAACTGCAAACATTTTACCAAAAAATGGCGTAAACAGTCTGACACAAAACGAACAAATGGCCATTTGTGACTTTTTGACACTTTCATTAGTGCCTGTGCCAAATTTCCACTTCAGTCTGACCCTGGGTTTGTATAACACTTTTTTCCTTGAAAACGGCAGCTTCAAAGCACTTTGAGAGGGGGGTGCAGATAGACGGGAATGTTGTTGGGCCATTAAACCTTTTCAAGTGTAATGGGCCCTCACAGCTTGTGTGGCCCCCAGTGACTAAGAAAACGTAATAGTTTGATTAAGGGGTTCAGCTCTCCTGCTGGCTGCTTTTCTTTGTTCTGCTGTGCAGATGCTCTTTGGCGGAGTGCTCAATGAGCTTAAGTGAGGTAAGGTAGGTGTTCTCCTATTTAGACTGAGGTACTACCCCGATCAGGGACAGGCTAAGGCAAGGGACCCTCGAGGCATGCTGCTCTGCCATTCTAAAAGTGGTGGGAACTCAGGGGTGGACTGGCAAAAATTATTCTTGAGGGGCACATGTCATTTTGTGACCCATAGTGCTGAGGGGCAAGCCCCCAATGCAGCTGAACCAAATTCGGGGAACAAGTAAACTCAATACAACCTCTCCCCCTGCCACAAATTCTCAATTATATATAGTAGATCTTATTTACGTTGCTTTCTTTTAATGCCGCATATCTTACATGTATGTGTGCTGTTTCTAAAAACCCGGACCCCAGGAAACTCGCCCACATACCACACATAGTAAAATGATTTCACCAAGATAACACACCTGATGAATTGGGAAGGCTGGGCTTTGAGCCCTGGTTTTCCGGTGTCCCAGTTTTCAATTTGACAGCAGGCAACATCTCCTCCTAATCCACCCTTCCCATATTTAGTTTTAGACCAATGAAAAGACGTGATGAAATTAGAGAATTCATTGGTAGAGCCGCGCCATTGCAAAATCGGGGAATCTGGCTTCACTCTCAGAGCCAAACATGAAATGTCACAGAAAAAGACCCATACCTGGCTTCCTGCCTTCCTAGCCGACAACACAAAACCCATACTTGCCCCCTTCTCACGTGCTCACAACATAAAACGCTCACTTGGCATCCTGCCTCCCTACCTTTACACATTATATAAATGGTTAAAATGGTTTACTGTGCAAAAATCACTGCAAAGGCCCCAACAAATCGAGAAAACCCACGCAACCCTCCAACCCTCATTCCTAATTAATACCCCTGCCCCACAACCCATCTATATTTATGACAAAAGTGCACAAATTTTAATAAAAAATGTCATTTTCAGCCTCGCAGTGATGGGGATTTGACATTTTTGTGTAATACCGTTAAAATTATAATTATCTGTAGATTAACACCAGTTTAGACTGTTAACCCATACAAGTGAGGCTTTCTCTAAAGATATTGAAGGAAAATAAGGCACAGTGATAAAAAGTGATTTTTTCAGGATCACATAATATATAAAGAGAGGAATGTGGGGATTTGAACCCCTGTATTCCAGTTTTCCACTTTAGAGAGGAGGCAGATTTCACCTTCTTCTAATCCATCTTCAGTATTAGAAACAACAAAGCACTTTCTGAAAAGTCGTTATTCAAGGGATAAGCTAGTAGACTGATCAATAAATCGGGCTTGAAAGCACCAATGTATCTACAAGAGGGAAGACTTTTAAGCATCTGTACCATGAGGCAAATACATATTAGAGTACACCCAATTGTACAGACTAGGTTATATATAATGATTACTCACAATAATTAAAAGCTTAGTCTGTGCATTTTTGTGTACCTTCAAAGCACCCAGACACATGATAAACCAACCTGAAAAAATATATCAGAAGTATTAATTTAAACATATATTCATGAAGCTAGTATATGTCACTTTGTCAGAAAAAATGAAAAAGGTTGAAACGGTCCCACAATCTGGTGCAGTGGCATGCAGGTCAGGCACAGATCTGAGCAACAGTCAATCAAGCTGCTGACTTTCCTTAACACTATATTCCCAATGCCCCCTGTTCTTTACAATTAACTTTCAAATCATATTTATTTATCATATTTATTTATTTATTTAAAAGGGCAAACTAAGACCAAAAGGCATTTAGGTGCTGAAACATCTCTGTTCCCCTTTTGATCCATCCTTTAACCCTTAACTCAACCCACTTCCCTTATCTTGCACACCTCGCTTTGGCTTGCCCTCATTGCTCAGTCAACAATTCCTTGACAATTACCCCCTTAAATGCCCACCACATCAAGCCCATTACTTACCACCCCTCATTAAATTCTGTTGCACTGGCTCACACGTGGACCACCATGATTTGCTGTCCTCCTCTGCCAGACATAACAAGAAGTCGTGGTTAAGGTCTTGCTGGTAATTGGAGCTATAGGGTCTGCACTTGGACAGCATAGAACGTAAGATGCAGGGGGACTTGGCTTTTATTGTGCTCCAAAGGTGCAATTTCTTGGAAAGTCAGCTGAATATGAGCTAATCCAACACTTCCTGCCACTCCGGCCAATGCCAAACGTATGGGCACATGCAGAGCCCTGGGAACCAGACAAAGGGGTCTCTCAGGAGTCGAGGATGAACCGCACAAGAGGTCAGGATGGATTGAGGGGACACTTACACCCCCAGCCCCTCAACTCTCTGAGTGATGGAGAAGAGAGAAGATATCCTGGCCCGGAATCTCTGTATTGAGGACTATGAAGCCCAGAGACACTTGTCTGAACCATGATTATAGTGCTCAACCCAAAGAGAAGCCATCAGACCAAAAAAAAACACCATTGACACTTTTCAGATTGTGTCGAGGTTTATTACGCTGTGACACTCAACTCAGGGTGTTCCTTTCCCCCAATCAAGGTGACGCACAACAAAGCACTATTAGTTTGTTACGGTTCACTTTGGTAAGGCCTCCAACCCATCTCGGACCCAACCCCAACAAATACCCGGCCCCACAATGGACTAGGAACCAGGCCGGTGTGTAGTAAAAATATAGATTTAAAAATTTATTTAAACCAAATTTGAGAAACCGACTAACATCAGCCACCAATGCTGTGGCAACACAGGAATAAAAATTACTTTCGTGATGGCACCAACACAGAGATAATACTGAGATATGCAGTAACAATTTTGCACTGCTTTCTTTCCAAATCACCCAACAATACAGATAAAGAAACATTCAAGACACACAGTGATTGCTGATTTTTTTTATAATACTTTTGTTCTCCCAGCAACCCCCAGCCTCCAAACATCAATTAGACTTCACCCCTATGAATTGAAGGCCAGTGGCAGAGAGTGGGAACACAATTGGAAAATCGTTTGAGCTTCTGATCAACATGAAATCTTTTGGAAAAGGGATTCACGGGAAACATTTTTTTTTTCACTTATTAGCACAGATGCAATATGAGGGAAAGAAAAGCAAATGGGAAAATGTGTTTTGCCATACCTAAAAAGAACAGGCAGGGGCGTTATGATTTGGGTCAGAGGACAATGGGAACCAAGGGGCAATTTCATTTTTTTCCACCGCACATGCAAAGGAAATTCAAGGCTTCATACTTCTGATTTTAAATGAAGGGGATCAATGGGGAATATCATTTTGCACCCTGCACCCTCACTTGAAAAAAGGGTTTTGGGGTTAATTATTTTGATAAATCTTTAGGTCTATACCGGCTCAAACCACACTGGGAAGAGCTTGTTGCTTTCAAATGCTAACAAAACACATCCCATGATTTCTATAGGGGAATTAATTGATTTACTTTAATTCATTATGCTAAGGATTGACACAGACAAACAGGGTATTTTGCTATGGAGAAATAACTACAACAATACTTGAAAAATGCAGGGCCTACACAATCTATGGATTTGGGGTAGTTTTACTTTCAGGAGAGGCCTTGTAATGGGCATCAGGGCACAGCAGGGGACCTCTGGGACAGGAAGGGTGTCAGTCAAGGATAGTCACCTCTGGCTCCTCTGAGGGGTCCCAGTCAGCTTCTATTTTTCCTGGTCCTTGTCTCCAATGCATGATTTGGGGCCTCTCTGCTTGGGTGTTTCTCAAAAGAGTTCAGCAGCTGGTTACCTCCAGGAATAAGTGGTAAAAGCCCTGTTCTGATGCAAACTGGTTTACATATAGGGCAAATGACATCACAAACTTGTCATGATTCCCACAAAAGGGATTGGTTGGTTTTCTCTATCCACCACTTCCCTGTGTGCTAACAGGACCAGGAGATGAGGGGTGTGAGTTCGGAAAGCTGTGGGAGGAGAATGCTATGTCATCCTAAACTGACATGTGGGCTTGGCCGGTTTAAACTCTGAAAATCTATCAACATGGCAAGTACCTTCATTTTTCAAATCTTTACATGTATGGATATGTTTTTAAGAACTACATTTTAAGGCCAATCATATGATGCTACTCAAAATCGGTATGTCCTTCCTATGCAGAGATACCGTTTTCTTTGTTTACTCAGGAGCCGTATCAGTGAAAAATATGCCACTTCATAGTTCCAATGTTAATTTTGGCCTTCATCCTTACACCAACTTTCAAATCTCTCAGAGTCAAGGGAAGGCCCAAATCAAATTTTCATTAATAACTTATGTCATGTTTACCACACAAATATTGTTTTGGCATGGTTCAATAGGGGTTCCTGTCACCTTTAATAAAAGTCTGGAACGACCGTTGTGGCCTATGCGCTGCCCATTTTATGCAATTATATGTATCTTTCAATTAACTAAACTCCAGCCTTTCCTTTGTTCCCTTAAGTTTAATTTCCCCTTAAGCATGAATCAGCCAGAGGCTGGTCCAAATTTATCTTCTCCTCTCCCTTCTTGGCTGTAATGGCCCTGGCTGCAACTCAAATGTACATTTTATGGGAGTTGTGACCTCAAGGTCCATTCTGCAGAAAGAACAGGCATGGCTTTATCTATTTCCATCGTGGTTTAAATCTAGGTAGTGGGCCTCATTATAAGTTTGCCGGTCCGGTAACAACGGTACTGGTAAGTTTGCCGGTATTGTTGTTACCGGACTGGCAAACTATAAATTTTGCACAGGGGTGACTTCCCAGGCCAGTCCTGGTGGGCGTACCGGCACCCGCGAGCAGAGCATGTCAGATGCACCGGCACCATTCTGAATGGTGCCAGTGCATCCAACCTCTGCATTCCCATTAAGCCCTATGTGGCTCAATGGGAATGGGGAGCATTTCATTCCAGTGCCTGCGAATGGGCAATTACTGGGTCTGGCAGGGTCATGATGACCCTGTAATTGCACATTCGTGGGCACCAGACAATCTGTAAGTTTGGTGGCAGCCTGCCGGTTTTACCAAATTTGCCAAACGTTGATAAACTTTACCGCCAAACTTGTAATGAGGCCCAGTGTATTTCTTTATATTTTTGTAAGCAATGGACCTGATTGATGGTTGACAACCAGACCTCCCTCTCCAGCACCAGCAGAGGAACGGTCTTCGAGATTAAGTTTCATTTTCCAGAGAAAATGCTCAGCTGCATTAACAATTCTGCAAGAAATGGTCTTTAAACTCACATGCAATACATTTCACATGACATTTTATAAGGCACTTGGGTCTTACATCCATGTGTAATGTACTTCTTTAATCATACAGTTGCATTGTCCATAGGTACAGGGCAGTTATATGAGAAAACCATGTTCAGATTCTAAATGTCTAGTAGGCACTTCTCTCTGCACACTTGTCATTTGGATGAGGAAAAGGAAGTTATTTTATTTCTAAGAATTGCAAAAATCTTGGTTTCACTTGAGATTACTGGAGCACAATCTGGTATTACAGTGAAGATAATGCACACACTGCTATCTGTCTCTTTTAGTAAAAAGTGTAGCTTTCCATGGATATAGTAAAACAGCATTATCAGCCACATGTCTTTCTTTTCCTTGCTGAAATGCACTGCACATATCTTCGCACTTTTGAACTTGCCAGCATATGTCTCCTTCATTTGAGAATTAGGCATGTCTTTAGTTAAACAGGCCTCATGTCTGAAATCACTATTTCTGTGCTGGCTTTAGACTTCAATGGGACTTTACAAATCACTCTGGCATTCAGAGTCTATATTTCCTCCCACAATTGTCATGTGTAGTGTGTAGTGTGTGCACAGCTGGTCAACATCAATTTGAAGCATCCAGGCTGTGCATGGCAAATTGTTCCTTCCGTGCTCATTGGATGGAACGATCATGCAGAGGATGCTAAGGCAGAGGGCACAGATGAAACAGTGGCACGGCAAGGCGTGGTACGAGGTCAGCAAGCTTTTCCTCAAGCATATGTAGGTGAGCTAGTACATAAGGAGGTTTGTGCAGAGGAATGTCAATAGGGTTGTAAAGGTGTGGCGTGGCTTACAAGACACGTCTGGTTGCAGAGGAAGATAACACAAACAGACATTTCTTTATGTGGCTGCTTGCAAAGCCATGCAAGGCTTTGCGAAGCTCACATGGAATTCTAAATTTAACTTGTTGTTTGATTTACTGCCAGAACAGTTATATAAAGACTGGTGTAAGGTGGTCCACACTTTTTAGTCACTAGATGAGTCCCACCACTGTGTGCATATGTGCTTCTGTGTACTTTCTTTATGGTTTCCATGATCTTGGCTGGGGGAGCAACATAGATGCCATTTCAGTAGTCTGGGAGACTAACCCTCCCAGTAATAACAACATCAAGAGCGGTAGTGTTTTGAATGCATAGGCATAGAGGAAGGCATTACTGACAACATAGTTTGCTATAATTATAATTGTGCATTTATAACACGCTTAATACCAATGAATGGTTTCTAAGCACGGGATCTGGATTCAAACGTGTGTTACGCCTCTGCGTTGTCTTGTTCCCAAGACAAACACGTTTCCCCTGAGCTATCCTTCTTTCTCCTTGGCAGTTGTCCCATTGAAAGGGACCACTTCAATGGCACTGTGTGGTGATTATCAGCCAAGGAGCAAGATCGCAGCAGATTTCAATCCATCTATTGCTGGATGAATGTGAGGCTCTTCAATTCAGATGACCTAGTCACAGAGTTTATGATATTCTGATGTAAAGGTGAGTGTTTTCAGTGTACATGTAATAGTGGGTTCTATGAGATTTCATCCAGGAGATTGGTTGAATCCAAATCCATCAAATTTAATGTTCTTCTTTTAAGCCATTTGGCCGCAAATATATGTGGTGGGAGACCCCTAACAATCTGCTCTCCCCCAACTTAATTATTACCCTTATCTCCCCACCCCCAATATATTTGCAGCCAAATAAATTTGATGGATTTGGCTTCGACCAAATCTCCTGCAATGAAATCTCCCTATCCTGTAACAGTCAATGTCGATTCTTTGAAGAATATATGTGGTTACTGCAATTATACATTTGATAGTGTTTGGTGCAAAGGCCAGGAGAATGCTGTGGTCGCTGATTAGAAGTCCAGCATGAGTTCTAGAAAAATCTAACATTTGAAATCTTCATGAATATTGGCATTATGATCACTCTCCATCCCCACTCTTTCTTCAGCCCATCCCCCTGCCAGCCTTTGCTCCTCCTCTCATAACTCACCTGTGGACTTTGCATCTCTTATCCATGCAACCAACCTATACACTGTGCTTATTGACCTGTATGTATTTATTTTATTTATTTATTTTATTTGTTTATAGCGCCCAGGACCCAGAGGAATCACGGAGCTAGCTATATCCGCACTTCAAAAGAAGCAACATACAGTAACTTTAAACTGCCCACCCCACTCCTCCCTCTTCATCCACTCACTCTCTTCAGCTGTATTTTCCAAAACAGCTTCAAAAATGATACTGTTCTTACCATATTTAAAAAGCACTTGTCAGCCCTGACAATCCTGCTAACTACTGACATGTTTCATTCCTTTCCAACTACTCTCTGCTCCCTGAGTGTGTGGAATTCAATAAGATCACTATGAAGCTGGAAATGCATCGGAGGGACAGGGCCTCCAAATCCTTGTCCTTTGTTGCTTTTTATCATGTGTTCTGTCTTGTTTTCCACACAGGAGTTCACGTGGGACTCCTGGCTTTGCGGCTCTTCCTGTATTTGGTCAAAAGACCCTTGGGATCCCCTTATGGCACCCATGGGTGGGAGTATGACCCTGTACACCTAGTTTATGTTTTTGGGCACCTGTGTGTGGCCCACAGAGTAGGGTACGGGCTGCTGGCAGCTCTGTGCTGAATTGACAGGTGCCCTGAGCGTCCTCCATTTTGGGACACTACACTGTACTTAAGAACCAGCCCGCATCACCTCCTAAGAGCTAAGCCTTGATTGCTCGCCACAATGCCAATAATAGAGAATCTTGGCGGGGGTCCTCTGTGCCTCTCCTCTGCCATATAGAGAGCACGAGTAACGTGTTTGTTAACAAACGGTCTGACCCCCACCAATCTGGATTCCACAAGACCCTCAAGGAGGAAAGGATGCATATATGAAGCACCATGATGAAAGCAAGTTAGAAAAGGAAGGAGGAACAGCCATGTAATAACGTGCTAGAAAGGTAGCCATATTTTTTGGCAGCGGGTAACGTGAATGAGCAAGACTTGGTGCCCAGAATCAGGAAAGCATGTAAGGCTTTGCTGGATAGCAAGCAGCAGGGCCTATCAGGCACTTATGGGATGTAAGAAAAGGGAATATGTCATGTAATACATGGGAGCGAGGATGTAAGCAAGGGATAACCACGTGGTTTCATGGGAAGCTGGGATATGCAGGCGATAGAGAAAACACTGTTTAGAAATTGCTACTAATACAAGGACATGGGAGTCACTTATCTTGTTACTGTGATAAGCAACTTGATGTTCGTTAGTCTAGGAGAATACTAGAAAACAGTATCTGTTTGTTTCCTTGCAGGCTTCATTCTTTCTAACAGGGATACTCTGTCAGATAATTCTCTTTCATTGCCAAGAAGAAAAAAAATGGACTCTGCGGTTTGCAAACCGACATTGTAGTTCGGTGTTTGTTTGCTTGCACAGGCCCTTTACCACATCTCAATTGTCCTCTCTACTGCTCACAATATTAAAAAAAAAGAAAACTCTCCTGGTTCTTATTCTCCGGGACCTATCTTCAGCGTTTAACACTGTAGCCACCCCCTCTCTCCTCTCTACTCGCTCCAACATTGTAAGCTAGGAACTAGCTCTCTCCTGGACTGATTACTACCTCTGCGTCCCCATTCCTTCCACATCCCCTGGAACACACCTAGAAGGCATCACTCTGCTACTGGAGGGAGTCGTCCACCAGGGCTCCAGCTGGGCACCTGGCTTCTTAACCTCTAGATCTCTTCCCTAGGCAAGGCCGTTTAGACATTTGGATTCTCCTCCCATTTCCCCTTCCGGCTGTCTCTCAGCAACCCACCAATAGAGGGCCCTGGGGTTTACCCTGCTGTGCTCCTCTAAAATCAGAATGATCTACCTTACTGTGACAAGGCTCCGCGTAATCTCCCCTGACGCATGTACTTCTCTCTTGACTTTCTTTCACCATCCCCGTGACCGGCAACCTTAGGATCCTCTTTGACAGCAACTTCCAGCAATAAATTGCATCGACTAACCCAGCCCCCATTATGAACACCTTAAAGATGAGAAAGATATGACCCCTTTCTACCGACCACTTTACTTAAGCTTTTATGTTCACATCTGTACTCAGTCATATCGAATATTGCTCCTGTCTAAAAATGGGCCTCCGTCCCTTTGCTTTCGCACCCCTTAACAAAATCCTACCTTTTTCTACCAACACCCTTTTCTACCTACAGAGCTCCTCGCCCAGCTTTCCTAAATGACTCAATAGCAGTTGCCTCTCCTGTGCAACTTATCCCTATTGAAACTTCCATGTTTTGTCTTTAAAATGAATCATGGACTAAACCCCCTTTACCTATCTCTCGGTCCTCTCCCACTTGGTCCTCTCAACCTTTCCTTTCCTCGACCACCCTGTTCTGCCTCGCACTTATGATCTTTCTCACTCTTTGCCCCTGACCATTGGAGCCCCTACCCGTAATATTAAGCATATCACCAACATCCATGCCTGCAAGGAAGAATTAAACACCACTTCATCCTCATGAAAAATGCACCCACCCTCACCAATCTAATTTCTCCCCCGTCCAAACATCTCTCTCTCATTCCTACCTTGGCACTACACCCTAATCCAGATATATTTGCACTGGTCTAGCCAGTCTTACTTCTCTATTGTGCCATATTAATGTCCAACGTTACCCTTCTCCCTCAACTACTATTCGGTCATAACTTAACTTGCTATTATAGAGACCAATTCCACAGGGTTATCCATGTATGCATACCACAAAGGTGTTACTGTTCAAATTTCAATGTCTTCCAAACCAACACATCTGATACAAGGACCAGTGCACAGACATAGCCCTGATCCTTGGAAACTAGCACTCTTTCTTTGAAATTCACAAAGCCACTTTTGATCCTCCATCTGGGGCAGGAGTTCCAGTGGAAGTCACAGAAAATGGTATTGTTTTCTGGTTGGGTGGATACGTGTGAGGTGACCGTTGTTTCTTGGATTTTGGCCACACAAAGGACACTATTGATTGGCCTATAATGTAGTAGGCTACCCAAGTTAGACTTGATTTTTTGAGCTTTGGGGTAATGATTGCCTGATTTAGCTTCTGTGGAACGTTTCCAGAGTTGAGTGATGAGTTTTGTGATAGCTTGTTGTCAGAGCGTGATGGCTTTTGCATTTCATGTATCAGAGTCATCGGTGAGTTGACATCGGCTCTTCGGCTGGAGCGATGTGCTACAGTCGTATCAATGGCTGTGGAGAGATTGAGCAGAATGACAATGGTGCAGAGGTGGGAGTGGTGGGTTGCGGTTAGGTAGTGCTGTTTCAGTGACGTGATTACTCCTGAATCCTGATCGAACAGAATCGCGGAGTGGTCGTTGAGGTATCTGATGAAGTGATTGAAGTCAACTCACTCAAGGAGTTTGGCATAGTGGGGCAGAAGAGTCAGTAGAAGGGGAGGATATTGGCATCAGTAGTGGCTTTCTTAAGAATGGGAATGATGGTGGTTGTCTTGTGGCAGGTGGGTAAAATGCCAGCGGAGAGAGGGTGATTGAAGAGAGAGGAGTAATGCGAGGATGTAACAGGTCCAACTACTTTGATATTTGGAGGTGCAAAGGGGTCAATAGGCATGCAAGGGGAGTTGGCTCGGGGGATTGGTAGGACTTCAGTGGGAGAACAAGGTGAAGTGAGATGTTTTTATGTTTATTTATTTTTATTTTATTTATATAGCGCTTTACGCCAAAGCATACAGATACAGGAGAGGGAGTGACATGAGGTGGGAGATGAAACAGGGTTGATAGTGTGTCATGTATTTTTGTGATTTTGGATGAGAAGTAGGAGGCAAAGTCATCTGCAGTGAGAGAGGAGGAATGTGAGTGTTTTATTTTTTAGGAATAAATAGCATAGCCTCGGACCAACGTGGGACCCGGCTGGGTCCAGAGAGACAAAAGGAGTTTGGTGTAGAAGGATCATTTGCATGTGCAGTAAGGAGTGTGTTGGGGGGGGGGTTGCCCCATTGGTGAAGGTGGAGCTGCATGGATGTCCTCAGTTGTTGGATGGCGGATGTTATCCATTGTCGTGGGTGAGTTGAATGAGGGGTAAAGGTGAGAGGAGAATAGTGATTGGTCAAAGGAGGTGACAAGTGTGTCATTGAACTCAGTGAAGGACAGTTTACTGGAGTCAGCAAGGGAAGGATAGAGGGTTAGCAAAGAGGATTTGACCTGGTCCAAGAAAGAAGCCATGTAGTCAAGTTTGAACATTCTAGTGGCGATAGACAGACGACGGAAGGCTGAGTGCGAGCGGGTTGTACCGTGATTGAGAAGTGAATGAATGAGGTATAGGTGTGAGACATATCAATAAGAAGAGGAGTGGAGGGTGAAGGATGGGAAGAAAAGAATGAGGGAGTTCCCGCAGTGTGAGATGGGTAGTTGCAGCACCTTGTATGAGAGTGGTCAGAGAGAGCGGAGTCAACATTTGATTGATGAGCCTTGGACATGATGGAGAGGTTGAAGTCACAGATCATGACCATGGGGGCATTCGGTGGGAAGTTAAAGGGATTTGGGAGAATGTAGAGACGAATGTTTGTAGAGCTCCAAGGGCTACTGTGTCATGAGGGAAGATCCAGGTTTCAATGGCCCTTGCAGATAGCTGGAGGCGGGGAATGAAGATATCAGGTAATATTATCCTCATATATATGGTCGCCGTACATAATATCGCCGGGAAAAGGTCGTGGCAATATTATATGGCTGACCATATATATGGGGATAGGGGCAGCCAAAAAAAAAAGAAAAGAAAAAAAAGAAAATAAAAAGGGTTTGGGGTTTGCGGGGGTGTCCCCCGCATGTTCCATGCAATAATGTCCCCACAAAAAAACGGCCATTTTTAGGCAATATTTTTGCATGGCGATATTTTTGTGGGGACATTATTACAGGGAACCTGAATGAAGAGGTCACTGATGACCGAATGTTTAATGCAGATAGATTAGGCATTTTAGAGACCTAGTGTGACGTTGATGCGAGTTGAGGGGACGAGGAATGACAGACAGGATACATCAGCTTGTGTCTATTGCATGTGAGAGATAAGCGTCCAGGATGCTGTTTAGATGGAGCAGAGGAGGCTTAGCCCTGTCTTTGCCTGACCTAATGATGGAGGTCAAAAGGGCTAGTCCAGGAAGCGAAGTTGGTGAATTGGTGTTCTTGGCTCAAGTTCTGCGGCAGGTGCAAGTGTTTTAGCCGTATGAACTGGGTTGGGAGGATAGCTCATGGGTCAATGCGTTTGTCTTAGAAGCAAGACAACGTAGAGCAAAACAGGTTCAAATCTCAGTCATGCTTAGAGACTGGTCTCCGGTATTAAGCGCATAATAAAAGATTAATTACTTAATGGAATAACGGTCATGTGGCTGAGGAGGCCCAATCGTGTAGCTGTGTGGCCAGGCAGTGAAATGGTGGAACAGGATGAATGGATCAAGCTTCATGGCAGGAGCAGGCAGCTGGTTAGGAAGCCAGCATGGGCCTCCCTTTCTCTTCAAGCTGATGGTGGGGCAGAGTAATGTACAGAAGGAAACACGTGGACCCTTAGTACTACCCAATCCCTTGCCATCCACAAACAAGGGTGGAAACGGATTTAAACAAAAGTAAAAATGTGGATTTTCTGATATACAGAAACTCTGCAACTATAGTGTTTGTGCAGTGGTATTCTTATAATGGTGCAGATTCCAAATGTGGTAACTCTAAGTGTTGCATGGAGACAGTCTGGAAAACAAAACATAGCCAATCACTTAATGAGGCCCCAAGACAAGTCATGAGACCTTTGCCTGTTTTGATAACACTGAGTGTGTGCCATGTGAGTCCAGATACTGTTTGCCAGCGAATCTGGCCTGGGATTCTGTACTTTCCTTGTATGCATCAACTGTTCCCAATTCTTCTCATCCTTCTCGGTTGCGGAGCCAAGCACTTCTCGCAAACCACATGCACGAAGGGCAGAGCCAGTTGCCTCTGATCTGCGTCAGAAATTAAGCACTGTGTCCTATTCGTGGGCAGAAGGACCCGGATTTCAGTAGGCATCGCTAATTAGTGGCATGTTTGGTATAGATTGTAATTCTTTCTTTCTGACTAACACAATTTGGGTTCGTAGAGTACGTGCTATGAATCACTTGAATACGTGCAGAGCTTTTTTTAAGCTCTGGAACTTTCCACCAGATAGTCACCTGGCTGCCAGCATTTGTCCTGTTGAACATTTAAAGGGACAAGACTATTCTGGCATCAATGAATGCAGCAATCATATTTACTTTGTGCTTTTAAGTGTCACTTTCGACACCTACAATAGCCCAAAGGATTGCACTACAATACTGATTCATGTGTACATAGTGATATTGGCTTCTGACAAGGGGCACACACCAATGACATTTGAGGAGGGATACACTGTTTGGTTATGAGCCCACCCCTTCCTTACCCATATTTGTATAGTTATTGTCAGTAGGGTATTTATTGAGTGCGGACCCAGCTCTGGGAAGCAACAGAGCGCTTACAAGTCATGCGGGGAAGTACACGGCGAGGCAAGCAGGTAAACAAGGGAGCGGGGTGCTAAACACTAGCGAGGGCAGGCAAGGAGCCGGAAAGGGATCTCCCAGCAATCTGGGGGGGGAAATGTTGATAATAATAGCTGAATATTTGTAGAGGTCGAAAATATGGAAAAAAACTGATGGTAGATGTGGCTTAAAAGGAAACCCACCGTGCACTGTAATCACTCTTCCAACTATGGCCCAGACTCATTCCTCCACAAGTACTTGAAGACAAGGAGCAAGCGGTCTTCAAATGCATCTGTTCCTTAACTATCGAGCAACGTTTCGGCTTGGCAACCTACTCCTCCTGGGCATCTGCAGCGCGCCCGCCACCAAGACCTTACGCACCTTTCCAAGTTCCTACTTGAGTCACGCCACAAAGTTTTAACTCTTACCCATCCATATCCTACTCAACGTTGCCTTAGAAACAGATGGCCGTCCTACTCTCCTGAGTGCATCGCCTACCTTTGCCATACCTAGCTCCACACCTTCTTCCTTGGCATTGGACAGGTGAGAGGGCCACTCTCTGGAAATCCACACAGCAGCCACTGCCAGGAAATTGGCTCTTTCACCAGGTGCTCATGGCATGGTGAGGGGGGAGCGGTCCTCCAGCAAAGCGCCTCAAATTCAATTTGAATCCAAGGAAAGAAAGAGTGCCACAATGTCAGCTCAGATGCCAGAGAAAGCCAAGCATTGGCTCTAGCTGCTGCTTGTTGCCGTTTAACTGTTCATGCATGCGCAACGCTCCTCAGGTCCAGCCTGCACTGCGGGTGGGTTTTCTGTGACATTTGCGGCCTAGCAGGGTTTGAATAAAATTGTGCCGCGAATGGCAGGTCAGTCGGCAGCTCTGCTGATTCCTCTCAACCCAGATGCCCAAGCGCCTGTCTGTGTATAGTTCAGTGGTGAAGAGTAGAATATTCTGACGCACCCCGTCACCTCTGGCTCCTCCCACTGAGTTATGTTTTGCAGTCTGGCAGTCAAGGCTCCATGGTAGCCAGACCAGGCATTCTCAAAAGAATAATTTGCCGCATAACATAACAAGTGTATTTATAGGGCACATGTTCACACCCAGAGGGGCATCCTGGGTTTATTGACAGATTATAGATGGTTATTGTTACCTAACTTAATGGTACTCATTTCTATCTCAGAAGGATGAAAGGCTGAGTGTACCTGCAGGGTTTCAAACCTGTGACCATGAGGTCAAACACAGGACTCTCTAGTAGATGCATTAGTCCACTAAGCCACAGGCCCAGCAGGTTCAAGCTTGGCTGAAGGTGCTACGACCTCCACATCCCTGCACTGTCCTCTGCACCCGGCTCATGGGAACATCCATCATCCTTCTCAGTATTGCCACAAATCTGGGCACTTCCTCCTTTTCCCCAGGGGGTTGCCTCCACTTTTGAGGCTCGGGAGGTGACCCTGTGAAGCAAGACCGTGCCTAGGAGGTCTGGGAAAGTGGTACCTCAGTGGGAGTGACTCCCCACTAGGGGACAAGAACTCCTATTCCTACTCGGAACTCCCTATGAGGAACACTATTCCTGCCTATATGGGAATAGAAAAAATGAATATTATTGCTGTGGATTGGCATACCCAACATACTCCCATTACTCCCAAAAATGTGGCTGAAGACAATGCTGGAATCCTCGACTGAGATCAACAGGGCCCATGCGACTACAGTGGTGAGAATAAAGAGACAAGGAAGCTGGAATAGAGGAAGAAGAAACTTGCGCACAGGGCGAGCCTCTGAAGTGAGAACGTCCTGGAAGATAAACCACAGAGCCAGTGGTAGCGTGGAGAGAGAGCACAACGAGAGACAGACGCCGGAAGGTTGGCATTGCGAATGGCAACAATGCTGAACTGGACACAGAGACGGGGATGAGAGAGAGAGCATCTCTTCTGGTGGTGCGGCCACGCAGCAGCCGTGGTGGTGCTTGTGCCTTTTAAGGAACAGCAAGACCAGGCCGACACGTGGAAACCAAATCCCTGGTCTCAGTGTGAGAAGCGTAGTGACTGCCGAGCCGGGCAAGCGAAGGGAAGCAAACTCTACTGAGAAGGTAAAGGCGGAGAGAGAGATGGACAGTTACATCCCTGAGTTTAGAAAATCTGAAGTCAAAAGGAGCTTAATTTAAGAGAGTAAGACAAGAAGGTGGAGGAGCCTGGAGAAACCTGTTTGCTGGACACGGGAAAATGCCCAAGAGAGACACGGCTGGGTTATGTAAATCAGAGGGCCAGAAGGCTTTGGGGAGCCCTAGAACAAATCAGTACACTTGAAAAAAATCAGAAAACCCGGAGGAGTCAATCACTAAATCTTAACTTAAGCTGGAAGAGCCAGAAGGGTTACAGGAGACAGAGAAACCAGTTTGCTGGACTGGATGCCAAAGAGAGACCCTGCTGAGTTGAGCCAATCAGAGGGCCAGAAGGCTTTGGAGAGCCCTAGAAAAAGAAGTAGCATTTTTCAACACTTGGAAGACAGGGTAACTGGAAGGTTCTATAACTTAATCCAAAATCAATTCTGATGAGCATTGTCTCATCCCAAAATGTGTACATTGTCCCAATTTCCCTGAAAGTGACTGGCTTTGTGCCTGGAATCTGCAGGATTCCTGTGCATTCCCAGTCCTTCTCCACTATGCTCTCACTGACGCCCGCCAGGTACGTGTGAAGGTGGTCTGTGTCATGCTATGATCCATTACAAAGACTACCAGATCCAATATAATAAGAATCATGTCATCTCCTTTATAGCGCTCATGCCAGACCGCCCCCACTTCCAAGTGCTGCAGTAGCAGGTGTTATGACCTCATTTTATTTAACTCGATTTATTGACCTCGGAGGAATGAAAGGCTAAGACGGCCATGCCTCAGGAATCCAGATTGCGAAAGGCAGACTGTGCTCATGTCAGAAAACAAGCTATCCACCCAATAGAATGCTGAATCAAAGGTTATGAACTGTAGACGCGATCCAATGGGGCATCGGATACAATCCTGGACAACTAGCAATGCTGAAAGTCAAGTAAATGGAGACGTGGGGGATGCAGACCTTCCGGGAAGGCGTGGCGTGTGGCACCGGTGGTGGTGGTGGTGGCGTGTCCCTGATTGTTGCCGTTGCTGGAATGGAGGCTATGTCTGCCTCCATAGCTTTAGGTAGTGTGGGAAACAGCCCAGCAGCTGCTAGGCGCATCTAAATCCAGCATGGCAGGAAGCGTGTAGGTTGGAGTGCCACACCAGTAACTCGGAATATGCACCGCTGCCCGCTACAGGAGGGGCATGCATGCGTGCGACATTGTCGTCTCAGTGAATGACATGTACACATGCCCTTAAAATCAATCAGGCACAGGGCACTTTTTGTAGGGACCAGAATGAAGCACACACAACAAAATATTTCTTTTGTTTCGAAAATCTCTTTGTGGTGCGCTAGATGGGTTACACCACAAGTGATGTGTGCTTCACCGTTTGGTCATGGATTTAAATGCCAGCAGGTGATTCATCCATTCATCTACTGGCGATGAAATGGGTATCAATAAACATAGCGTATCTGTCTATAGCGCCGAGATGTCACTGGAGGTTATGTGTGCGCTCTGCAAGATACTCATTTTCGAGTTCCACGTCAGTTACGTGGAGTGGATGCGTTCCGTACGCACATTGACTTAGGCACATCCTCACCACCTAATCTTCAACATTTTCACGAAGGAGTGCAAAAGTAAGGCGCAAAATGTAATCCTTGTATGCAGGCCCGGCCTTAGGGGCGGGGCGAGCCAGGCAACCGGCCGGAGCACCACGCCCCCCAGGGCGCCATTAGCCCCTGCCACGCCAGCTCGGGAAAGTCTTTCAAGGGCTCCCCCGAGCTAGCGTAGAGGGAGAAGGCGCAGCAGGGGGGCGTATTCAATGACAATCGGGTGCTCAGCACCCGATTTTCACCAAATGCGCCCCTCCGCCGCGGCACCTTCAACAACAAAAGGCGCCATTACCCCTCCACCACGCCAGCTCGGGGCAGTCCTTCAAGGGCTCCCTCGAGCTGGCATGGTGTCAGAAGGCGTGTCAAGCATCTCATGATTATTAAATGAGCCTGTGGTGGCAGCGCTCATCTACTAACAACAGGGTGCTGATGCGCCCTATTCAAATAATGACTTCCTCCCCGGAGCGAGGAGGTGTGAAAAAAAATAAATAAAAAAAGTGGCACTTCCTGGCCCCGCCCCCTTTTGACCAGGGGGGCGCAGAGGATGGGGTGACGCCAATTCATCCAGGGTGATGGGACCCCAAAGGCCGGCCCTGCTTGTATGCCACCCTTTTGCACTCCGCCTTGCAAATTGAGTAAACGCGGAATGCCACGTACGCATGGCAGGCAGTATTTGCACCTGCATGAAACATACACCCGCTGGTGTATTTGTATGGCGGAGAGGAAGGGCGAGGGGAGATCATAATTGATGATCCGCGCGTCTTCTCCGCACACAAATTGTGGAAAACGAGCCATGAAGCACATCTCATGCGTAAAAATCTAACACAAGCCTTTAAAGCATTTAAATTGAAAAAGAGCTGCTTTGCGCTTGAGGAAGACGCCTACCAGAATCCTGACGTAAGATTCTTTTGGTTCCATTTTTTAAATTTTTTTTTTAAATGTGTTTATATAGAAAAGGCCGTCGATGTCGAAGTGGCCTATCAGGGATCTTCAGTGTGTGTTTAGCAAAGTAATGAAACATACACCTTATCCCCTCTCAGCCAACGTACTGTTAACCCGGCCACATCAAACAATATTTATTTAAAGGTCAAACAACTGCGAACACGGATCGCATTCAAGGACATTCGCTTATTTGCAGTCGCATTTTTAGGATACCTAATGAATGCCAAAGTTATTATGCAGCCAACCCTTGTATGACTGGAGGAGAGGCAGGTCTCAGTAGCTTGCACTGGCTCAAGCTCACTTTCCAATTGCCTGATTGCTTGGCGAATCAGAGAAATGGACTATACCAATACTGATCCCCATTGGTGGATGGGATCATACTATTGAAGGTGTGGTGGCCTCTCGTGGCCAGAGGAAGGACTTCTGCAACCCTTCTCCTGGCCCCAGGGCCACACGTTCTGCTTGTAAGGGGGAGCTGCTGTGCCCACCTGTTCATGGAACTTTAAGAATCTCACAGGTTAGTGCAGACAATGAAAGTCCATGCACCCAATCGCCACATTCCAATGTCTTGTGGCATGAGATTTCTATACACCCATAACTGGGTGCGAGGTTGCCACACCTGTAAGAAAACACGTGTGGCAAGTCCACGCAATTACCGCTAAACTCCTAATGAGGTCCATAGTGTACCGAAAAATCACTAACGTTGTTTATGTGCGTTGTTGATGTATTTGGTGAGTGACAGCATCATGGCCCCATTCAGTGCACACTGTGTATATGTTGGCGAGGTGTACTTTGTTATAATCAGTTACAGAGGCAAATATACGGTTTCAAGGCCTTATTAGGAGGTAGGTGGAAGTAGGAGAAGAGATGATGGGCCTCATTACAAGTCAGGCGGTAAGGGGTTAATGGCGCCGGTAAAGGTACGGGCGCCGTCAACCCCGTACCGCCTGATTACGAGGTCCCCTCGCGGGACCCGGTCTGCACGTCTGGTTTTACCAGACGTGCAGAGCGGGTCCCGCGAGAGGACGAGGGAGCAAACAACGGGCCACTCATAATCGGCCTGTTGTTTGCTCCCTCTCCCATTCCCATTCAGCCCTATGGGGGCTGAAATGGGAATGGAGAAGGCCCGGGTTCCCAGAGGGAGGAATTACCGGGCCCTCCGAACTCGGAATGGCCCGGTAATTCCTCATTCTGGGAACCCGGACCCGATTTTGGCGGCAGCCATGCCGCCAATAGCGGCATGGCTGCCGCCAACATCGTAATGAGTGTTGGAGCTTTTGGTCCTACGAAGGATGTACACATTTTTCACAGTGAAAAGGAGCAAAATCTCCTGTTTCCTAATGACGAGGGTCCCCAATTAATGCAAGGGGGTTGAGTTTATAAGGAATGAATAGGAAGTGCATTGGGGCGATATGAGAGCACTCCCCCATAAGCATGGGTCAAGACCTAAAAATTAAAGTGGGGGGACTCATCAACAAACGCAATGGAATGTGACGTCGCCAAAAATTAGCATATCAAGGTGAAATATGCACATTTAATTAAATTGGCTTTGCATAACCACCAAAATTGAACTGGACAATGGCATTTGGCTTTCATAATATCAACACACACACAAAGCCAAGAGACGATATTTTCTTCTAATAGTTTTTTTGAAAACGTTAAAAGGTGTGCATGTTTTAAACTCCAAGAACCAATACAAATGTTTTCCCTGGGACTTGCAGTACCAAAATGGGGTATCTCACCTTTAGTTGTTCGTTATTTTTCATCAGGTTATATAGTGCAGTGACGAAGTGTCCGGCCTACAAACCGAAGTGTCCGGCCTACAAACCGGAGGACTGCGGTTTGATCCCTAAGGTCGGTTTGAATTCATAAATTCAAGGAGGACATCCAATGTATTTCTTTTGTCTGGCGGGACTGAGTCCACCCTCTGAATAAAGTGGCTGGACTCCGTCCCCCCGCGTGTACCCTCGACTTGAGCCCTGCCCATAAGGTGCAAAAAATGCGATTTGTGCTACAAAAATTTCTCCATCGATCCGAACAGTTTTCCATAAAAATTTAGGGTTTTTGTTTGGTGTGACGAATCCTTGGTCTAAACCGAGGCTAGGCTGTATACTTGGATGATTGATTATGAGACCAGTCTTGCACACAACACTTGCCATATCCAGATATTAATTGCCTATATGACCGGTTAGTTGCCAAAGATCAGCTGCTCCAGTTATTAGTGTAACGTGAGCTCCTGCAGCCCTTGTGGCATGGGCATCTGCAATCCCAGGTCCGGGGTGGGGCGTGGCTATTCCGGCCCTCAGCCCGACTAAGCCAGAGTGAGTGCTGCGCCAGGGCCAATGGCAGTTGGCGCCAGAATGAGGTGCTCTTTCAGCTCCGGCTCAATTGCTGCACACAACAGACAGGAAGATAGGTTCCTTCCTATCTGCGTGCCTCATATGAGCTGAAAACCTGGAGGAAACGTGCGCTGAACAGGTAAGGAAATCTATTTTTAATGTGTATGTGTGAGTGTGTCAGTGCGCGTCTGTTGTGATTGTGTAGATAATTACCCTGTGCATGTATGTTTATCCATATGTGCATGTGAATGTTGCATGTGTGTATGGGTGGTAAGTATGCCTGTCAGGTGATGGAGACTGCAGTGTGTGTGTATGAGTGTGTGTGGATGAAGGTTCTGGTTCTCGCATGGAAAATACAGTGTGAATGAATGTGAGAGATGTATGGGTGAGAGACAGATGTATGAATGGGTATGAATGTTGTGGCTGGGTGCATGCGTGGAGAATGCAGTGTAAGTTGATGTGAGTGATGGTGTATGGGTGAGTGAATGGGTATGACTGTGATCATGTGTGTGTGTGTGTGTGTGTCTGTCCGTGTCTGTGTCTGTGTGTGTGTGTGTGTGTGTGTGCATGTGTGCATGTTCTGAGTGGGGTAGGTGTTTGTGCGTAGAACACAACGTGAGTAAATGTAAAAGGTGTATGGATGAGTGATAGGTGAATGAATTGGTATGCATGTAATTGTGAATGTTCTGAATGGGGTGGGTGCCTGTGTGTAGAATGTAGTGTGAGTGAATTCGAAAGGTGAATGGATAAGTGATAGGTGAGCGAATTGGTATAAATCTGAGTGTGAATGTTCTGGGCCAGAGAGAGGAAAGGAGGGAGCGGATGTCCCAATAAGGAGGATCTCAGTCTGACTGGCCTTAAGGCAGAGAGCATTGGCGGCACAATATTCCTGAATTGAGGCTAGACAGTCTGGGATGAGAGAAGAAGCAAAGGTGGATGCGGGGACCCTGAAAGAGAGCTGAGTGTCATCCGCATAAAATTGAAAATTGGAGAAGAAAATAGCAATGTAGTGGGCAAGAAGTGCCAGTCAGTGGTTGAAGAGCCAGGGAGAGAGGTTAGACCCCTGGGGCACACCACAAGTAGAGAGAGAGAGATAGAAGAGAGTCGGCCAGTGAGAAAGGAGGTCAACCTGGCCAGGGCCTGATCAGTAATACCAAGATTGTCGCAGAGACGATTGATCAGGGTGGCATGGTTGACCATGTCCAAAGCAGAGGACAGATCGAGGAGAATGAGGACAGAAAGGAGATTTAATTCAAGATTGTGAGCAAGTCTTCACGGGTGTTCACGAGAGCAGTTTCCGTGCTTCTGCCAGCTCTGAAGCCAGACTGGTGATCATGGAGGCAACCAACAGATTCATTATGTAGATTAAGCTGGGAGTTGGCCAGCTGTTCCCAAAGTTTGCCCAGAAAAGGAGTGATGGAGATCAGTGATAGTTAGGTGGAGACCAAGGATCTTTAGAAGGGGGTGCACAAGAGAGTGCTTAAGGGGGGGGGGTGAGGTTCCAGTGGCAAAGGAATGATTGCAAAAATCGGCCTAACCTGGAGCAGGAGGTCAATGTGGTCCTTGATTGTTCTGGATGAACAGGGGAGAGCCTACTTTGATGAGACTTTCATGGATCAGACTTGTCTAGAAACACTGTCAGGGGTGAACAGGGGAGAGGAGGAGAAAGGAGGAGGAAAGACAGACGGGCCAGGAGTGGTGGAGGATGAGGAGGTGGTAGAGGAAGAGAGGGTGGACATGATGTCCTGGGTTTTAGTAGCGAAATGAGAGGCCAAATCCATGCAGAGGGCCTTGGAGGGAACAGGAGAGGTAGAAACTGCAGCAAGATTGGCCAGCTCCTTGCATAATTTGAAAGGTTTACCGAGTTGTTAGTTGCCACTGAGATGCGGGCTGGGATGTATGCTCTCTTCTTAGAAAGGACAAAGAGTCTGTACTGCCTTTGGAGCAGGCGGCAGGCCAGTTTGTCAGGGGGTGCGGCCGATGCCCCCCATTTCTCCTCGGCCACTCTACACTTTTGTTGTGTGTTCCTCATTCTACACATTGGCAAGTATTTGAGCACAGCATAATACAACACACGCAAATTCGACTTTTCCAAAATGGGGACAAAAGGCTACGTTTTTGAGCACAGCACAATACTACACACCCAGATTCGACTTTCCCAAAAGGGGGGAAAAAGGCTACATTTTTTAGCACAGCACAATAGAGCACACCCAGATCAGTCGCAACACGTCGACGGATGCAGGATAGGTGCTACCACGGCAGACACCGGCAGACACCACTGGAGCTATCCTTAGCCTTTGGTCCTTGGCCGAGGGGGCTACCACAGCAGGGGGTGCCTTGGGTGGCTGATTTACAGGGCACGCCAACCAATGGGAGTGCAGTGGGAGGGAGGGAGGTAGGGGGACCAACAAACCAGGAAGCAACCCAGTCAATGAGAGGGAAGAGCGGGCACACGCACGCTGAGGCGCAAGAATAGCACTTTTACAAATGCACAACTTGCCATGGAGCACCTGTCCTCACCCCAGCACCAGAAAAGTTGATGTTGGTATTGCCTGGTGATGCTGTGGATGGCCTGTGGGGACAGAGGGAGATAACACATGTCAGTGCATGCTTACCTGCTGCCTGAGCAGGGGTTCGGGCCCTGGGACCTCCTGGTCCGAGCAGGTTCAATCAGGAATTGCACTTTTCTTCATCTGCCCTTCGCTTCGGATGCCCGGGCGAGATGCCCTTGATCTAAGAATTAAGAGCAGAAAGGAAGAGGCAGGGCTAAGAAGGTGTGTGGTGCTTAGGCCAGGTGATCTAGATCCACTTGCACGTGCTCCCCATCTGCAAAGGAAAAGAGGCTAGAGGGCTGCTTAAGTAGGGAAAAAGAGCAGCAACCAGGAAGGCACCAACAGTTTAAAGTGATTGACAGGTAGGTGGGGCTTAGGCCAGGTGACCTAGATCCACTTGCACCTGCTCCCCATCTGTCCCTATCTATTCTACCTTGCGTTACTGCGTATTTACACTTATTGGTCAGCAAGTTACTTTATTCTTCTTTTGCATTCATGATTACTTTATCGTTTTGCACGTATTTCTCTTGTCGCTTCCGTTACATCGTCACTCTTCAGTATTTTCCTATCGTTTCAATATGACTTTGGATATCTTCTTTATGACATCACTCTTTCCACATCAGGTTTCAGTTCGCCCTCCATGATGTCCAATGGTGCATGCTGACATCCTTCCATACGGCATCCTTCCACACTTTCAGTGTGAGGGTACATTCGGTATGGCTGTCTGAGTGCATATTGTCTCTCGTACACTATATCTGGTACAGGAGCAGCACATGGGGCCCCATACAGAGGCCTTCTCCTACTGTTCCAGTATGATGGCGGTGAGAGGGTGAGAGTTAGGGATAATGCATCCAACTGCTCCTCTACATGTTCTTCAAGGTGGATAGCAAGGCAAATCTACCCAGATATCGTGCGCTTACTGAACCTTCTCAATTGTTACCTTTACCATGCGTGGCCCATCCTATGGTTCATCCAAGCGCGATAACCGTCCATTCCTCAAGTCCTACCAGTGCAATTCCATGGCTAGTTTGTGATTGCCTTTCCAGAGTAAAGCAGGCAAAATCCCCACATGGCCTTCTGGCATGAGTCATGGCCATAGCACAATTCCGCCCATTACAATTTCCCACGTGCATACCAATCTGTCTGAGTGCGATGATGGTGATTCTATCACAGCCACTTTCTTTGTGTTTTTCTTGTTTTCCCTGTACATGTCAGGTGCAGTAACTAATCAATGATGTGACAATTCATAGTGTCAAAACTGATATGAAGGGATGTGTTCCCACTGGTGGTGCTTGTGGAAAACCAGGCCCATGATTGATGTTTGATGGTGTGTGTGGTCCGGGATGAAGCGATAAAGGTCGTCACCTCCAAGTGCTGTGAGGTGGCGGTCACCGCGAAAATTGCTGGCGTCGCCTGGTGCTGAATGTTCCTGTGCTCGGATTGGAAATTGAAAGGTTGAAGAGGGGTTTCAGGATAATGCAGCAAATAGCCAGATGAAACAAGCATGATATGTGGTATAACATTGCTACACTGGCCTTTTGATGTAGCCAGCCTGGATATTTTCTACTGTGACATTACATTTGTTTACTGAGCATATATGATAAAGACAACATAAGTGTATTTACATGTCTAGACTAGCCTACATTAAATCCAGTTTAGACATGTTTTCTTATTGTGGTATGATATTTTTAATGGCAATGCCAACAGGAGTATGTTTGTACGTGGGGGTACAGGCATTTTTTCTTATAGCATTATTACTGTCATTACATGTAAAGCAAACATGAGCATGTTCTCAAATGGGAATATTGGCACATATTGATGTAGTCAGCATGGCAATGTATGGGTGCAGCGAGGGTGAACATATTTTTTATACTGGCATATATTGGGAAATTCATGAAAATGCATTGGGAAATAGTCTTGTGCACTGTTGGTGACTTGCATCTATAGGATTTTGTCATGAGTTATCCAAAACAACTAACTGCACACTGTCTGGCTTTTTACCTAATTTTTCACCAAAAAAATGTGGTGTAAGGCACCATTTTAACCATTTTTTTTTTAAATGTCTCGGTATGAGATCCTCCTCGAATCACGTTTCATTGGTTCAGGCTTCCTTGTTACACTTGGTCACACTTGCAGCAAATATTTTCACCCCTCCAACAAAAGAAATTCACCAACCGCCTCTGATGGCTAGTACTTTTGGGTGCAGGAGGCCAGTCACTGCCCCTATGTTTCACCTAGAGCAGTGCAGCATGGTCATCATGAACATTACACACGCACGGTGGTTCAGGCTGGCACGTTCCATGCTTTATTCAGGAGCTTTGCGGTGGGGTAGGGAGGGCTCAGCATGGCTCGCAGGGTGGCCACCAAATGTTATATTATGCCACTGGCTCCAGTACCTTAATATACGTATGGGTCTGGTAGGGCTTCCCCCCACAATTTCCCATTCCCAGACCAGCTGATTCCGTGTGATGCATCATATGTGTGTGGTGTATAGATTCCCATGACATGAATCCATCCTTCCAGGTAACCCTCCGGATTAAGGTGGCTCGAATGGAAAAAAAAGGGCAGAGAAGCAGGGGGTGGCCTAGCTCAAGGGACTTACTCCCCACATTCCTGCGCTCAATTTGTGTTTGCTGTTTTTTACTTGGGGATAAAGGAGTTCCATAGCCTCGCCCAGAACACTCTCTAAGGCTTTTCAGTGGTTAGTGTAGTGGAGGGGTGACAGAAAGTGTTAGGCTCCAGTGTGCAAGTGGATTTCTGTATCTAGTGTAAGGTGGTAAGAGATTGAAAAGTTGACTTAGTTACAGACCTGGGAAGTGAGGTCCTGTACTGTTGGTATCAATCCGGATTGTGGGGTTCTCGCTGTTCTTGGGTTTGTTTTTATGAGTGTTGAGTAGTGGTATTTCAGGAGTGTCCTATGCCCATGGTTGATGGGCTAGAACGATCTGATGGGGTTCATGTCAGTGAGGAGGCAAAACAATGATGTTGCGAGGGGGAAAAAAGGGGTTCTACTCCTGTGTCTGGTGTGTGTCTGAGACAGAGGAGAAAATACTTAAAGGAATACATCTCATGAATATAAAATACATGTGCTCTTAAAGCAGCTTCCTATATGTGCATAGATGCAATGTTGTGAGCAAGACACACATTTCTTCCAAGATGGAGGCTAAACCACTATGTCCGGCTGTTCTGACGCATGGCGTCTGGGAGAAGCTGACGTGGTTGACGGGACGTCGTTCAATGGGATTCCTACGCAGCACGTCAGTGGAGTCAGATGTCGCCCGCTGTGTACAGATCAGTGGGTGCCAAGAGCCCAGCCCGCTGGTCAAATTCCTCTTCGAAGCATTTTTCTCAGCTGTTTCCAATTCTTGTCATCCTCAGTTGGGAAACCTGGCAGTTCTTGCTAAGCGAATGAATGCAGGTCGGGGAATGCGCCTCGGAACTGCGTCAGACGTTAAGAGCCGTGTCCAAGTGGTGGGCGTAAAGTTCATGAAATTCATACTCCATGGTAGCTGTTGACGCTTCTCGGCCAGTTCATTTCGGTTATCCGGCAGTTTATTGAACTTCTAAATCTGACTTTCCATTGCATGATAAACCTCCTCAAC